>NW_028262352.1:3750238-4055062 GCF_047370975.1 Nipponia nippon | reverse complement strand
CCCTCTCACTCGCTTGCCTGCGCTCTTTCTCTCGCCCACCTTCTCTTCCTAGCTCTCCCTCCCCTTCTCTCTTCTTCACTCCCTTTCTCTCTCGTCTTCTCTCTCTTGCCTTCTCTCTCTCTCTTCCCTCTCTCACTCCTTCTTGCCTTCTCTTAGTCTCCTTCTCACCCCCTCTCTCACCTTTTTGCCCTCTCTCTTGCCTTCTCTCCGTCACCTTCTCTCTCGCTCTGGCTCTCTTGCCCTCACCACCTCTCTCACTCTCACAGTTTCCCCCCCCACACGGGTGCCTTCTCTTTCTTTCTCTTCATTCTTTTTGTATTTACATTTGCTCTCTTTAATTGCATGTTGTACCACTAGGTCAGGTCCTTTTCTCATGGATGAGAAATTAGTTGTTTTGGCTCTGGACATGCTAAGTATCCTTAGATTAGACCTACAAAACTGTTAGACCAAGTGTTTTACAAACTGAGATTTGTTATCCAGTCGTGCTAGATGGTTTTTATTGAAGTAAAACATTTAATTTCTGACTTTACAATGGTATGATTTAGAAATTCAGACTTATTTTATTCCAGATGGAAAGCTTCTAGGCATTAGATATTTTTAATGAAAAAAATTAATAAAAATAATTAATTCATCGAGTGCTGTTGATCAGCTTTTTTAGGCCTACCTACATTACTTTTCCTTACGTGGAAGAACAAATCTTATTCTTGATAAGTTTGAAACTAATACTTTGTTATTAGTTGAGACAGCTTTCCAAAATGTCAGTTGTGTCAAGTGATATGGATGGTTTTATATTTTGAAATATGTATATGAGCTGGTGCAATTTTTTTAGTTTGTTTTAAAGATAGATTTGAAAACTATGCCAAATTAGAGTGTTTCCTATTGCCTCTGAATCATCTTTGTATTTTGTAATGTATGTGTATGTATATATAGTGATGTACATATGTATGCAGATTCTAGGGCAACAGATTAACGACTTCACTCTTCCTGATGTTAACCTGATTGGAGAGCACTCTGATGCTGCAGAGCTTGGGAGAATGCTTCAGCTTATTTTGGGATGTGCTGTGAATTGTGAACAGAAGCAAGGTATTAAATTTTGAAAGTATATTTTGCTTCCAGGGCAGTTAATGAAAATCTAACTTGCTTTTTAAATAACTAAGGGAAAATGATAGGTTGCTATGAGAGACAAATTTACTTTTTCTAAATCATAACACTACTTTATTTTACAGACAATAAGTGCTGTTATATTATGAGCTTTACTAAGTTTTCAGGCTGGAAATATGGAACTGGTTTTGCTTTCAACATGCATATTTTTAGTTTGGGTTCCCTGAGCTGAAAAGGGACTTCACAAATGAAAAGTCTTGTCCCCAACCTTTAACTATTCAGGTAGCTCTGTGAAGAATCAACAAATGTGATTTACGCATCCTTCACTGTGACCCTTGGGTTCAGGAATGTATCTCAATATCTTATGCATGTAGGAGAGCCTTCGTTGTCACCAGGTGCCATCTACTACCAACTGAGACAGTAGGGTTTCTGAGACTTCTGCACAGGGTTAGCACTGGAGTATGGGAGATTGTGCCCTTCTGCACCAGTAGCTTGGAGGCCAGGCAGGATATCCCAAGGACATCTGAAGTGTCACTGGAGGCCTATATTTAAGCTACTGAATCCCACCCCAGCAGTTATTGGAAAACACTTCTATCTCCTCTGGCTTCTGTGGTGCCAGTTCTTTATCTGACCTACACAAGTAAAATGGGGACCCATTCTGTTTCTCTCCATATATGGCAGAGGATTTTCTGGACAGTTAAAGCATTTCTTAAGGTGTTCCAGGGCCCTTGTTGCATCCTTGGGTGTGTGATGTCGTATTGTTAGCTAGTTCCCTTAAATTATGTTTAACTCGAGACAGATTAAGGTAAAAATGCCAGCAGTCATTCATAACACTTAAAATCACAGAATCACATAATGGTTGAGGTTGGAAGGGACCTCTGGAGGTCATCTGGTCCAACCCCTCTGCTCAAGCAGGTCCACCTAGAGCTGGTTGCCCAGGACCATGTCCAGATGGCTTTTGAATATCTCTGAGGAGGGAGACTCCACAACATGCCTGGACAACCCCTTCCAGTGCTCGGTCACCCTCACAGTGAAAAAGTGTTTCCGGATTCTCAGACAGAACCTCCTGTGTTTCAGCTTGTGCCCATTGCCTCTTGTCCTGTCACTGGGCACCAATGAAAAGAGCCTGGCTCCACCTTGTTTTCACCCTCCCTTCAGGTATTTATATACATTGATGAAACCCTCCCCCCCCCCCCCCAAGCCTTCTCTTCTCCAGGCTAAACAGTCCCAGCTCTCTCAGCCTTTCCTCATAGGAGAGGTGGCCATTGTTTGGAGACTGGCTGGGCATCGGTCTGCTTGTGGGAGGTGGTAAGTGATTGTCTTTGCATCACTTGGGTTTTTTTTCCCTCTTTCCTTCACCTATTAAACTGTCTTTATCTTGACCCATGAGTTTTCTTGCTTTTGCTTGTCCCTTTGGGGCAGGGCAGGGGCGAGTGAGCGAGCGACTGTGTGGGTGCTTAGCTGCTGCCCAGGGTCAACCCACAACAGTCACTTAACTTGTTTATTTAGAACAAGTCCAATCAACAGCCCATAGACTGAATTCACCTTGTGAAAGAAACACTTTCACCCAGTCTGCAATTTTTCTCTATGGGATGAGAAAAGATGGTTGAACAGAAAATCTTGTCTGAATGGCCAGATACTCTTTTTGCTACCTTACAGTGGAGAGACCCAAACTGTTGTCATGGAGAAGATAGGAGAGCAGCAGTAGCTGTTCCTATGGGTGGGAGCCAGGAGACAGGTCTCCTGCAACCTTCACACTTCATTGGAAGCAGTGGCAGCAGCCCAGCTCTGTAGATCAGGAAGCAGCAGTCTTCCCAGCTCAACCACTGCTACTATCCATCTTTCTGAAGTAAGCAAGGAGGCCGAGTTTAGCACCTCCAGACAGCCAGCATAGATGTATGATAGTCTAAAACCCAGCTTCTGGAGCTGCTGAAGGTAGAGGCAGTGAACTCTACATGGTCATGCCTGGGTATTTACAGCATTTAGGATCCTGTTCTCTCTTATGCAAATCATTTGAACGTTCATGCAATGACCCCCTACTTTTGTAGTACTGCCTCAAAGCATTACTCTCCTTCTCTGCTGCTAGAGAACAAAACTGAAAGGAACTACTCTTGTAGCAATGCACAGCAATGCAGCTGGAAGAGAAACAACTTGTTTCTGTTATTACTTACCTATCAAGATATCCTTTAACTACTCTAAAAAGTTTCTCGAACCCATATGCAGCTTTCCAAATGTTGAAATAGTAGTATCAACATTTGCAGAGGAAAAAATGAGCTCCTAAAGAGCTTGCAGACTTCTGAGATGTGAGTGGCCCTTAATGACTTCAAGTTACAGTGATACCAGGCACTCTGGCAAGGCTCAACACAGACTGCATTATCTTAAACCACAGTGATTTTCAGTCCTGTCCCTTCTCTTTCTTTCTAATAGTGCATGGCTGTTCTAATGCTATGATGCAAATGCATTTTAAAATCTATTCTTCATTTTGACAATTTTAATGTTTTTTCCCCATACAATAACAATATAACCCATTGTTACAAATATTTTTGTCTGTTAAGCACGTAAGAAGTTGCAATTGTATGAATTCTTTGCAGGAAGAGAAACCCAACTTGAGGATGAAGGGTTTCTTTGTTTCTCCTTTTGAAACAAGACAAACTTGAGAGAGGTCAAGTGAATCTTGTCTATAAGTATAAAGGGTGCTGTTGTATGGAAATCCAAAGGGAAGGAGAAGAACAAACACAAATCTTAGAATTTTTCAAACACTCAAACCCAGATGGGAACAGTCATTTATGTGCACATCCTAAGGCTTAGGCAGAATAAAAATATGAGTTAACTTACTTGATTTCAGGAGTAACAATTTCCACTGCTAGACTGTCTGAAGGTTCATGGCTTCCCAGGGGCATCAGTGCTGTGTCAGGAAAAGAAAGAGATATAAAGTTTACCAGGAAGAACAGTAACTTTCTTTTAAAAGACCAGGAATAAACTTTGTTCTACAAGTTGATAGATTTAGAGGAATGCTCTTGAGTAATTGGGAAATAATACAAATGTCAGGCCTCTAGCAAGAAGGAAAGACAAGCACAACACACTTCGGAGAACAATCACTGTTCCTATTTTCACCCATTCTGGAGAAATGATTTTATGGTGGATGGTTTACTGATTGGTTTATATAAGAATTAAAAACCTGTGTAACGTAACACATGGAAATAAATTGCCGCATGTGAACAATCATGTAAGCATCAGGAAATTGTTACATAATATTCTTTGGAGATGAGAGAGATGTTGAGCATGACTATTCAGAAATCAAATTCCTGGGGTAGGGAGAAACATTTTCTAAAACCGCCATATTTGGGAAGAAACTAAACATGAAAGATTTCAGTCAAACTGAAAGTTTCATGAGTTCATATGCATTTGAAAAAAGTAATACCAAAAGTGGTTTTTGAGTTTAGCTGAATTTTAGGTTTATTATCTGCTAATTAAAGACATATCCAGTATTCTCCGGAAGACCTCTGTGCACTTTAGAAAAGATATATTTAATCTCCTTTTTTGTCTCTTACCTGTAGTGGTGAGTTGACCCTCCTGTGCTTGTACACATCGGAGCTCTTCAATAGTTTCTTTTAAGGAATCTCTTTCTGCTCTTAATCTCTGAATAATAGGAACAACAATAATATTAGTCTTGGCACTACAAATCCATCCTTAACACTAAGTGAAGTGCCACAAGGCATAGCATCAACACTTAAAAAAGAATTTATATGCAACTCAAGAGATGATTTTCATGTCAAGGCATATCAACTTATTCCAGAATAGAATAAAAATCAACTACTTCCTGGAAACAGCAATTCTTTAAAAAGGTTTGCTGCTGCATGTTATACTTGTTGGGCTAAAGATATCAGAATACAAGCTTACAAAATCACAGAATAACAGAATCACAGAATGGTTAAGGTTGGAAGGGACCTCTGGAGGTCATCTGGTCCAATGCCCCTGATCAAGCAGGGCCACTTAGAGCCAGTTACCCAGGACCATGTCCGGATGGCTTTTGAACATCTCCAAGTATGGAGATTACACCACCTCTCTGGGCAACCTGTTCCAGTGCTCAGTCACCCTCACAGTAAAAAAGTGTTTCCTGATGTTCAGATGGAACCTCCTTTGTTTCAGTTTGTGCCCATTGCCTCTTGTCCTGTCACTGGGCACCAATGAAAAGAGCCTGGCTCCACCTTGTTTTCACCCTCCCTTCAGGTATTTATATACATTGATGAGACCGATCCCCCCCGAGCCTTCTCTGCTCTAGGCTAAACAGTCCCAGCTCTCTCAGCCTTTCCTCATAGGAGAGATGCTCCAGTCCCTTAATCATCTTTGTGGCCCTTCGTTGGACTCTCTCCAGTATGTCCATGTCTCTCTTGTACTGAGGAGCCCAGAACTGGACACAGGACTCCAGGCGTGGCCTCACCAGTGCTGAATAAAGAGGAAAGATCACCTCCCTCGACCTGCTGGCAACACTCCTCCTAATGCAGCCCAGGATACCATTTACCCTTTTTGCTGCTGCCAGGTGCCCACCAAGCCACTCTATGACTCCTCTCCTCAGCAAGAAAGGGGGGGGAAAATAAGATTAAGAACTCATGGGTTGAGATAAAGGCAGTTTAATAAGAAAAGCAAAGGCTGTGCACAGAAGCAAAGGAAACAAACAAACAAACAAAAATTATTCTCCTCTTCCCATCAGCAGGCAATGTCCAGCCACTTCCTGAGAAGTAGGACCTCTGTATGCATAGTGGATGCTTCAGAAGACAAACGCCTTAAATAACGAATGCCCCCTCCTCCTCCTCCTTTCCCGTAGCTTTTATTGCTGAACATGACGTCATATGGTATGGAATATAGCTTTGGTCAGTTGGGGTCAGCTGTCCCATCTATGTCCCCTCCCAACCTCTTGCCCACCCCCAGCCTACTGGCCTTTGTGGGGGGGGGGTTGGAGAGAAAGCCTTGATGCTGTGGGAGCACTGCTCAGCAGTAACCAAAACATTGGTGTGTTATCAACACTGTTCTAGCTATAAATATAAATATAAATATAAATATAAATATAAATATAAATATAAATATAAATATAAATATAAATATAAATATAAATATAAATATAAATATAAAGCACAGCACAATGAGGGCTGCTATGGGGAAAGTTAACTCTATCCCAGCCAGACCCAATATAGCCACATTGCTGGCTCATGTTCATTTTGGTGTCCACCAGGACCCCCAGGTCCTTTTCTGCCAAGCTGCTTTCCAGCTGGGTGGCCCCCAGCATGTATTGGTGTCTGGGGTTGTTCCTCCCCAGGGGCAGGACTTTGCACCTCTCCTTGTTGAACTTCATGAGGTTCCTGTCAGCACATTTCTCCAGCCTATCAAAGTCCCTCTGGATGACAGCATGACCCTCTGGCATATCAGCTACTCCTAACACTTTTGTGTCATCAGCAAACTTGCTGAGGGTATACTCTGCCCCATCATCCAGATCATTAAGGAAGATATTGAACAGAACTGGACCCAGTATTGATCCCTGGGGTACACTGCTAGTCGCTGTTGTCCAACTAGACTTCGTGCCACTGATCGCCACTCTCTGGGCCCAGCCATTCAGCCAATTTTCAGTCCACCTCACTATCTGCTCATCCAGCCCATACAGCTTCTTTAAGAGGATCTTATGCGAGACATTGTCAAAGGCCTTCCTGAAGTCAAGGTAGTCAATATCCACTGCTCTCCCCTCAACCACCAGGCCAGTCATTTCATCACAGATGTTTATCATCAAGTTGGTCAAGTATGACTTCCCCTTGGTGAAGCCAAGCTGACTAATCCTGATGATTTTTTTTTTGTCCTTCATGTGTCTGGAAATGGTTTCCAGGATTAGTTGCTCCATCACTTTCAAAGGGATGGAGGTGAGGCTGACCAGCCTGTAGTTCCCTGCGTCCAACATCATGTTGATTCCTACAGCGTCGCTTCACTGTTTAAAGCTTCAGTTCCCATATGTGTACTCTTATGTGTTCGTTCCATTAGTTCCTTCATTATCTGTGGAGTTATGACACATCATCCAATTGGAGTTACCCACCATCCTTCGGCAGTCTTCATGCATTTCAATAGTTCAGCCAACTTGTCTTCTTTTTCTGTATATTTAGGAGTGTCAATTTTTAAGATTCTTTCTGGAACTAAGGTTGCCACTGTTGCTGATAGAGCAATTCTTTTTGCAGCCTCGTCTGCTTTTCGATTTCCTTTAATTACATCAGTTTGTCCAGATTGATGTGCTTTGCAGTGTATTACTGCTATTTCTTTAGGTTTATTAACTGCCTCGAGTAATTTCATAATCTCTTTGCTGTATTTTATAGGGTTTCCTTGTGATTATAACAGTCCTCTTTCTTTCCAAATTGCACAATGAGCATGTATTATTCCAAAAGCATATTTTGAATCAGTATAGATATTAGCCTGCTTTCCTTCTGATAATTCCAGAGCTTGAGTTAAAGCAATTAATTCTACCTTCTGAGCAGATGTATTTGCTGGCAGTGGTCTTGCTTCTATTTCTTCTTCTAAGGTAACAACAGCATACCCAGCCTTCCGTTCCCCTTTCACAACAAAGCTGCTTCCATCAGAGAACATCTCCCAATTGGGATTCTGTAAAGGAGTATTCTTCAAGTCTGAAGAACTAGAGTACACCTGTTCGATGGTTTGTAGACAATCATGTGCCAGTTCCTCCTTTTCATGTAGAGGTAATAGCGATGCCGGATTTAGGGCACTGGACACTTTCATTGCTATATCTTCTTGTTCGAGCAATATTGCTTGGTATTGTACCATCCTGCTTGGGGATAACCAATGATGTCCCTTCTGTTCCAGCACCGCTGCAACAGCATGTGGCACATAAACAGTTATTTTCTGTCCCAAAGTCAATTTTTGTGCCTCTTGTATTAGCAACACAGCAGCCGCCACCGCTCTCAGACATCCTGGCCATCCAGAGCTTACTTTATCCAATTGCTTTGAAAAGTAAGCTGCTGGTCTTTTCCAGTCTCCCAAAGTTTGTACAAACACTCCCAGTGCCTGATGTCCTCTCTCATGTACATAAAGTTCAAAAGGTTTTGTCAAATTCGGGAGACCTAAAGCAGGAGCACTCATAAGAGCGATTTTTATTTCATCAAATCCTTTCCGGCATTCTGGAGTCCATTCCAATAACTCTCCTGGTCCCTTAAAATTAGGTATCCACAGGCGACACCACCCAGCCATTCCTAGAAATCCCGAGTTCTCTTTTCATTCTCTTTTCGATGGGGGGGGGGGGGCGATTTGGCAGATCGCCTCCTTTCTCTCAACTCCCAGTTTCCTTTCTCCTTGGGATATTTCAAATCCAAGATAAATTACATTTTTCTGCATAATTTGTGCTTTCTTTTGTGACACTCTGTATCCTGCCAACCCCAGAAAATTCAATAGACTAATAGTTACCTCTTTACATTCTTCAGCCGTGTCTGCCCCCAACAAGATATCACCTACATATTGTAACAAGGTAGTAGTAGGCTTCTTACCTTGCCATTGCTCTAGTTCTTTTGCCAATACATTACCAAAAATGGTGGGGCTGAAGCACGGTCCAGCATAACTGCATCTTGCGTCCTGTTGTAGGACTTTCCCATTAAAAGGCAAACAACTTCTCACTCTGTTCATCCAATGGAATGCAAAAGAAAGCATCTTTTAGGTCCAACACTGTAAAATAAACATTTGAATCAGCTATCGTTGTTAGCAGAGTGTAGGGATTAGGCACCACCGGGTGTACATCAATTACTATTTGATTAATAGCTCTTAGATCCTGTACTAACCAGTATTCCTGTGAATGTGGCTTTTTAACAGGCAGAATCGGAGTATTATATTCAGATTGACACTCTCGCAACAGTCAATATTTTAGAAAATTATCAATTATAGGCTCCAGTCCAACCCGAGCTTCCAATTTCATAGAACACTGTTTTTGTCTTACCAGCTTCGCTCCTGGTTTCAATTCCACCTTTACCGCTTCTGCCCATTTGGCTCTTCCAGGTTTCTCAGTTACCCAGACAAAGGGTATCACTGCATTCATGATTTCAGAGGGAGCTTCAATTTGTTCTTCCTTATTATTTTCAGTATTCTTTGTTTCTGATAATTCCTGTAACATATATACTTGTGCCTCCCAGGCATTATTTTGCAGAATATGTACTCGAACTTTATTCTGATCAAAAGTTATCTGTGCTCGCAATTTATTTAATAAATCCCTTCCCATCAGAGGTAGGGGACATTCTGGCATATACAAAAATTCATGTGTAAGTGTTTTGTTTCCAATTTCACACTTAATCAGTTGAAAGAAAGGCCTGATCTCTCTTGTTTTCCCGTGGCACCAATTGCTGGCATAGAGAATTTACTCATAGGTCCTTTACAATTATTTAGTACAGAATATGTTGCTCCTGTGTCAACTAAAAATTTAACTGTCTCATTTCCCAGCTTAACTGAAACCAGGGGTTGGGCTGGGGACGCTAATTTTTCAGCCCCCGATCCCTGTCAATCTAAATGCTCTTCTGTACTGATCATAAGCAGATCTGCCTCCGGAACGGGTGCAGACGGGGAATTCCAATTGATTAATTGCTTCTTCGGACATTCATTTTTCCAATGTCCCTGTTCTCTACAAATTGCACGCTGATCTTCTCCCAAAGGGATTCTATTCCCTGGATTTCTTCCTGCTCTTTGTCCTCTGCCATGCCCTCGTCCTCTTGAGAAACCTCTTCCCCGAGAGGTTTGTGCTTGGGCAAATGCGGCTGCCAAAATCGCAGCATTTTGTTTCTTTTCCCTTACTTTCTCTCTCTGTTTTTCCTTCTTTTCCAATTCTTTTCTATTGTTATAAACCTTATAAGCAATCTCTATTAACCGAGATATTTTCCATGGTTCGTTACTTACACAAACACTTCCATATCTTTTAGCTCCCTCCCAAATTCCTTTCCCAAGGCACAGGTGGTTAGTAGTTTTGCTAATTGGAAAATTGCTGTTTCTGCAAGACATCAGTATAGCAGAACACCTCTCCTCGTTGTTTCCTCTATCATTGGAGTCAGGAAGTTGTCATTGATGCACTCCAGGAACTTCCTGGATTGCTTATGCCCTGTTGTGTTGTCCCTCCAGCAGATATTGGGGCAAGTTGCAAGAGTCTTCATAAACGATGTAGGTGGATAAGTGAAAGAAAAAGCTATGCTTACTGTATTTACGCTAAGGTTCTATCAAAGGCTGTGTCTCCCTAATACACTTCGTCTGTTTCCTTTCTGGCAAAATGGCAGCTCACTTCTCAAGACTGTTGTCTTCCTTGTGTATTGTATGTCTTAGCTTTTAAGCTAATATCCCCTTTCCAGTTTTCTCAGGGTTCTAAATTGCTTTAATGTATCATCCTGAAACTACTTTTGTTCTTCCCTTAAGCAAAAGAAAGTCTGGCCATCCTCTTATTTAGAATACAAGTGTTTTCCCTTTCTTAAGTATGTAAATAACTATTAATTTAAGCCACCTCTCTTCCACTTGACTGCTTAGTTAACATCTCTGAATTTGTCAGAGTCAAATACTCTCTGACCAAGTTCTTTTAGATATTCCACATGAGGAAGGTTTAATGCTTAATATAAAATTTACTTATTTGAAGATATTTGATGTTACATGGGATTTTGATTTAGCAGAGTGATACAGCAATATACTGAAATCACAGTACAAGCATAATATAGCAATTGCAACATACAGCTGAATCGCGATACAAATGTGTTTCCCATTACTGATCTCTCTATGGTCACCGTCACAACACTGGGTGTCCCCAGTTGCCTGGAAGGAATACGTGTGTTGAAGTTAGCTCAAGCCTGTTCCTCTCCTCAAAGTGCATTTTATTAGTTATCCAGTTTTTCTACTTTATGTTGGGCTGAGGCACATATACACTCCCCCCACCAGTCTGGCTATCTCAGGAAGCCATTACTCTCTACTAATTATCTCAGGGAAGGCTGTTTATACAACCTGATGACCCACTGGTACAGCCCTATAGCTAAAACAAATGCTACCATCCAGTCCCCCTTGTGTTGAGATAAGTTCAGCTTTCTTTACAATAATTGGCGATCATTCCTTACATTCTTCTCTGAGCTCAGCATTCTTGCACTGTTAGGTTTACGGTTAGACTGGATAATCTTAAAGGTCTTTTCCAATCTAAATGATTCTATGATTCTATGATTCCTCTGATCCTTCTTCCGCTGTGGGCGTGTGTTGGTCAGTCACAGAAGAGTAAATTTCTCATTCTTTATTTTGGTAGCTGCTTGGCATTTATTAGTGAGGAATGTATTGAAAGGGTTGAAGCCAAGATAGGCAAAGCCACTGCATCAAAATGCCTCCTGAAAAGCCTAGGGGCAAGGAGGATATTTAAATATCTTAGTCACTTAACTAAACAAAAGAAAGGCCTTTGTGATTTAGGGGTAGATAGAATGGTTGTAAGATAAGGGGGCTCTGGGATAATCCCATCTCAGACAACTGGGCCTTGGGAGAACAAATACATGGAAGATAGGAAGTCACAAAATAATGACAACAGCCTTGAAGGACACCATTTACGTGATCCTAGGACTGAGTTTGCGCAGAAGCAAAGGTCAATCAGCGAGCACAGTGAAGAAGACTACGAGCCTTCATCTGAAGACTCCTAAGGACCACCTGAAGACCACCATGGGAGATGCCTGTGCATGCGGATTGGACATTTGCATATGTTAATAAGTTCCAGGAAACCTCATGTTTATGTAAATGATTTCTCGGAAATCCTGTGAATATGTAGGACTTTATAGTATATAATCTCTGAAAGTCTACCAAATTGGTGGAGCACTTATGGTGGAGAATCCCCAGTGCTGCCCAGCGCTGCAATAAAGAATACCTGCTTAATAGTAGCTTCGTTGCTATTGAGTTTCATTTCAGGGACTCTCTGAATATTCCGTTTCCCCCTCGGGGAGATTCGGACTGTGAGGAGAAGCATCCATGAATTTTTGTATCAGTTTTGGCACCCCAGATGGGACCCTCTCTGCTCGGCTGCAGGACCCGTTGAGAACGGGACTCCCTAGGGTACCCCCGGAAAATTTCCGGAGGGACTCCTTGCCTCGATCGGATCGAAGCGGGAGCAGACAAGGACCGTCTTCGGAAAAAGGTATTCTTTCTTAAATTTGGTTTGGGACTAGTCATTTGTTGGAAACCCCTGTAAGCCATGAGTGGTTCACGCTTGGTGGAGTATACCGGGCTGCTAGCGCCTTAAAGGTGTACACTTGGGAGCACTTTGGTGCTCATTTGGAACTCTTGCATTTGGGTATATTGGATCTTGGCTTTGGAACTCGGTTATTTGATTTTGGGATTGTGTTTGGCATGTTATAAGGACAAGTAGTTGCTCTGTGTTTGCTTTTAGGATTTTTGTTCATTGTATTGGTATGTGAGCGTTTTTTGTTGTCAAAAGTGTCTATACTGTCCTGCACGTGTGTGAATGAGACGTACTCTTAGTACGAAGTGAGAACGGAGCGGAGTCCTGACCCGCGGTTTCGTTGTTCCGCGAGGGAAACGGCCGGAGACGGACGAAGCGAAAGAAAAAGGTTGTATGGATGTGAAACAGTAATTCTGTAACCCTCTAAGTGGTAAAGTGTGGACCATGGAACTAACTGTTAAGATACTGCGGGAATACAGGAGAGAACTGGGACCAATAAAATGGGAGGGTCACAACAAAGTAAAGAGATACCAAGAAAACTCCATTAGGTTGCATTTTCTATCACTGGGAGAACATAGGGGGTCCTCCTGGAGGAAATCTGAATAAGAAAACTCTAATTAAGTATTGTAATCAGTGATGGCCATTGCATAAATTAGATGATGAAGAAAAGTGGCCTTTGAATGGGACTCTGAAGTATAATGCCTTGTTGCAACTCCTGTTATTTTTAAGGAGGGAGGGAAAATGGGACGAAGCTATGTATGCGGATATGTTTTTCACCCTCCGAAATCACCCTGAGTGGCAGAAAGTCACAAACTCTGACTCTGTCTAAACATCAGAATTTGACATTCTAACCACTCTTACAGCATGCTTCCAATACAGGTCACATCTACATATAGAAAAGGAAGAGAAAATGTGGAGAGGATTTATTGTATTCTTAGTTCTGTGCTTTCTCAAGACCTCATATGGAAATTCTGTGAAATAAGGGTACTGTAGAAAGACAACTTGATGCCAAAATTGACTTTTTTTTTCTATAATGTGTTCTTGAGTTTGCTGGCCTGAAACTTGAAAGGTAATTACAAATTTCAGTCTCATCTGTAGCACCTGCTCAGCTTGTAGGAAAGATACGACTACTGATTTCATGTTCTGTGTGACTTTCTCGAGCTTAAATAGTAACACACCTGAATGCTCTTATTTTCAGAGTACATACAGACCATAATGATGATGGAAGAATCAGTTCAACATGTTGTCATGACAGCCATTCAGGAGGTATGTTAGAGTGTCCATAGTGTGTAGAAATTAAGCCTTTCAATATTGCAAAACCCCATACTTTTTTTCCACTGTGATGAAAAAAGGGCAGAGTTTGCAATTCTAGAAGAAACATTTTCCTCTTTTGAGTTAAAAAAACAAATCAAGCAAGCCTTCTTCATGTCAAATTTAGTTGCATGCCCCACTTCTCTAGATGTTTAAATCTTCTCAACTGTGGTGGGTTGACCTTGGCTAGCCTCCAGGTGCCCACCCAGCCGCTCTATCACTCCCCCTCCTCAACAGGACAGGGGGAGAAAATACAATGGAAAAGATCATGGGTCAAGATAAGGACTGGGAGATCACTTACCAAATACTATTATGGGCAAAACAAATTCGACTTGGGGAAATTAATTTAATTTATTGCCAATTAATTGTAACAGAGTAGGATAATGAGAAAGAAATAAGAACAAATCTAAACACGCCTTCCCCCACCCCTCCCTTCTTCCTAGGCTCAAATTCACTCACGATTTTCTATACCTCCTCCCCCGCCCCGAGCAGCGCAGGGCGATGGGGAATAGGGGGTTGCAGTCAGATCATAACACTTCATCTCTGCCTCTCCTTCCTCCTCACACTCTTCCCTTGCTCTAGCGTGGGGTCCATCCCACGGGATACAGGCCCTCATGAATGTCTCCAACATGGGTCCTTCCCACAGGATGCAGTTCTTCTAGAGCTCCTTCATCATGGGTCCATTCCACAGGGTACGGTCCTTCAGAAATGGACGGCTCCAGCATGGGTCCCCTGTGAGGTCACAGTTCCTGCCAGGAGCCTGCTCCAGCATGGGCTCTCCACAGGCTGCATTTTCCTTCAGGACAAATCTACCTGCTCTGGCATGGGGTCCTCCACCGGCTGCGGTGTGGATATCTGCTCTGATGTGGTGCTCTGTGGGCTGCAGGGGACAACCTGCGTCACCATGGTCTTCACCACAGGCTGTGGGAGAATCCCTGCTCCAGCACCTGGAGCACCTCCTCCCCCTCCTTCTTCACTCACCTTGGTGACTGCATGGCTGTTTCTCTCACATATTCACACTCCTCTCCCTCAGCTGCTGTTGCACATCAAGGGGTTTTGCTCAGGAGCTATCAGGGCTGATTGATAGAGCTTTAAACTAGATTGGAAAGGGGGAAAGGGACAATACCTGGCTAGTCAGCGACGAGCGACGGGATGGCACGCCAAAGTTCGAGGAGCTGCGTGCTAGTGAGATTCCTCAGGCAGTTCCATGAGGCAACGGGCACAATGAACCGCACTTGAAGTGTTTCTACACAAATGCACGCAGCCTGAGGAACAAGCAAAAGGAGCTAGATGCCTTGGCCCAGTCCCAGAGATATGACATCCTAGGCCTAAGTGAAACCTGGTGGGGTGAGTCCTGTGACTGGTGTGCCGTGATGGATGGTTACAGGCTCTTCAGGAGGGATAGGCAGGGCAGGCGAGGCGGCGGGGTGGCATTGTATGTAGTGGAGGGGCTGGCATGCATGGAGCTAGCAGTCGGCGATGGCCCAGTTGAGAGCCTCTGGGTAAGGATTAAGGGACAGACAAATAAAGCGGGTAGTCGTTGTGGGAGTCTACTATAGGCCACCCAGCCAGGATGACGACACGGATGAGTTATTCTTTAAGGAACTAAGGGATGCTTCTAAGTCATCTGCCCTTGTCCTTCTGGGGGACTTCAACTTGCCAGATGTCAACTGGGAATACCACACAGCTGGTACAAGCAGGTCCAGAAGATTCCTAAACCATCTGGATGATAACTTCTTGGTACAGGTACTAAGGGAACCGACCAGGAAAGGTGCCTTCCTCGACTTGCTGCTTACTAACGGAGAGGGTCTCGTGGGTGAAGTGGCGATTGGCGGCTGCCTTGGCCACAGCGACCATGAAGCAGTCAAGTTTAAAATCTATGGTAACAGGAGGAAAACTGCCAGCAAGCCCTCAACTCTGGATATGAGGAGAGCTGACTTCAGGCTGCTCAGGGAACTACTTAGTAAGGTCCCCTGGGAAAAAGCTTTTGAAGGTGCTGGGGTCCATCAGTGCTGGTCACTTTTTAAGTACCACCTGCTAAGAGCACAGGAGCAGGCAATTCCAAAATGTCGGAAGTCAAGCAGGCGCGGTAGAAGGCCGGCTTGGCTAAGTAGGGATCTTCTTCTAGAACTAAGGCGAAAAAAGAAAATGTATGGCCAGTGGAAGCAAGGTCAGGCGACATGGGAGGACTACAGAGATGCTGCTCGCCACTGTAGGGAGGAAATTTGCGCGGCCAAAGCTCAATTAGAGCTGAAGCTGGCCAGTACTGTGAAGGACAATGAAAAGGGCTTTTTTAAATATGTTAATAGCAAAAGGCAGGCGAGAAATAACATTGGCCCGTTACTTGACGAGCATGGTCACCTCACAAACAGGGACATAGACAAAGCAGAGACGTTTAATGCTTTCTTCGCCTCGGTCTTCAACACCGATGATGGGCTCTGGGACCCCCAGAGCCCTGGGCTAGAGAACCATGACTGTGAGAACGACAAACTCCCAGCCAACCCCGAACTTGTGCGGGATTTGCTGCTCCAGCTGGATCCCTATAAGTCAATGGGGCCCGATGGGATTCATCCGAGGGTGCTTAAAGAGCTGGCTGATGTCATAGCGAGACCTCTCTCAATGATTTTCCAATGCTCTTGGGAATCTGGAGAGGTCCCAGCTGACTGGAAGCTGGCAAACGTTGTCCCAATCTTCAAGAAGGGCAGCAGGGATGACCCTGGTAACTGCAGGCCTGTCAGTCTCACCTCTGTGCCTGGCAAAATCATGGAGAAGATTATTCTGGGAGTTATTGAAAAACACCTGAAAGACAGTGCAGTCATTGGTCCGGGTTCACGAGGGGAAAGTCCTGCTTAACAAACTTAATTTCTTCCTATGACAAGGTTACCCACCTAGTTGACCAAGGGAAGCCAGTCGATGTAATCTTTTTGGATTTCAGTAAAGCTTTCAATACTGTCTCTCACAGTATCCTCCTGGACAAAATGTCCAGCATACAGCTGGATAAACACATAATGCAATGGGTGTGCAATTGGCTGACGGGTCGGGCTCAAAGGGCTATAGTAAATGGGGTTACAAGAAGGCCAAGGGCATCCTGGCTTGTATCAGGAATAGTGTGGTGAGCAGGACCAGGGAGGTGATGGTGCCCCTGTACTCGGCACTGGTGAGGCCACCCCTCAAATACTGTGTTCACTTTTGGGCCCCTTACTACAAGAAGGACCTTGAGATGCTGGAGCGTGTCCAAAGAAGGGCAATGAAGCTGGTGAAGGGTCTAGAGAACAAGTCTTATGAGGAGCAGCTGAGGGAGCTGGGGTTGTTTAGCCTGGCGAAGAGGAGGCTGAGGGGAGACCTTATTGCAATCTACAACTACTTGAAAGGAGGTTGTAGTGAGGTGGGGGTCGGTCTCTTCTCCCAAGTAACAAGTGACAGGAGAAGAGGAAACGGTCTCAAGCTGCACCAGGGGAGGTTTAGGTTGGCTATTAGGAAAAACTTCTTCACTGAAAGGATAGTCAGGCACTGGAAAGGCTGCCCAGGGAAGTGGTTGAGTCCCCATCCCTGGAGGTATTTAATAGACGGGTAGATGTGGTGCTTAAGGACATGGTTTAGTGGTGGACTTGGTAGTGTTAGGTTAACGGTTGGACTTGATGATCTTAAAGGTCTTTTCCAACCTTAACGGTTGTATGATTCTATGATTCTGTAAACACTGTGTTGCTAGCCGGTCTAGGGAGGTGATTGTCCCGCTCTACTCTGCACTGGTGCAGCCTCATCTTGAGTGCTGTGTGCAGTTTTGGGCACCACAGTATAAAAAGGATACGAAGCTACTAGAGAATGTCCAGAGGAGAGCTATGAAGATGGTGAAGGGTTTAGAGGGAAAGCTGTATGAGGAGCGGCTGAAGTCACTTGGTCTGTTCAGCCTGGAGAAGAGGAGACTGAGGAGAGACCTCATTGCGGTCTACAGCTTCCTCACAAGGAGAAGAGGAGGGGCAGGCGCTGATCTCTTCTCCCTGGCGACCAATGATAGGACCCAAGGGAATGGCAGGAAGATATGCCAGGGGAGGTTTAGGCTGGACATTAGGAAAAGGTTCTTCACCCAGAGGGTGGTGGAGCACTGGAACAGGCTCCCCTGGGAGGTAGTCACGGCGCCAAGCCTGGTAACATTCAAGAAGCATTTGGACAACGCCCTCAGACATACGGGGTGATTTCTGGGGTTGTCCTATGCAGGGTCAGGAGTTGGACTCGATGATCCTTGTGGGTCCCTTCCAACTCAGGACATTCTATGGTTCTATGATCATTTTTAACCCTTTCCTAAATGTGTTATCACAGCTACCATCATCGCTGATTGGCTCGGCTTTGGCCAGTGGTGGGTCTGTCTTGTAGCCAGCTGGAACTGTCTCTGTCCAACATGGGGGCAGCTTCTGGTGTCTTCTCACAGAAGCCACCCCTACACCCCCCCACCACTACCAAAACCTTGCCATGTAAACTCAGTACATTGACTTAAAGAATGTTTTGATAATGGGCTTCCCTTCCTTTACCTTTCCTACTATGTTGCTCCTGAAGTGTATTATACTGCTTTTATATAAGCAACCAAATACTGTAGAATTTTTTCATAAAACATAGAATAACTCGAGTTCGAAGGGACCCATAAGGATCATTGAGTCCAGCTCCCTGCTACTTGCAGGACTACCTAAAACTAAACCATATGACTAAGAGCATCGCCCAGACGCTCCTTGAACTCTGACAGGCTTGGTGCCATGACCACTTCCCTGGGGAGCCTGTTCCAGTGACTGACCACCCTCTCAGTGAAGAACCTTTTCCTAATGTCCAATCTGAACTTCCCCTGACGCAGCTTCATTCCATTTCCTCATGTCCTATCGCTGGTCACCAGAGAGAGGAGATCAACACCTCCCTCCTCCGCTGCTCCTCTTGAGGAAGTTGTAGACTGCAATGAGGTCACCCCTCAGCCTTCTCTTCTCCAAGCTGAACAAGCCAAGTGACCACCTCAGCCGCTCCTCCTAAGTCTTGCCCTCCAGACCTTTCACCATCTTGGTCGCCCTCCTCTGGACACACTCTAATAGTTTGATGTCCTTCGTATATTGAGGCGCCCAAAACTGCACACAGTGCTCGAGGTGGGGCCACACCAGTGCAGCATAGAGTGGAACAATCGCCTTTCTCAACCAGCTAGCTATGCTGTGCTTGATGCACCCCAGGACACGGTTGGCCCTTTTTGGCTGCCAGGGCACACTGTTGACTCATATTCAACTTGCCATCAACCCAAGCCCCCAGATCTCTTTCTGGGGGGCTGCTCTCCAGCCTCTCGTCCCCCAATTTGTATGTATAACCAGGATTGCCCTGTCCCAGGTGCAGAATCTGGCACTTGCTCTTGCTAAACTTCATATGGTTGGTGGTTGCCCAGCTCTCTGGTCTATCCATATCTCTCTGTAAGGCCTCTCTGCCCTCGAGGGAGTCCACATCTCCTCCTAGTTTAGTATCATTGGCAAACTTACTTGGTGTACATTCTATTCCTGCGTCCAGGTCATTGATAAAAACTTTGAAGAGCACTGGACCTAAAACTGAGCCCTGGGGAACCCCACTGGTGACTGGTTACCAGCCTGATGAACCCCATTTACTATAACGCTTTGAGTCTCACCCATCAGCCAATTGTTCACCCAACGTATCATGGACTTGTCTAGCTGTATGCTGGACATTTTGTCCAGAAGGATACTGAGAGACAGTATCAAAAGCTTTTAATAATTTCTATCTAATAATTGGAAAAAAAAATCTGAACAACTGAATTTTGTAACTGGACAAATGAAAAGAAATAGAGAAACATGCAGCAGAATATTCTTTTGTCAGTTATTAGCAAAATTAATAGACTAGTTAAGGTATTCCTGATAATACTTTGTAGCATGTTAATAAATCCACTGTAATGTATTTTGTAAAAATGTTTTAAGGATAGTAATAGGAAACCTGATTTATTTTTAAGGCTATGGTGATGGGAAAGACCATTCTTCTGCTGTGCTTAGCAGTCATTAGCCTGGTGAGTTTCTGTATGCAGTAAAGGGGTTTTTTTATCTTCTTTAACTGATAAATTACACTAACAATGCAGATGGAAGCATAAAAGAAGAAAACTACAGGTTAGTGTTAGTGACCACTATGTTGTCATGAGTAACTTCTCATGTGCTCAGTTAGACTTCATGATGGAGGTTTACTGCAGGGGAATAGTTAAAAGGAATAGTTTCCTGTACTTTCTGAGAAGAAAGTGTGACAAGTGTTCAGAAGAAAATAACAGTTCTTAAGTCTTTGTCAATATGCCTTTCCTTCCTAGGCCTTCACTGGTAATCAAATTGCTTCTGAATGTGAGCAAGAAATTATTAATTCCATGTTGAACACTAGAGCAATTTCCCTTTTTCTGTTACGTCTCTAAAAGATGTCACTTGAGCCTGAGGGCTCTGCTACTTGTTATCTCTTTAACTCATGCTGCATTCTAACAGTCTTAGATCCTATTGGATGACTATGGAATCATTTCAAGGACTAAAAATGCAGATTGAGAGTTCTTAGAATTAGGATTTTTAAAAAAAAGAATCCCTAAACTTCCTGCTAGATCAGCTTCTTTTTTCTATCTCTTTAAGTCAGTGCTGTCAGGAACAGGCAAGTGCCAGATTTCCTGCCTAAATTTTGGGATATTTTACTATTTTACTTTTGTTTTGTGGTTGATTTTTTTTTTTCTTCAGGGAGCGAAAACATTTCTTTTCGAGTTATTTGCAACATATCTGTAATATAGATATATTTAAAATTTCTTATGGTACTGCTTTCAATCAACTTCACCTTAACTGGTGTCAGGGTTACTTGGCTATCCATTCCAAGGAGATGATGTTTTGTAAGTAAGTATTGTGTCTACAGCTGCCCTTAGTGTGTTATCAGGGGAGCTAATAAAACTGGCTAGCAGTCAGAGCTCAGCCTCTTTGAGCTTACTAGAACCTTCAAATCATATGTCTGTCTTTTTGTCTCTTGTTTTGAGCCTGACATGAGAATTTGTTTGCTGGGGATAGGTAGGGGGTTCTTTGGTCTTAAAACATGTGTAACATTTAAATTTATTTCTAGCCATTTATCTGTTGCAGTTGATCAGTGGGTGAGGTTCCTGAAAGAAAACCTTTTTTCCCCCAATAAGCATGTCAGTCAATCTGGGGCTTTCTAAGAAAGTAATGACTTGACAATAATTTTTTCCTCACTAAAACCATTACAAACCATTCTTCTAGTCAGATAGATTAGTCAGATTACAAAGAACTGTAATGCTTGTTTCAGAAATACTCATTCTAGATTATAAATTTTTAATTGCAAATTCCAGACAAATCGGGAGCAGTAAGCTTGGTCCTCTTTCATTTCTTTATAATTATTTGAGATACAGATGTTTCAAAACCAAAAATAGGAATGTGGGCTCTCAAAATGGGAAAAGATGAAAACAACTGCCAGAGAACAATTTGAGACCTATCTTGTCTGCTACATAATAGCTGCCTCCAGTCTAATGCTGCTTCAATACAGTGCTCTGCAAAGGATAGTGTAGCTTTCATGATAGATAATGAATATGCTTTTTCAGAAGAGAGAATTACTATGTAAGGTAATGGTTTTCATACTTTAGATATTATAAGTCCTGAATATGTCCTTCTGTAATTCTTTTTTAATGTACCTCATATAAAAATGAAGTAAAAAGTGTTACTGTTGTCAGAAAAAAGAGCTTTCCTACAGGTTAAGATGAACCTAATTTTTCATTGAAACTTATCTTTAATATGCAAATAAATCTTATGTTTTTTCTAATCCAATGTAATCTAATTGCAGTTGATGAGTAAAGAGTCTCCAGTGTCTTTTGGAAATGATGCTTACATTGACCTTGAACGTCAGGTATCTAAGATGAGATGTTTCTTTCCTTTAATCACAAGAAATCAGTGCCTAATCATTATGGTTCATTGTTAAGCAGTCTACCTTTTCTTTTGTGGGAGAGTTTTGTGGAAAATTTGAATAATAGATACAAAATAAAACTTGACTGTTTTTACAGTTATCTGTAGAAGTACATAAATTCTGGTAGATGGAATTAATTCTTATGTCAGCTGTCCCTTGTAAACTTAAAAAATGAAAGATTATGATCCTGTCTGTGAAAAGTAGAAGGCCCATCTAAAATTTATTATGCATAATAAAATATATACATATGCATTAACTATGTGCATATTTTATCAGACCAATTTTCTTGTAGGTATTTCTTTATTTCCCTGACTACATTCATACAGAAACTTGGAAGATATAAGTCTCTTAGTTATTATATAGTCACTTAAAGAGATGTAACTGAATGTTTCCACACTGCTTATAAGATTCAGTGTCTTTTTTCAGATGGGTAGGTTTCTCCATCACAATGTTGCTTGTTTCCCCTGTTGTACAGTAAGAGTAGTTCCCAGTGACTAGACAAGTTTTAGCTTAACTGTTTATTCCTTGTATTCTACCTCCCAATCTTTTGTGTATTTGAAAAGTAGATTAAAAACTGAAATCATGTATTCTTTGCATCCATAAAGAAAAGTGGTATTGATGCTTTTTTTTCAGTGTACAGAGGCAATAGATTCTTCAGAGCTAGGCTGTTTGGTTTTGGGGGGGCCTCAGTTTACAGAATAAATGTGATAACTTCAATGTTTTGTTTCAAGACCTAATATTACCTTCAGCTATATTTACCTTTGTTAGACAAATTAAACAATGATTACAGTTGCTACTTTGTTTCATTGTAGAAGCAGAATTGCTTTTCTTTTTTCCCCAAACTTCAATATTACATAAATGTAAAAAAATAGTTTACAATCATATAATTCATAATTTTGCTATATCATTTATAGAGACATATAATTATGAAACTAAAAATCATTGTTGTTTATGATAGCTGAAGAAAACTACAGAAGAATTACATGAAGCCCTAGCAACAAAAGAAGAAATTGCCCAGAGATGTCATGAGTTAGATATGCAGGTAGGTCATCTTCAAATCGAGAAAAAAGTATGTTAATTCTTAGACAGCTGAAGAAAGGGATTATTGTGGAAATCTACCTTTTATATTTAAAAAAAAAAATCCTCAGTTGCTGTATTTCTTTACCCATGTTAGCAGAGTAAAAAGTGCGTGCCTACTTGTATTGATTCAATGATGTCAGCATTAAGGTGATTGGTACTGACAAAGCTTTTTTGCATTCAAGCAAGAAATGAACTGCATTGCTCAGTTCATGAGTTACAGAAATCCTAGGAGGAGTTCTGCTGATATAATGATTTCAGTAAAAAGTTACAACCAAATCAAAGTTACTCTAGACAATCACTTGTGCATAAACTAAGTTTTACTGTAAACTGAGCATATCTGATTTGGAAGGCATCAACAGACTAAACCTGGAACCCAAAAGAGCCATTTCAATCAATTCCTGTTTTGGTGTATAATTTGGCTTTTAGCCAAGCAGTAATAACCGGAATTAATGAAGCCTTATGCCTTATTGATTTGTGTTTGACAAATTGGTTGGCTGATTTTGTTGTGTCGGATGCAAGTTCTGATCAAAACTTTCCTTTCTCTTTGGATATTTACATTCTTTCTTTTCTCCTCCTACCTGCATTTTGATTGTGTAGTGTCTAATAATATGAGCTTATGCTTCAGATGTTCTTCCAGTCACAGAACTTTGGCTTCTCTGCCCCACTGCCTGTTTTCACAAAGCTGGCAGAAATTTAATCATCTTTGGGACCTCTGTTCCTGTTTCAAGTCTGTTTGCAACTGGCCATTGGATTAAAAAATTTCTTGGAGAGGCATGGCTATGAGAGACTTGAATATTCTGTGTGATTGTATAAACATTGTTTCCTTTGGAAAACATGTTAAAAAACCTTACTATGGGGTGCTAGGGTGTGTGCGTGGGGTGGTGGTGCTTGAAAAGTAGGCAGACTTTAATACAGTGACATAATCTTCTTTGATAACTAAGATATTTTTCTTTAGATATTTCTGAGAAATAAAGGTAAGAACACTGTTTTCTTTATGGTAAATCCTGTCCCTAATGCTGTAGTACATTGGTTATATCACATATCAAATGAAAAAGTATTAAAGTTACAATATGTTCCTGTGAAATACAGTTTTGTGAACTTCAATGTTTCCAGTTATGAGTTGTGTTAATGTTTTACTGTGTGCACCAAAAAATTGTTCTTTATATCTGACAGCTCCATTATTCCAGTCTGTTCTTTTATTACAACAGGTTGCAGCACTTCAAGAGGAGAAGAGCATTTTACTTGCTGAGAACCAGATTCTGATGGAACGTTTGAATCAATCTGATTCTATAGAAGATCCCAACAGCCCTGCAGGTCGTAGGCACTTGCAGCTGCAGACCCAATTAGAGCACCTCCAAGAGGAAACATTCAGGTAAAAAAGCCACAAGTGGATAAACTGTAGTTGGCAACCAGTATGACTTGTATGCTTTTGGTTCTACTGTCATTTATGCTAAATTATTATAATGGGTGGCATAATAACCATAGGAGTGAAGTTTGTGTTATGATCTACCTGTTTATAAGCTCAGACTTTGAAAAATGTGGATTTTTTAAAAAATACTGAAATGCTGCACCCACTCCCCTTCCCCTCCCTGGAAATTGTAGCAATTCCTAGCTGAAAGTTTGATATGGAGTATACTACAGACAGTATTTTTAATAGTATTAAAAGTATTTTAATATTATTAAAAGTATTTTTAATACTTTTTAAAGTATTTCCTTCTATAAGTTTGAAAAGAAATTATTTTCTATCTGAAAGATAAAAACAGTCCTTAATGTAAGGGTACATGGAAGGAGAGTGTCTGCTCCTTTAAGGTTATCTGGTCAAGGACCTTTTCACTGCAAAAAAGGGATAATAAGAAAAGGAGGAAACCATAAACGAGAACATACAGGGACACAAACCTAACCGAGAAATTATAAGGGAGGCAGTGACGAGAACCAAACCTGCTCAGTCACACCAAATGATAAGCGTATGTGAGAGTGTGAGAATGCTTATTCCAGCAAAGTTATCTGATCGAGGAACTCCTAAATTGGGATGATAAGGAGAAGACAAAAAACCAAATATACAGCGACACAGACCTGACAAAACAAACATGGAGACAACAACAAGCAGCAAAGCATGCCAGTCATACTTGGGCTTTCTTGACGGGCTATCAAGAAACTACAGGTGCCACTTCCAGGAAGACCAACCAGAACTTTACAATTGATAAGACTGTAAACCAGGGGAGATCCTGGACACTGGACTGGGAAGGGTGAAGGAATCTATAGAACTATACAAATCGATGAAGGAACATGCAGGGGGAAGGAACAAAGAGGGTGTTAGATAGAAAGGGGTATAAAATGGGGCTGGTCAGTATGCCCTGTGCCTGATCACTGCAGTCTGTTCTATCTGTCTTCTTAGTAAATCTTTTCTTAACTGTCTCTGTGTAATCTCACTCTCTATCCCATGTGTATGTGTGCTGCAAGGACTAACCGCCAGCTATTGGTGAGACTGGTGTGAGTGGATTTGGGGCCAGCAACTGGAGTCAGACTGGGGCTGTAGGCACCCCACGGCCTGTGGTGTCAGCTACTGGAACAAGTGAGGGTCCTAGAGTCAGTAGTTGGAGGGGCCATAGCTCTCTGGATCTAGGGAGGGTTCTACAGACTTTGTGCTTGGAGTGTGAGCTACTGGGGGAACCAGCACGTGTGGCTTTGGTGCCAGCTAATCAAGTCAGACTGAGGGTGTAGGCGCCCCCAGTCAATGGTGTCAGCAACTGGAGCGAGTGGGAGTCTCAGTGCCAGCTACTGTAGCAGGTGGGGGGTCTCACCCATCAGCCACTGGGGTGGGAACAATGTGTGTCCCAAAAATCAGTTACTGGAAGGGACCAGCACAATTGAGGGTATGTGTGTGCATGTGTGTGAGGACTGCAAGGACTAGGTGCCAGCTACTGGGGAGACAAGCATGGGTGGATTTGTGGTCAGCTACTGGAATCAGACTGGGGGTGTTGGTGCCCCAGGCCTGTGGTGACAGCAACTGGAGCAAGTGGGAGTCTCAGTGCCAGCTACCGGAGCAGGTGGGGGTCTCGGCCACCAGCCACTGGGGCTGGAACGATGTGTGTCCCAAAAACCAGCTACTGGGAGGGACCAGCGTGAGTGAGGCGAGTGAGGGGTTTGGTGCCGGCGGCTGGAATGGGACTGCGGGTCATAGACCACGTGCCTGGTGCCAGCTGCTGGAGAGGGGCTGAGTGTCTGTATCTTTCCCCAAACCTGGTGTGTGTGTGAGTATGCGTGTGTATTCACTAGCAAATTTCAAGGTGGACTAGCTGGCGAATAGGAGACCCTGGGTCTTGGCAGGGGTATCAGGTGGGTGGAGGGTCCATGAATGTGCATGTGCTTGTGAATCTAGGGAGTGTTGTGTGTGTGCCTTCACTAGTGACCACCTATCTCTACCAGCCAAAGAGGAGGAAGGGGACTTGGCTGCCTATAGTTGTTTTATGAGAGTCCTATATGTAGGTGCTGTTGAAGGCAATGCCTTGTCTGTGTAGCTGTCTGTGGCAGTGTTCTGTGTGTTGGTGCATGTCGGTGTGTGTCTCTGGGATATGTGCTCAGCTTCACTACTGGTTAAACCTGCAAATGGGAAAGTGGCAGCTGCATCCCTCAGCCTGGACAGAGGCCTCAGGTCCCCCATCACACCTGACTGGGCTACAGTGGCCAGGCAGGAGGAAATCCTGGACTGGAGCTGCTGGAGGTGGTGGCCACTCTTTACATCACTTAATACTCAAGTGACCTCTACTCCCCCTCTGTATTTCCTCTAACACATGGAAATATTTTTCCACATTTAACTCTAAGCACTCCCTATTCACCCTCACTTTCAGCCTGCATAAGTCAATGCTGATGCTGAGAGAAGTGGGTCCCTTTCACCCTCACCTTCTCATTCTTGTTCCTCTATTTTCCCTCTCCTTTGATTGAAACTAGAGTGTCTCCTGTGATGGCTCAACCTTGGCCAGCTGCCAGATGCCCACTCAGCTGCTTTCTCATGCCCTCTCTTTAACAGGACAGGTGGAGAACATAAGATGAAAAAGCTAGTGGATCGAGATAAAGACAGGGAGATCACTTATCACTTACTATCATGAGCAAAACAGATTTGATTTGGGGAAAGTTAATTTAATATTGCCAATTACAATAGATTTGGATGGTGAGAAACAGAACTAAAAATTAAAACACCTTCCCCCCACACCCAAATTTTCCCAGACTCAACTTCACTCCTTCATTCCTGACTCCTCTTACTCCCTGAGTGGTGCAAGGGGGTTGGGGACTAGGGGGTCGCGGTCAGTCCATAATGGTTCCTATCTGCTCCTCCTTCCTCCTCACACTCTTCCCCTGCTCCAGCGTGGGTCCTTCTTATGGGCTGCAGTCCTTCATGAACTGCTCCAGCGTGGGTTCTCCACAGGCCGCAGTTCTTGTCAGGAGAAACTACTCCAGTATGGGCTCTCCACAGGCTGCAGTTCCTTCAGAAAATACCCACCTGCTACCAGCATGGGGCCCTCCATGGGCTGCAGTGTGGATATCTGCTCTACCATGGTCTCTTCCACGGGCTACAGGGAAATATCTGCTCCAGTGCCTGAAGCACCTCCTCCCCCTCCTTCTTCTCTTACCTTGGTGGTCACACTGTTGTTTCTCATACTTTCCCCCTCTCTCCTTTCTGCCTCTGTGGCGTTTTGCCCTTTCTTTTGCCCTTTCTTTTGTCTTCACAAAAGCATCACCAGCTTCTCTAATTGGCTCAGCTTTGGCCTGCGGTGGGTCTGTTGATGGAGCCGGCTGGAACCGGCTTTGTCTGGCACAGGGCAGCCCCTTACCTCTTCTCACAGAGGCCACCCCTGATCCCCCCCTATGCTACCAAAACCTTGCCATGTACATCCAATACATCTCCCTACACTTTTGTTTTTTCTTCTTTCTGCTCTCTTTTCCTACACCCTTCTGTAATTCTGATGTCAACTTTCCTGTAACCTTTTATTACCTTTTGTGCATGTGTTTTCCCATCCTTCTACTTTCGCTTGCCAAGCTTCCTTCCTCTCTCTTAGTTCTTCTCACTTTGTGTTCACATATGACTTTTGTTTCTTGAAAAAGTCTGTGCTTCTCCATCTTTCACTCCAGCTAATGCACATTTTCCTTGTCTCTCTATAGCTACACTGTAAAGAAATAGTATATTCATGTTTCTCTAAATTGCCCTTATAACTCGTCTTAGGATATTTTTCTTAATTATCTGGAACAATTCCTACCACAATTGTCACTTCCTGTTTATACTAAACAGATTTTCTCTCTCTCTTCTTCTCTCCCCCACCCCCCGCTTTAATTTCTGCACTGCCTGTAACAGTGGTCGTTCCACCTTCCTCTATGCTCTTTACATCAAGGTTTTGGAGACTTTTTGAAACCTTTCTCATCTGTCCACTGAATCTCTGTCTTTCAGTGCTCCTTTATCTCATTTCTCTGCATTCTCCCTGTGTGATTTCTAATGACAACTTGTCTGTCTTTTTATTCTTCCAGCTCTAGTAGACCAAACAGATCTACTAGGTACAGGTTTGTTGATATGCAGTGTGGTGCAGCAGCTGTTTTCTCAACCTTCTGTGTCCTTTGACTGTTCTAGTCTATCATTGAAACCTTTGTAATTTTTGGCTTAAGGCTCCCATTGACCATCTTATCTCCATTCTCCTTGAATTAACTGCTTGAATTAACTGGACTCCTTGAATTAACTGCTGCTATACCTCTTTCTTGACTGCATCCCTTTTTATGGGTATCTTTATTATTTTTTTTATTTTAAGTTTGGATCAAATTCACAATGGCACTTCGCACTCTGTGCTACCAAGTTGTCTTCTCCACTCATTCACCATGTTTTGTCAAAGTTCCTCTTGATTATTCCCTTCACTCACTTCCAACTTCATGCAACTTTTCCTACATATATTGATGAGAGTTTGTCATACCAGAGACTTTGTTCTGTACTCTTTACATGCTAGTCAAAATACTTGGTTCTTCAGAGGCACTGAACAGGCATAGCATCTAAAAATAAAAGAGAGAGCTACAGCATCTGAAGATCAGGTCTGGCTGCCAACACTGATGACAGTATAAGGGAGCTGGACAGCTGGACAAAATCCTGGGATAAACTCTAGGATAAAGTTTTCATGTTCAAACTTTCTGTGCCCCAAAAGGGGGGGAGTGAAAACTTCTGCAAGAACTTCCAGTGTTATCATAGAGAAATCTCAGATCTTTTTTCTTTCCAGCACAATTGACACACACATTTCCTTGTGATATTTCAAAGTAGAAATATTGTAATTGAATTGGAAACATCAGAAAAGTGATCTGCTTGTATGTTTTTGAATAAGTGAGGTATTTGAGAGCAAAACTCCATTCTGTGTGGTGTTGTGCATTGGACTGTTGTTTCACTGTGCATCAGAAAGCTTTGTTTCTGGTGTTTCTAGAGAGGATGATGATCATGAAGAAAGGTAATAATGTGAGAATCATAGAAGATCCTGAGTGAGAAGGGACCCACAAGGATCATCGAGTCCAACTCCTGACTCCACACAGGGCAACCTAAAAGTTAAACCATATATCTAACAGCGATGTCTTCTTGAAGACCGACAGGCTTGGGGCCATGACCACTTTCCTGGGGAGCAAACTTAGTCTGCACTCAACGGCACAGGGCCACAAAAATGATCAGAGGGATGGAGCACCTCTGCTATGAGGAAAGGCTGAAAGAGCTGGGGTTGTTCAGCCTGGAGAAGAGAAGGCTGCGGGGAGACCTTATTGCAGCCTTTCAATACTTAAAGGGGGCCTACAAGAAAGATGGGGATAGTCTTTTTAGCAGGGCCTGTAGCGATAGGACAAGGGGTAATGGTTTTAAACTAAAAGAGGGTAGATTCAGACTAGAGATAAGGAAGAAATTTTTCATGATGAGGATGGTGAAACACTGGAATGGGTTGCCCAGAGAGGTGGTAGATGCCCCATCCTTGGAAACATTCAAGGCCAGGCTGGATGGGGCTCTGAGCAACCTGATCTAGTTGTAGATGTCCCTGCCCATTGCAGGGGGGATGGACTAGATGACCTTTAAAGGTCCCTTCCATCCCAAAGAATTCTATGATTCTATGAATTCCTGCGTCCAGGTCATTGATAAAAACGTTGAAGAGAACTGCCCCTAAAACTGAGCCTTGGGGAACACCACTAGTGGCTGGTCGCCAGCCAGATGTTACCCCATTTACTACAACTCTTTGAGCCTGACCCTTCAGCCAATAGTTCACCCATCGTACTGCATACATATCTAGCTGTATGCTGGACATTTTGTCCAGAAGGATACTGTGAGAGACAGTATCAAAAACTTTGCTAAAATAAGTAAAAAAAAACCCACATCCACTGCCTTCCCTTCGTCCACTAGATGGGTAACCTTGTCATAAAGGGATATTAAGTTAGTAAGGCATGACTTTCCCTTCATGAACCCATGTTTTCTCTGACTGATGACTGCATTGTCTTTCAAGTGTTTTTCAGTAACTCCCAGAATAATCTTCTCCATAATTTTGCCAGGCACCAAAGTGAAACTGACAGGCCTGTAATTACCAGGGTCTTCTTTCTTGCCCTTCTTGAAAATTGGAATAACATTTGTTAGCTTCCAGTCTACTGGGACCTCTCCAGATTCCCAAGACCGTTGATAAATAACTGAGAGAGGTCTCACAATAACATCGGCCAACTCTTTCAGTACCCTGGGATGAATCCCATCAGGCCCCATAGACTTATGTGGATTCAGTTGCAGCAGCAAATCCCATATAAGTTCAAAGTCAACTGGGAGCTTCACTCCCCGAGTCGCAGTCCTCCAATCCACGGCTCCAGGGGTCCCAGAGCCCATCATTGGTGTCAAAGACAGAGGCAAACAAGGCATTAAACATCTCTGCTTTGTCTACATCCCTATTTGTGAGGTGACCAACCTCATCAAGTAACGGACCAATATTTTCTTCAGTCCTCCTTTTGCTGTAGCATACTTAAAAAAGCCTTTTTTTTGTTATCCACCACAGTACTGGCCAGCTACAACTCCAACTGAACTTTGTCTGTACAAATTTTCTCCCCACAGTGGCAAACAGCATCTCTGTAGTCCTTCTGTGTAGCCTGACCTTCCTTCCAAAGTCCATACACTTTCTTTTTCCTCCTAAGTTCCAGAAGGAGATCCCTGATCATCCAAGCCGGTCTGCCCCACTTGCTTGACTTCTGACACATTGGAATTGCCTGCTCCTGCGCTTTTAAAAGATGGCTCTTAAAAAGTGACCAGCATTTATGGACCCCAACACCCTCAAAAGCAGATTCCTAGGGGACCTTACTAACTAGTTTCTTGAGCAGCCTGAAGTCTGCTCTCCCAAAATCCAGGGTAGTAGCTCTGCTAACAATTTTTCTCATATCACCAAAGATTTTAAACTGAACCATTTCATGATCACTGTGGCCAAGACAGCCATGAATCATCACATCACCCATGAGACCATCTCTATTTACAAACAACAGATCTAAGAGGGCACCTTTCCTAGTCGGCTCTCTTAGTACCTGTATCAAAAAGTTATATCTTCAATGTGTTTCAGGAATTTCCTGGATCTGTTCATTAACATCTGGGAAGTTGAAGTCACCCATAAGAACAAGGGCAACTGATCTAGAGATTTCCCTTAATTCCTTACAGAATAATACATTGGTGTCATCGGCCTGGCTGGGTGATCTATAGTAGACTCCCACAACAACATCCACTTTATTAGCTTTTTCCCCTAATTCTTACCCAGAGGCTCTCAACCATGTCATCCTGTTTTACTTCGATTGTACAGGTTAGAAGCTGCCAAAGATGACTTTCGCATACGTTGTGAAGAACTAGAAAAGGAAATTGCAGAACTGAGACAACAGACTGAAGAGCTTAGTACATTAGCAGAAGAGTCTCAGTCTTTGAAGGATGAAATAGATGTACTCAGGTAAACTATGTTCCATTAGCTTTGGGTTGTTTTTTCTTTTTTAGAATATATAAATAGTTTTAATCCACAGTAAAATTCATATAATTAAATTTAGTCTTCATTAGCTTTTCGTGTAATAGTTTTAAGGATGGATATGTATTAAAACACTTCTTAAGCAAGTAAGTAAAAGCCACTCTGTGACCATCAAAATGATGGTTCTAACTTGCGTGTCAAGCAGTCTGACATCAGATTACTAAGTACCAAAAAGTTCAGTTCAGCTGAATTCATTCTAGTTTCACACTGTTGAGTATGGCTATGGGGATTCATTTGTTATTGTTAGCTTACAGGTTTTGGGTGTTTGAAATTTTTGTGAAAACTTTCAATTTAGAGGATATTTTCCTCATGTTGTTTGTTTTCAATCAAGTTGTGAATTACTTAGGAGTTGGTTAAAATTTAAAGTAATGATCCAATATTGAGAAAATTGAATGTATTATAAACTGAGCTCTGTCTTGCGTTTTTTTTTAAAAAGGATTCAGACTCCAAAACTATTATGGTAATCCTATATGACTGCTTGGGAAATGGAAATAATAGCTGTTAGCATAAATTTGCCATTTCCTTTTTCAGAACACGTTTATCCCTGGTTATCTTAAAAAAAAGAAAAATGAAGGGCAGAAAATATTATTTTTACTCTGGTAAAGCACTGGCTTCTGAGGATGAATTTAGAGTTGGAAGGAAATAGGTTGGAATTGTAGGAGTGTTAACAATTAATTTTTTAATTAATATTGGAAGCAGATAAGGAAATTATAGGAAAAATTATGCGATTCAAAAGCACTTCTGATAACAGCACTTTGTGTCAACTAATGGGGGGGAGGAGCAGACAACTTGAAAACCAAGACATTTAGTAGTGTGTGAGGATGTTTGTGTTCTTCTGCTCCCTTGATATCTGGGAATGTTTTCTACATTGATTTTTAGTGTTCCAAGTACAGATTTGATACAAATGTTCAATCTCTTGTCTTCCCAGGCATTCTTCTGATAAAGTGGCTAAGTTAGAAAGCCAGGTAGAGTCATACAAAAAGAAACTGGAAGACCTGGGTGATTTGCGGCGGCAAGTGAAACTATTAGAAGAGAAAAATATGGTGTACATGCAAAACACTGTGAGCCTGGAGGAAGAACTTCGGAAAGCCAATGCAGCACGTAGCCAGCTGGAGACATACAAGAGACAGGTGAGAACATCATCAGTACAATAATTCTCTGCATTTCTCAACATTTCTTCTTTGCAACATGGCTTATTCCTCAAAGTAAAAAAAAAAAAAAACCAAACAAAAACAGCTCCTTGTGTTTGCTTCTTTTGTAAATACTTCTTTCTTCCTCCCTCCCTACATTGCTTATTGGTCATTATGTCAAGTTTGTGTTACTTTTGTCAATGAATAGTCGTACCTCTCAAAAAGTAACAGGTTTATCAAATTATTCCTAATTCAAGTTCAGTAGTGGGGCTAGAATTAGAGCTTCTTTCTCAGAAAAAGCATCCACTCTTCACTTGAAAATTTCCAGCAGTGGGGGATCCACCATAGCCTTGGTAAGTTATTCTAGTGGTTAAGTAAGATTTTTTTCTTCATGTTTCTGACCTGAATTTGTCCATCTGTGGCTAGAAAGTATACATCCTCCTTCCTCTATATCATCCTTGTTGCATATATGCATCAAGAAAAGTACCTTGTGTATCACCAGAGCCCTCAGGAATGGAGAACATCCGTTTATTTTCCTGTTCCACTGAGAGGGATGTGACTATGTCTATAAAGGTGGAGGACACATGCATATCTCCTTTTTGCATCTACAGTACATTGACTTGCCATCATTCTGAGATCCTTTTTGCAGGGCCAGCTTGAGCTCGATTTATGTGAACAGTGCCTTGTCTTTATTCTGACTTCCCTTAACCTTGAATGGTCACACTACAGGTGTCCCTACATGTCAATCCACAGCAGAATTTAAAAAGATACAAAATCAGGCACCAAGAGCATTGCAAGCCCTGGAGTGATGTGCATCCCTCAAACTTGAAAGCTGTTTCCCTGCATTTGGCCATCTTGATAACTAGGGCAATTAGTTTGCACTGATTTGGGCTGATTGTTATTATAGTCCAATTGATTCCACCAGAAAAATAACAGAACTTGGATAAGAAAAAGGCTGAAGTAACATACAATCAAAGGGAAAAGGAAATATAGGAGACACTCTTTCACATGCCATTAATATCTCATTTGCTCATAAAAGGAATAATTCCTCCAAATAACAGAGCACCCATTACAGTTGTGTTATCCCTGATGTTTGCATCTGATCATGCTTATTTCAATAATGATGCAGATTTTTAAAGGGGAAACTGTTCTTTATGTCTAAGCTGTGCATCTGCAAAGAATATCTCTTCTCCCTCATTCCCAATGTTTTATGGATGAGATTTTACAACTGAGGAGCTGATGTGTTGTACGGAACTTTACTGCTGGCTGAGACTGGAATAAAGCTCAGGTCTCTAATCTGGCAGACCGGAGTTTCTTTCACTTTAACCACACTGTCTCAGAACAAACACACAGTCTGTTTGCCTTCATTGTCTATAAAGTCAGGCTCCTCTTGAATACACCTTTGAGACCAAAACATGAATGAAGAAAGTATAAATGTGAAATGTCACAAATTAGTTTCCAGGAGTCCTAACTCTGTGTCCTGCTATAAGAATTAATTATATATCTTCAGCTGAGCCTTCATTCAGCTTATGTGTTTGCCAGTCAGTCTTTACTCTGTTTACTGCTTTCATACTCTGTGTTATGTTATTAACATTCTGGGATTGAGTCTACACTAGTAAAGGCTGAGAACTTTGCTGAGTTGTCCTGTGCTCACTGATCTTTTCTGCTAAGCTTTTATACTTCTCCTTTTTTAGTTTTAAAAGCTCTTTGCTAATTTACAGCTTGAAAAATATCTACGAGATTTTGTTAGGAACATATTGCCCCTTGAAATAAAGAAAACTGATAATGAGCCTGCAGCTGAATTTTCATGTTTGTGTATTAATAAACAATAACAAATGTCTAAGCACAAGAAAATTCACCTAACTGCATGAACCGGTGCCTGACTTCTGAGTGAGGTTTGTAGAAAAAGAGATGACAAAAGGTTTCTTGAGAGTTTTTTCTTTTCCTTGGCTTCTCTGAAAGTAGGAGGTTTATTCTACTATTCCTGAGCTCTTTGGTTCATAGGATTATACAGTTTTTCCTGTAAATCTCACTTGTATGTAAATTTTTAAAGATACTTTACATCTTTTTGTTTTTTCTTTTATTTGTGCTAATGCCTAGTATTTGAATTCTTTTGGTTATACTGAAACATAACAATTGATGAAAAAGAATTTTAGACTTTCCTGTAGGTAAATATTTCACTTATTTGCCTCATGGTGCACAGTCATTAACTGCTTTCTTTCATATGTTTTCTTTTAATGTTAATAATTGCAGACAAATTACTGCTTCTTGCTCTCACAGGCAGTGGAATTACAAAACAGATTATCTGAAGAATCCAAGAAAGCTGATAAACTAGATTATGAATGCAAACAGTTGAAAGAAAAAGTAGACAGCCTCCAAAAAGAAAAAGATGTAAGTTTCATTATATCATTTTTCTAGTAGTAGTGAAAGCAATCATTTTTCCTTTATTACATAGAGCTATGGTTATCAAAAAAAGCTTTTACGTTGAGCTTTTTGAATTCATGACTTTTATTTTCCACTTAAAATTTTCTAATGTTTGTGTGCAAATACATTTTTAAACTTAATGATTATATTGCATGGGATAAAGTGACTGTATTAAAATATATACAACAGATTTTCAAGAGGAAAAGCCCTCACATATAGTGTCTGCAGTTGTTTCTTGACCATTCACCATGAAAAGGATAATAAATGCCAAAGATAATTGTAATGTATTCTGAAAAACTATTTAAAGTAGGTTTTTTGCGGTATCTCCCTAGAACTAAACTCAGAAGTTGTTTTTTTTTCCAAAGTAATGTTCCTTGAGGTAGCATCTGCGTGTTTCTCTTTGTGAAATTAAGGCCTCTGTAGCAAGAGGTTTAGGAATCTTGTAGAAGGATGTGTCCTCTATTGTGCTTTCCCCTTTCTCTTGTGATCACTGATTTAGTTTCTGGTGTCATCATGGATATGCGGTATAGATACCAGTTTATTATCTTCCTCTCTAAGCCACCAACAGACTGGGGTTGATTCCTCTTGCCTTCTCTTGCCAAGAATAATCCTCCATGCATCTCTGGCATACTCTAGTTTCTTTGCCAGCTGGTTTCTGTTTGTGGATATTTTTGGAGTTTGTATATTGGCGCTTTAAAGTACCACATGAAACATGGCCAACACTTTCAGTTAGCAATTGCTCAGGCTTATTTGAAGCATAAGTCTGTCTTTCCTTCAAGCAGAATCTTTGTAGACACTTTCCTGAAGATATCCTGTCTAATCTTTAATAAATTTCCAGGTCTTGCACTTGGGTAGCACTTGAGCTGAAAATTCTGTTATATTCTGCTCATAGGTCTTAGATTTCTGTACATTGCCAAATTTACTAAATACTATGGATGCCTGTCCTTGTCATTACTTTCTTCTGCTCCTCACTCTCAAATTGGAATAGCTCACAGTAATCTTGTTCATTTCTTGCTTTGCTTTTCTTTCCTGTTTTTTACCAGGCTGTGTTTTCTCCTCTCCCCCCCACCCCCATCCCAGATTTCAGGGGAAGTTTGTATTTTTGGCTTACCTGTTGCTTGGTGGAAACCCTTTCATCTTGTATGAAGGACCTGCATTTCAAGTCATTGCAGATACGGTTTTCTGTTTTGCCACCTGGCAAGAAGTGTTGTTTTGGGGTTGCTTGTTTTTAATGCATTCTTTTGAGTGAATAGGTGTCTGTAAAAACTATATCATAGCTAAAGTAGTCTCTCAGTGTTTTGGTTAGTGATTCTTAACCTATTATTCTTTCTCAATCCCATTATTCTTTCTATTTCTTGATTGTCACATCTTAATGTGGCATCAATGACATAGATATACTGGGATTGAGTGCACCCTCAGAAGGTTTGCAGGTGACACCAAGCTGAGTGGTGCAGTTGATTCACTAGAGGGAAGGGATGCCGTCCAGAGGGACCTTGACGGTCTGGAGAGGTGGGCCTGTGTGAACCTCATGAGGTTCAACAAGGCCAAATGCAAGGTCCTGCACATGGGTCGGGGCAATCCCCGGTATCCATACAGACTAGGGGATGTAGGGATTGAGAGCAGCCCTGCGGAAAAGACTTGGGGATATACTGGTGGATGAAAAATTGGACATGAGCCGGCATTGTGCTCTTGCAGCCCAGAAAGCCAATCGTATCCTGGGCTGCATCAAAAGAAGCGCGGCCAGCAGGGCGAGGGAGGTCATTCTGCCCCTCTACTCTGCTCTCATGAGACCCCACCTGGAGTACTGCGTCCAGCTCTGAGGTCCTCAGTACGGGAAAGACATGGACCTGTTATAGTGGGTCCAGAGGAGGGCCACAAAAATGATCAGAGGGCTGGAACACCTCTCCTATGAAGAAAGGCTGAAAGAGCTGGCGTTGTTCAGCCTGGAGAAGAGAAGGCTCCAGGGAGACCTTATTGCGGCCTTTCAGTACTTAAAGGGGGCTTATAAGAAAGACGGAGAGAGACTTTTTACCAAGACCTGTAGTGACAGGGCAAGGGGCAAGGGTTTTAAACTGAAAGAGGATAGCTTTAGAACGGATATAAGGAAGAAATTTTTTTTACTATGAGGGTGGTGAGACCTTGTAACAGGTTGCCCAGACAAGTTTTGGATGCCCCATCCCTGGAAGTGTTCAAGGTCAGGATGGAGGGGGCTTTGAGAGGCCTGATCTAGTTGTAGATGTCCCTGCCCATGGCAGGGGGGTTGGACTGGATGATCTTTAAAGGTCCCTTCCAACCCAAACCATTCTATGCTTCTATGACTAAAATTGCCCATCACAGATAACAAGTTACGTTGTGATATCTTGTCAATTAGAGTTAGCTGTTGAACTCATTTTTGTCCTTGTGTCTGTTCTGTCAGAGTATGATAGTATGTGATTGCTATCTTTAATAAAAATCTATCTTGGAATTTTCTATATATGTTGTGTTGGCTGATAGATACCCATGCAATTTGACGAGTTAACTTTTTCTTCAGTATCTGCCACTAGCACTTCTACCACTGATTGCAGCCCTAGTGCTTTTTTTGTTCCTCAAAGTACTTCTTTTCTATATCTGTTACTGTTCTCTTTCTACTACCTGACATTTCAAGTTCTCAGCTGCCTGTTTCTCTTGTGATCTTTCAGGTTTAAAATATACTTGCTTTCCAATAATCAACTTCAAGGTATTTTCTGGCTGCCAGTATCAAACTCTGCAGTGTTCCCTGCTGAGTGTCTCTTTTTACTGCAATGGTAAAACCAATCCAAGCTTTAGAATCTAAGGGTTTTGTGAAATGGCTGTTCATACAATCAATCAGCATGCCCACTATATTCAGGTTGAACCAACAGTTAAACCAGAATTAACCAGACAACAGAATTAATTGATTAACGATTAATCAGACAACAGAAGCCCCTGATGCACCTCACCAAAGTGCTGTTTGCCAAAGGGATCACAAGTCCTGAATCCATTTGGGTTGACTTGTGTCTGGTGTGAGCAGCTATCAGCCAACACAACTCTGTACCTACACAGAGCTAAGGGCTGTCCTAGAACTCTTAGCGACATGGGATGCATCCTAGTTCTAGAGCAGACTACTGCTTTGATTTTTACATAAATTGTCACCCTCTTCTCTTATGTTGGAGTCTTGGGATCCTTTTGGGCTACTAACCTGGTGCTACCTGTAGCTTCTTTTCCTTTGCCTTACTGGCAAATGGGAGCATATGGGCCTGACACTACAAAAGAGTCAACGTATCTACACTCGAGGATGGTCTTTGGACTGAGCCTGAAACAACTAGTTTCCTTCCATGTCTGAAATGCTCAGATGATGGCAAAGCCAGTGACACACATCAGGAGGAGGAAGTGGAACTGCTGTCTAACCTCCCACTGTTGGAAAAGCGACAGTGTCAAGTTACTGTAGTTCATCTGTTGTGTTGACTCTGTATATCCCCCAGCTACCTTACATTTCCCTCCTCTTGTCTACTGAATCTTGCTTTCCTTGGTAAAGGAAAAGTAGCCTATGGTATTTTAGCTCACTTGCTTTTCCCTTGGAACCAACTATGTGTGAGGGGAAAAGGAAAACAGGTGAGTGGTCCCAATGGATGCTGTTTGCTATCTGGTACGTGAAGTTTGCATCATTAATAGCTTGATTTGTGACAGGAACGGAACACAAAATCAACAAAATGGGGCTTAAGCGGGGTCACCTCCAGCACTTGTATGTAAGCAAGGAAGTACCTAAAAGGCCCCATTATGGAGAAATCCCTCAAACACTTTCTAGGATGTCAACATGCCTGGATGCCTCTCTGAAGTGCCTGTACACTAACGCATGCAGCATGGGGAATAAACATGAGGAGTCAGAGAACTGTGTGTAGTTGCATGGCTACAATCCTGTTGGGATCATGGAGACATGGTGGGATGGGGCCTTGTAGGTAGGTTGATTAATTGTCTGATTAATTGTTACTCAATTAATTCTGTTGTCTGGTTAATTCTGGTTTAACTGTTGGTTCAACCTGAATATAGTGGGCATGCCCCAGTTTATATACTGAGCATGACATCATATGGTATGGAAAAGCCCTTTGGCCAGTCTGGGTCAGCTGTCCTGGCTGTGCCCCCTCCCAGCTTCTTGTGCACCTGGCAGAGCATGGGAAGCTGAAAAGTCCCTGACAAGTGTAAGCACTACTTAGCAACAACTAAAACATCAGTGTTATCATCAACATTATTCTCATCCTAAATCCAAAACACAGCACTATACCTGCTACTAGGAAGAAATTTAACTCTATCCCAGCTGAAACCAGGACAGTGGGCACGAGGTTGAGAGGGGACATAGATGGGACAGCTGACCCCAACTGACCAAAGCTATATTCCATACCATATGACGCCATGTTCAGCAATAAAAGCTACGGGAAAGGAGGAGGAGGAGGGGGCATTCGTTATTTAAGGCGTTTGTCTTCTGAAGCATCCACTATGCATACAGAGGTCCTACTTCTCAGGAAGTGGCTGGACATTGCCTGCTGATGGGAAGAGGAGAATAATTTTTGTTTGTTTGTTTGTTTCCTTTGCTTCTGTGCACAGCCTTTGCTTTTCTTATTAAACTGCCTTTATCTCAACCCATGAGTTCTTAATCTTATTTCCCCCCCCCTTTCTTGCTGAGGAGAGGAGTCATAGAGTGGCTTGGTGGGCACCTGGCAGCAGCAAAAAGGGTAAATGGTATCCTGGGCTGCATTAGGAGGAGTGTTGCCAGCAGGTCGAGGGAGGTGATCTTTCCTCTTTATTCAGCACTGGTGAGGCCACGCCTGGAGTCCTGTGTCCAGTTCTGGGCTCCTCAGTACAAGAGAGACATGGACATACTGGAGAGAGTCCAACGAAGGGCCACAAAGATGATTAAGGGACTGGAACATCTGTCATATGAGGAAAGGCTGAGAGAGCAGGGACTGTTTAGCCTGGAGAAGGTAAAGCTCAGGGTGGGTCTCATCAATGTATATAAATACCTGAAGGGAGGGTGAAAACAAGGTGGAGCCAGGCTCTTTTCATTGGTGCCCAGTGACAGGACAAGAGGCAATGGGCACAAACTGAAACAAAGGAGGTTCCATCTGAACATCAGGAAACACTTTTTTACTGTGAGGGTGACTGAGCACTGGAACAGGTTGCCCAGAGAGGTGGTGTAATCTCCATACTTGGAGATGTTCAAAAGCCATCCGGACATGGTCCTGGGTAACTGGCTCTAAGTGGCCCTGCTTGATCAGGGGCATTGGACCAGATGACCTCCAGAGGTCCCTTCCAACCTTAACCATTCTGTGATTCTGTTATTCTGTGATTTTGTAAGCTTGTATTCTGATATCTTTAGCCCAACAAGTATAACATGCAGCAGCAAACCTTTTTAAAGAATTGCTGTTTCCAGGAAGTAGTTGATTTTTATTCTATTCTGGAATAAGTTGATATGCCTTGACATGAAAATCATCTCTTGAGTTGCATATAAATTCTTTTTTAAGTGTTGATGCTATGCCTTGTGGCACTTCACTTAGTGTTAAGGATGGATTTGTAGTGCCAAGACTAATATTATTGTTGTTCCTATTATTCAGAGATTAAGAGCAGAAAGAGATTCCTTAAAAGAAACTATTGAAGAGCTCCGATGTGTACAAGCACAGGAGGGTCAACTCACCACTACAGGTAAGAGACAAAAAAGGAGATTAAATATATCTTTTCTAAAGTGCACAGAGGTCTTCCGGAGAATACTGGATATGTCTTTAATTAGCAGATAATAAACCTAAAATTCAGCTAAACTCAAAAACCACTTTTGGTATTACTTTTTTTTCAAATGCATATGAACTCATGAAACTTTCAGTTTGACTGAAATCTTTCATGTTTAGTTTCTTCCCAAATATGGCGGTTTTAGAAAATGTTTCTCCCTACCCCAGGAATTTGATTTCTGAATAGTCATGCTCAACATCTCTCTCATCTCCAAAGAATATTATGTAACAATTTCCTGATGCTTACATGATTGTTCACATGCGGCAATTTATTTCCATGTGTTACGTTACACAGGTTTTTAATTCTTATATAAACCAATCAGTAAACCATCCACCATAAAATCATTTCTCCAGAATGGGTGAAAATAGGAACAGTGATTGTTCTCCGAAGTGTGTTGTGCTTGTCTTTCCTTCTTGCTAGAGGCCTGACATTTGTATTATTTCCCAATTACTCAAGAGCATTCCTCTAAATCTATCAACTTGTAGAACAAAGTTTATTCCTGGTCTTTTAAAAGAAAGTTACTGTTCTTCCTGGTAAACTTTATATCTCTTTCTTTTCCTGACACAGCACTGATGCCCCTGGGAAGCCATGAACCTTCAGACAGTCTAGCAGTGGAAATTGTTACTCCTGAAATCAAGTAAGTTAACTCATATTTTTATTCTGCCTAAGCCTTAGGATGTGCACATAAATGACTGTTCCCATCTGGGTTTGAGTGTTTGAAAAATTCTAAGATTTGTGTTTGTTCTTCTCCTTCCCTTTGGATTTCCATACAACAGCACCCTTTATACTTATAGACAAGATTCACTTGACCTCTCTCAAGTTTGTCTTGTTTCAAAAGGAGAAACAAAGAAACCCTTCATCCTCAAGTTGGGTTTCTCTTCCTGCAAAGAATTCATACAATTGCAACTTCTTACGTGCTTAACAGACAAAAATATTTGTAACAATGGGTTATATTGTTATTGTATGGGGAAAAAACATTAAAATTGTCAAAATGAAGAATAGATTTTAAAATGCATTTGCATCATAGCATTAGAACAGCCATGCACTATTAGAAAGAAAGAGAAGGGACAGGACTGAAAATCACTGTGGTTTAAGATAATGCAGTCTGTGTTGAGCCTTGCCAGAGTGCCTGGTATCACTGTAACTTGAAGTCATTAAGGGCCACTCACATCTCAGAAGTCTGCAAGCTCTTTAGGAGCTCATTTTTTTCCTCTGCAAATGTTGATACTACTATTTCAACATTTGGAAAGCTGCATATGGGTTCGAGAAACTTTTTAGAGTAGTTAAAGGATATCTTGATAGGTAAGTAATAACAGAAACAAGTTGTTTCTCTTCCAGCTGCATTGCTGTGCATTGCTACAAGAGTAGTTCCTTTCAGTTTTGTTCTCTAGCAGCAGAGAAGGAGAGTAATGCTTTGAGGCAGTACTACAAAAGTAGGGGGTCATTGCATGAACGTTCAAATGATTTGCATAAGAGAGAACAGGATCCTAAATGCTGTAAATACCCAGGCATGACCATGTAGAGTTCACTGCCTCTACCTTCAGCAGCTCCAGAAGCTGGGTTTTAGACTATCATACATCTATGCTGGCTGTCTGGAGGTGCTAAACTCGGCCTCCTTGCTTACTTCAGAAAGATGGATAGTAGCAGTGGTTGAGCTGGGAAGACTGCTGCTTCCTGATCTACAGAGCTGGGCTGCTGCCACTGCTTCCAATGAAGTGTGAAGGTTGCAGGAGACCTGTCTCCTGGCTCCCACCCATAGGAACAGCTACTGCTGCTCTCCTATCTTCTCCATGACAACAGTTTGGGTCTCTCCACTGTAAGGTAGCAAAAAGAGTATCTGGCCATTCAGACAAGATTTTCTGTTCAACCATCTTTTCTCATCCCATAGAGAAAAATTGCAGACTGGGTGAAAGTGTTTCTTTCACAAGGTGAATTCAGTCTATGGGCTGTTGATTGGACTTGTTCTAAACAAGTTAAGTGACTGTTGTGGGTTGACCCTGGGCAGCAGCTAAGCACCCACACAGTCGCTCGCTCACTCGCCCCTGCCCTGCCCCAAAGGGACAAGCAAAAGCAAGAAAACTCATGGGTCAAGATAAAGACAGTTTAATAGGTGAAGGAAAGAGGGGAAAAAAACCCCAAGTGATGCAAAGACAATCACTTACCACCTCCCACAAGCAGACCGATGCCCAGCCAGTCTCCAAACAATGGCCACCTTGGAAGCCAAAAAAAGCCCCCCACCCCCTTCTTCCTCTACCCCAGTTTTTATTGCTGATCATGATGTTATATGGTATGGAATATCCCTTTGTCCAATTCAGGTCAACTGTCCCAGCTGTGTCCTCTCCCAGCCTCTTGCCCACCCCCAGCTTACTCGCTGGGCTGGAGCAGAGTGGGGAAAAAAGAAAACCTTGACTCTGTGCAAGCACTGTCCAGCAATAGCCAAAATATTAGTGTTTTATCAACACTGTTTTAGCCACAAATCCAAAACACAGCACCATATGGGCTTGTATGAATACAGTTAACTCCATTGCAGCCAGACTCAATACAGTGACATTCATGGGGGCTGTGGGGGGGAAGACCAAGAGGAGGGAAGTGACTTGCCTGAGTTCATGCAGTAGTTTATTGATAGCTAAGTTTACAACCTGTATCCTTTGATACCCTGATACCCAGCTCTGCTTATTACCCATCATTCTGTCTGACCTTGTTCTCAGATCTAATCTGGGCCCTCAGGCAATGTTCCTCTTCTGTGTTTTGTACAATTGCAACTTCTTTAATCAAGTTTGAATTTGGACATCAAGAGTCAATTGTAGTTTCATCTATTTCTAAAACTGGTAAAGATCTTTATGTTATCTTTACACATCTTGTGGTAAACTTTTTTATTCTTTATAGAGAATGGTAAGCTTCTTCTAGTAGGTTTTATTTGTTTAGGGAGAAACTCATTCGCCTTCAGCATGAGAACAAGATGTTAAAGCTGAACCAAGAAGGTTCTGACAATGAAAAGATCACCTTGTTGCAGAGCTTGCTCGATGGTACAAATTTACGGAAGAATGAATTGGAGACAGAGAACAGGTAAGGAAGTATTGTTCTCTGTTCCAGTGACTTTCCTAACAATTTCGTACATGTCTGTCTTAGCAGACTGTTGTCAGGGCCAAGTTTCTCATGTAAAAAAATGTGGTTAGCCCTATCAAAAAGTATCTCAACCAGCTTGTGAGTCTACTCAGTCATTCAATGCTGTTCCAGTATCTGGAGACTGCAGTGTGGGCTGAAGAATTCTGTAATAGATTGCAATTGGAATGATGCAAAGGCTCACAAAAGGAACCATGTATTACTTCAGCTTCTCCTTCTGTAAAGCAAGTGTAACAAAAAGAATCCCTTATCTTCCCTACTACCCATTCATTCCCTGTATATTTTCCATCTTCCCTTCTGTTTCCTATTTTGTTCTTTAAAAGTATGTTCACAGGTGTTAGAGCTGCTGTCAAAATGATCTAGATTTTGTAAAACTGAGTATTTTATGAAAGTTTAGGGTGATAAAAACTTTTCTATGATTTTATGTACTGAATTTTCTCTTACTGTAGTATGCAGTAGGTTTTAGCTGTCTTGCTTCATCCACAGAATACTGTGATCAGTGAGGACGAAGTCGGCAGAAAGAATTTTAGACCAGTAACAGACAGTTTCAGCTGGCTCTGCAGCAGACCCACCACAGACCAAAGCTGAGCCAATCAGCAAAGTTGGTGGTATCTCTGTAAAAACATATTTAAGAAAGGGCAAAAACGCCAGACATGCAGAGGAAGAGAGAAAAAAAAGTGAGAAACAGCAGTGCGAACACCAAGGTCAGAGAAGGAGAAGGTGCTCCAGGCATCGGAGCAGAGATTCCCCTGCAGCCCATGGAGGACCTCATGCTGGAGCAGTTGGATATTTCCTGAAGGACTGCAGCCTGTGAAAGGACTCATGCTGGAGCAGGGAAAAAGTGTCAGGAGGAAGGAGCAGCAGAGAGCAACTGTTATGGACTGACTGCAACCCTGCATTCCCCATGTCTCCTGTGCCACAGGTCCTTCAGGGAATATTCACCTGCTCCGGCATGGGGTCTTCCATGGGCTGCAGCGTGCATATCTGCTCTGGCATGGTCCTCTCCCCAGGCTGCAAGGAATACCTGGTGCACTGTGGTCCTTTCCACTAGCTGCAGGGGAATATCTTCTCTGACACCTGGAGCACCTCCTCTCCCTCCTTCTTCTCTGACCTTGGTGTCTCCAGGATTGTTTCTCACACTTTTTTCCTCACTCGTCACTCCCAGGCAGTGTTTTGCCCTTTCTTAAATATGTTTTCTCAGAGGTGCCACCAGCTTCTCTGATTGGTTCAGCTTTGACCAGTCGTGGGTCCGTTGCAGAGCCAGCTGGAACCATCTGTGTCCAGCACAGGACAGCCTCTAGCATCTTCTCACAGATGCCACCCCTGCAGCCCCCCTCCCCCCACTACCAAAACCTTGTCACATAAACCCAATGCAATTTTGAATAAAGAAATAGTGTTGTATCTCTTGCATAGATGTCCTGATAATGATGGACACTAAACATCTTGGATTTCATCATGTTGTAATTCATTGTTTCTGAAAAGTAAAGTTTTATCTATTTCTTAGGCTGGTAAATCAGAGACTGCTAGAAGTACAGTCCCAGGTTGAAGAACTACAGAAGTCTTTGCAGGAGCAAGGTTCAAAAGCTGAAGATGTAAGTAGAAATGTATGTAAAACTTGTGTTCAAGTAATTGCTATTATCCTACCTTTCAGCTTTACATAATATCTCCTGCTTGTTACATCATGAAGAAATAATGCAGATGGAGATTTCTAGTAGCTTTTGATATGTGCTGTTATGGCCTTACATTTAAACTGTATTTTTCTCAATGAGAAATGTAAAATGAAATGTTTGTCTAGAATACAAAAAAAAAAAACTTTCTTTGTAGAAAAGGAATTAAATAATTTTTTTTCCTTCAATGTGCCTATTCCAGTAGTAAACTCGACATTATTTAAAAATTTGTAATTAGAATAGAGATATTTATAGAAAATAAAGGATACATTGATTTTCCATTTCTTACTAAAATATCCCAAAGTATTTTTGTTTAACTGTTCTTCATGGTAGTAAATACCTTTCTTGCCAGTGGAAACACAGTAATTGATGATATAAATGTGTATCTCTAATGCAAGATGTCATGCAAGCCAAAACTAAAAACGTCAAATGAGCAGTCCTTTGACACAGTGCAATATTTTCTATTTCTGTATACCTAGATACTGTACATTTTAATATTTAAAATAAAGACATTGTCACAGGATTAGTGTGGGAACACAAATTCTAATCTTCCACTGAAAATTTTATTTGCCACCTCCCTTATTTGAGAGTAGAAGCTATAGAGCTGTCCTGAAAGCAGTGATTTCTTATTTAGAAAAATGCTCTTAAGAAAAAACTTATAATTAATTTTAAAATGGGTCTATACTGTTATGTCATTCCATGATATTCTTTGCTGTCTTGGTTACAGGTCAAAATTAAATTTTTCAGGGTGATTAAAATCTGGATATACTCCTTGCATGTTTTGTGATAAACAGACTCAACAGAATCTTTGATCTTTGGCATCCTTAACAGGAGCACCGTTTAATAGTGTCCAGTTGAGTGGAACTCTTATTTCTAACACTATCACTATCATTTTGATGTAGTAAGTCTCAAAAAGATAAACTCAATTGATATTGATTCTGTGATGCATGTACGAAAGGCTGAGAAATCTTAGGGCTTCCTCAGTGGTGCAACAGCCTAAGTAAGTTTTTCCCCAGGGCTCAGTATTGGGGCCGGTCCTGTTCAATATCTTCACCGATGATCTGGATGAGGGGATTGAGTGCACCCTCAGTAAGTTTGCAGACAACACCAAGTTGGGTGGAAGTGTCAATCTGCTGGAGGGTAGGAAGGCCCTACAGAGGGACCTGGACAGGCTGGATCGATGGGCCAGGGCCAACTGTATGAGGTTCAACAAGGCTAAGTGCTGGGTCCTGCACCTGGGTCACAACAACCCCATGCAACGCTACAGGCTGGGGGAGGAGTGGCTGGAGAGCTGCCTGGCGGAAAAGGACCTGGGGGTGTTGGTTGGCAGCTGGCTGAACATGAGCCAGCAGTGGGCTCAGGTGGCCAAGAGGGCCAATGGCATCCTGGCTTGTATCAGGAATAGTGTGGCCAGCAGGACCAGGGAGGTGATAGTGCCTCTGTACTCGGCACTGGTGAGGCCGCACCTCGAGTACTGTGTTCACTTTTGGGCCCCTCACTACAAGAAGGACATTGAGGTGCTGGAGTGTGTCCAAAGAAGGGCAATGAAGCTGGTGAAGGGTCTAGAGCACAAGTCTTATGAGGAGCGGCTGAGGGAGCTGGGGTTGTTTAGCCTGGAGAAGAGGAGGCTGAGGGGAGACCTTATTGCTCTCTACAACTACCTGAAAGGAGGCTGTAGTGAGGTGGGGGTCAGTCTCTTCTCCCTAGTAACAAGCGACAGGACAAGAGGAAATGGGCTCAAGCTGCACCAGGGGAGGTTTAGGTTGGATATTAGGAAAAACTTCTTCACCGAGAGGGTTGTCAGGCATTGGAACAGGCTGCCCAGGGAAGTGGTTGAGTCCCCATCCCTGGAAGTATTTAAAAGAGGGGTAGACGTGGTGCTTGAGGACATGGTTTAGTGGTGGACTTGGCAGTGTTAGGTTAACGGTTGGACTTGATGATCTTAAGGGTCTTTTCCAACCTTAACAATTCTATGATTCTATGATTCTAATTCAGTCAGCTAAGTCTCCGCCTTTCTCATGCTCTCATAAACATTCCTGCCTTGTTAGCCCAGTGAGATCAGAGCATCGATATTTTGGTATTGGCATGAAGAATAACACAACTTTACTGACATGCTGCTAGTCTCTCAGAAAAGGATCTTTGTTGCTCTCAGCTCCACTCTGGCAAGAAGAGTTGTGGGAGATGAAGGCAAATCATGGTGCCACTGAAAATCAAGAGGAAAACCTCTGTTTATTTCAGTGGAATCAGGATTTCACCCTGTCTTGTCAAGGAATGCATTTAAATATGCTTGAAATTAAGGATTAGTCAATAAAGACAGAGGAGTTTTTAGCAGTTCCATTTGACAAGTTTGATTGTAATATTGCTAAATTTAACATTTTCCTGAAAACTTCTGATGATGTTTCTTAAAATGCACCTAGCCTATTATATTTATGTACCAGAAAATGAAACTTCACTTCTACAGTTTAGGAACCCAGAGAAAGCATTTATTGATAAGACAGGTCATTTTTTTTCTCATGAGTTTTGTTATTTTCAGCAGTTGACATATAAAGCTTTGTTTTGTGATTTACTTTTTGAGCAATGTGTTTATGAAAGCTATTCTCAGATGTGGAGAGTATTGTAAATAATCTCAGTCTAATCAAATATACCTTTATTTATTGTAATTTTAAATCTGGCCCTGTTTGAGGCTTTGGTTTAGACAGTGATTTAAGATATGTCTACAGTGCACTTAAAGGACTGACTACAGATGACGTAGGTATAATCCGAGCTGGTTTTGCTAGTACCAAAAACATGCCAGCACAGGTTTTCACATGGAACTCTACAGCCTGCTGTGGGTACCAGGCAGAGCTGAAGCTCATGATGTACCAGCTGCATTCCTAGCTTCAGTATAAATTTAACCACACCAGCAGTGATATATAGGCACTACCCCCATGGACCTATCTTGTTGGGTTCTGAATATTCTGAAATGTAGAATCACAAAATACTTTAAGTTGGAAGGTACCTTTAGGGGTCTGGATGTCTGGTCCATCTTCCTACTCAAAGCAGGGGCCAACCTTTAAATCTTTTAGGGGAAATCAGGCCAGATGCATTAGCCCAAGAGAGATGAGGCTGCCACAGCTCCATGTCTCCAGGTCCAACCAATAGCGAGGCTGAAGATGTATTCCCTGTAAGCACATGCACACAGAGCACACATATATACCACACATGGCTGGCCACACATATCATGGACAGACACACAGAGCACTCACATGAACACAGACAGCACCAATGGCCTCATCCTGCTCCCCTCTCTGGCTGAGCAGGATAGAGGTCCACTAGTACAAATATATGTATATATGTATAATGTGTGTGCCTTCAGCAGCAGGGCTCAGACACTCAGTCTGACCAGTAGCTGGCCCCTGGATCCCAGTCTCCCCAGTTGCTGGCACCCAGACATAAGAGCCATTGAGGCTGCAGGCCCACTCCAGTTGCTGGTGCAGTGGCCAGGACTCCTCTAGTCCCCTGATAGTCAGTCTCGCCCTTAGAGACGCACACACATTCCTGGTTCCCAGGTCACTTCACCTACACACTGGCTAGTCCAGCTTGATATTTGCTAGCAATCACACACTCACTCACACAACCACCATACTTGCTCCAATTGCTGACACTATGGGCATGCAGGTGCTCTGACCCCTGGTCCCACTCCAGTGGCTGGCACTTGATTTCACTCACTCTGGTCTCTCTAGTTGCTGGCACCCAGGCACACGAGCCCCTGTGACCTGTGGTCTGACTCCAGTCACTGGCACTCAGATCCCCATGCACATACATGCACACAGAATAGAGTTCCTCACCCAGGGAAAGAGTTAGAAATGGAATTTAATAAAATAACACAGACTGTGCTGATCAGGTACATGGCATGGCCAGACAAGTGTACTGACCAGCCACTGTTTACATGCGACTGGCCCATTTTATCTCCATACCCTCTATTTTCCCACACTTGTTCCTCCCCAAATCACCTAAACCCCTTCCTTTTCCTGCCTTTGGTTCCTCCCCTAAACATCCCATAATAAGTCCTGTGCAATCCCAAAATGGTCTTCCCCATAATGTGTCCCATACCCCTAGGCAGCAACCCCCCTCAGTCCAAAAGGTGCTCCAGCATTGACTCATCTTGATGGATTCCATGCCTGGACCATGGGGCTGATGCTCTCCTGGGACAGCCCTGGGAGAGGACAACAGGGTGTCCCTTCCTCTATGTAATTTGTTATTATATTTCTTAGAAAAACTGGAAAAGGGAAAAAGCAAGGGGCCAAAACCCACAGGTCCATAGCTACTGTAAAGTTCTGTAACTCTGAACTCAGTGGAGTCACTGAGTTATGTTACCTCCTTGGTCACTTGGGTTATTTTACCTCCTACCCTCTTTATTCATAGTGTAAAAGATAATCCAACTTTAAACTAATCAAACAGCACTACCCAGGAATGTGATTAAAAACTATATATTTTGAAGTGTTTAAACTCCAGCTAAAAATTTTTCTTGGATTGCATACAAATTGTCTGTATTGGCTTTGTGTTTAAACTTTTCTTGAAGGAACATGGAAAGTGAGAACAATGAAGTAAATTTGATGATTTTATTTTGTATTGTGAGAGTACTCTGGAGTATCAGTCACAGACTAGGACTCCACTATAACGGGTACTGGACAAATGCAAACCAAAAAGGCAGTCTCTGAGTTAAATATCCATATTAAATGTCTTTTATTTAAACCATGTGAAAATAACACCAATTCAGAGTCTCTCCACCAAAATACATGTATCTCTACATGTTGATTGCAGCCCAATAGACTACATATTGTCTGCTGCTTTGCTACTGTTGTGGTTTAATCCCGGGTAGGCAGCTAAGCACCACACAGCTGCTCGCTCGGTCCCCCCGCAGTGGGATGGGGGAGAGAATCAGTAAAAAGTGAGTAAACTCATGGGTTGAGATAAAGACAGTTTAATAGGTAAAGCAAAAGCCCCACACGCAAGCAAAGCAAAACAAGGAATTCATTCACTACTTCCCATCGGCAGGCAGGTGTTCAGCCGTCCTCAGGAAAGCAGGGCTCCATCACATGTAATGGTTACTTGGGAAGACAAACACCGTAACTCTGAACATCCCCCCCCTTAATTCTTCTTCTCCCAGCTTTATATTGCTGAGCATGACGTCATATGGTATGGAATATCCCTTTGGTCAGTTGGGGTCAGCTGTCCTGGCTGTGTCTCCTCCCAACTTTTTGTGCACCCCAGCCTACTCGCTGGTGGGGTGGTGTGAGAAGCAGAAAAGGCCTTTACTCTGTGTAAGCACTGCTCATCAGTAACTAAAACATCCCTGTGTTATCAACATTGTTTTCCACACAAATCCAAAACATAGACCCATACAAGCTATTATGAAGAAAATTAATTCTATCCTAGCAAAACCAGTACAGCTACTAATGGGACTTCAATGTTAAAATTAGTTTTCATAACATCAACTGCTTTCCTTTGAAATTCTGGTTTGAGTATGATGTTTGTATATGTGTGAACGTGGAAAAGCATTCATATACTTGAACACAGTATAGTTAATTTTTACTATCTTTCCTAAACTCTCCAGAAAATGTGACAGGATGAAACTGTTAATGAGAACAGAGAAGTAAAAAAAATGTGCATGTCTGGAAAAAAATGCATAGTTTTAAGCTTTTCTGTTCATGAGTTACTAAATAGTTTCTTCTGTTGGTTGCTGTTTTTGCTTTATGCTAATATGTCATCTCTGTTTCCTGGCATGGTTTTCTGCTCAAGGCTATTGTGAGTATGGCTTTCTGTTTACTTAACACTACTTTTACTTTATAGGCATTTATGGTTTTGAGTTTAAAAGATGCTCACTGTATATAAAGTGAGTTTATAATTAAACTAAAATTTACTTTGAAGCTCTCTACCACCACCACCCCTGCCAAGAGCTTATTCAAATATGACTTGGCCAGAAATCAGAACACCATAAGGTGTATTATATTTTCATATTTGTAGGCAAAGAAAGATGTGAAAACAGAGAAAAGCAGAGCAATTGAGGATAAAATTTCTGCTGTGCTCTGGTCAGTGGCACTCTACTCCATCTAATTTTTGTGGGGACAGAATTTTACCTCGAGTCTTTATGTAAATTTGCTTTGATGCATTGGACAGCTCTTCAAGCAAATTTTCCACTATCTAATTTTAAATAAATTTGTTGAGTCTAATCTACAAAAGTACTGAATCACAAAGCAATGAGAACAACTGAAATACAATTTTTTCATTAATGGATCTCTCCTATATTGATCCAATTCCAAGAAAATATTTGTGAAGTTATAAGGCATTCTGATTTTGGGAAAGTCCACAGATATCAAGGAAAGGACAACTACTACAGAAAACTGCTATACAATTATGACCTAAAAATGGGTGAAATTAAATGGCTGTGTTCTGGTTATAATTGTGAAATTATATTTTTTAATATAACTGAAATGATACTAAGCACCATAATATATTAAAATAACTGACACATTTAACTTCATATTTTAGTCGCTGCTTCTGCAAAAGAAACTTGAAGAGCATCTGTAAGTAATAAAGCTTTCCATATTTTGCTTGCCATATGAAATGATCTGCTTTCCATATGCTTAGCAGGTGCTTAGCCATTAACAGCAGTGGGAAGGCAATAGTGCATTTGGAAGATATATAAAGAAGAGAAATGCAGATAGCTCAGGAATATGTAGAGAATCTGTTATTAAGGCATTACTTTCATTTCTTATGGAAAGCCTTTGCCAAATTAAAAGGAGTTATGAAAGAGCCACCATTTTCTAGTGGTTAGAAAACTTTATTTAAAACTGTGTAAAGCTTAGTTAAGAGGAATAATTAATTTTGTTCTGAGGAAAACATTTTAATATAAACAATAATTAGAAAGCTTACTAGAAAGTATAGTCTCTCTATAACTTTGGGGGGGAAGCCATTCTTCCCAAATCTTATCACAGCTGTTGATATTATACACTTCAAACATGCTTTGTACATTTTATTGTAAATTCTAAAGTAAGTATATAATTCTGGGCTGAGAATGGAGCTCTGTGGTTTTATAACTCTGCATATATGGTAATGCTTTTTAGTATGTTTTATAACTGTTCCCATAGACATTGACCCACTTGTCATGTGTCCTCATGCCTCACAGCCAAGACAGCTGTACTCCCAGAAATATACCATACTTTGATGGTTTGGGTTTTTTTATCACTTAATGTTCGTTCAAGAGGATACCAGTATTGGAAAAATAATATGTGCTTCTATGGTTTGTAACAGTGAGAAGCTCCATGAAGCTAACAATGAGCTACAGAAGAAACGAGCTATTATTGAGGATTTGGAACCAAGATATAATAACAGTTGTGAGTTTTCTGATATGCGCTCCATTTCTTTTAACTGCAAAATGTTTTGCATGCAGGGAATGATCTTTAATTAATATGTCATTTAATATCTATAAAAGCTGTAAGAAAAACGAAACGTATGTTTCAAGTGGTAGCAGTATGTGTGGTGTTAATTACTCTGAAAGCTATAATGACCAAAACCATGCTACTAATTCTTAAGATGTAGCAGATCACATTTGAGAGCCCACCGTGGCAAAGAATGATCATCTGTCATTTAAACTCAGTTGTTCACAACTGTTGTTTTCTGAAAATAGTATTATGTCTTCAAACATCTTATGTTTAAAAGTCCTTGTTGCCGTCTCCATGTTATTTTAACTCCCAATATATGTTACATCAATATGTTTTCAGATTACAGAGTGAAATTCTGCTATAACTTGAGAAAGTTTTTGGACACTGGTCAATGAGAATGTACCTTTTGGGCCATTTTGGTCATATCACAGCAAGACCTCAACACCCAGTTGTAAATGACTGAAGGGTACATCACTGATTACTACCAGCATTTGCCTTTTTTATACTGACTAATCTTGGTAAATAATACATTGTCTCTTACTTTCGTCAAGTAGCAATGTCAGCTTCTCTTGGAAGCACCAAAGCAAGTCTATTCATGAAATCATAGAATCATAGATTCATAGAATCGTTAAGGTTGGAAAAGACCCTTAAGATCATCGAGTCCAACCGTTAACCTAACACTGCCAAGTCCACCACTAAACCATGTCCTCAAGCACCACGTCTACCTGTCTTTAAAATACCTCCAGGGATAGAGACTCAACCACTTCCCTGGGCAGCCTGTTCCAGTGCCTGACTACTCTTTCAGTGAAGTTTATCCTAATATCCAACATAAACCTCCCCTGGTGCAACTTGAGGCCGTTTCCTCTTGTCCTATTGCTTGTTACTTGGGAGAAGAGACTGACCCCTACCTCACTACAACCTCCTTTCAGGTAGTTGTAGAGAGCAATAAGGTCTCCCCTCAGCCTCCTCTTCTCCAGGCTAAACAACCCCAGCTCCCTCAGCCGCTCCTCATAAGACTTGTGCTCCAGAGTCTTCACCAGCTTTGTTGCCCTTCTTTGGACAAACTCCAGCACCTTGATGTCCTTCTTGTAGTGAGGGGCCCAAAAGTGAACACAGTACTCGAGGTGCGGCCTCACCAGTGCCGAGTACAGAGGCACTATCACCTCCCTGGTCCTGCTGGCACACTATTCCTGATACAGGCCAGGATGCCATTGGCCCTCTTGGCCACCTGAGCCCACTGCTGGCTCATGTTCAGCCAGCTGCCAACCAACACCCCCAGGTCCTTTTCCGCCAGGCAGCTCTCCAGCCACTCTTCCCCAAGCCTGTAGCATTGCATGGGGTTGTTTTGACCCAGGTGCAGGACCCGGCACTTAGCCTTGTTGAACCTCATACAGTTGGCCTGGGCCCATCGATCCAGCCTGTCCAGGTCCCTCTGTAGGGCCTTCCTACCCTCCAGCAGATCAACACTTCCACCCAACTTGGTGTCATCTGCAAACTTTCTGAGGGTGCACTCGATCCCCTCATCCAGATCATCGGTGAAGATATTGAACAGGACCGGCCCCAATACTGAGCCCTGGGGAACACCACTCATGACCGGCCGCCAACTGGATTTGACTCCATTCACCACCACTCTCTGGGCTCGGCCATTCAGCCAGTTTTTTATCCAGCGCAGAGTGCACTTATCTAAGCCATGAGCAATCAGTTTCTCCAGGAGAATGCTGTGGGAGACAGTGTGAAAGACCTTACTAAAGTCCAGGTAGACAACATCCACAGCCTTCCCCTCATCCACCAAGCGGGTCGCCTTGTCGCAGAAGGAGATCAGGTTGGTCAAGCAGGACCTGCCCTTTCATGAACCCATGCTGGCTGGGCCTGATCCCCTGATTGTCCCGTACGTGCCGCATAATGGCGCTCAAGATGATCTGCTCCATAACCATCCCCAGCACCGAGGTCAGGCTGACAGGCCTGTAGTTCCCCGGATCCTCCTTCTGACCCTTCTTGTAGATGGGCGTCACATTAGCTAACTTCCAGTCAGCTGGGACCTCCCCGGTTGACCAGGACTGCTGATAAATGATGGAAAGTGGCTTGGCAAGCTCCTCCGCCAGCTCCCTCATTATCCTCAGGTGGATCCCATCAGGCCCCATAGACTTGTGGGCATCTAGGTGGAGAAGCAGGTCGCTAACTGTTACCTCTTGGATTATTGGGGCTTCATTCTGCTTCCCATCTCCCAGCTCAGGGTCCTGAATACCCTGAGGATAACCACTCTGACTATTAAAGACTGAGGCAAAGAAGACATTAAGTACCTCAGCCTTCTCCTCATCCTTGGTGGCGATGTTTCCCTCCGCATTCAGTAAAGGATGGAGATACTCCTTGGCCCTCCTTTTGTTGCTGATATATTTGTAAAAACATTTTTTGTTATCCTTCACTGCAGTGGCCAGTTTAAGTTCTAGCTGGGCCTTTGCCCTTCTAATTTTCTCCCTGCATAACCTCGCAACATTCATGTAGTCCTCCTGAGTCACCTGCCCCTTCTTCCAAAGGTGGTAAACTCCTTTTTTTCCTGAGTTCCAGCCAAAGCTCTTTGTTCAGCCAGGACGGTCATCTTCCCTGCCTGCTCATCTTTCGGCACATGGGGACAGCCTGCTCCTGCGCCTTTAAGACTTCCTCCTTGAATAACATCCAGCCTTCCTGGACTCCTTTGCCCTTCAGGGCTGCCTCCCAAGGGACTCCCTCAACCAGGCTCCTGAACAGGCCAAAGTCTGCCTTTCTAAAGTCCAAGGTAGTGGTTTTGCTGACCCGCCTCCCTACTTCTCCAAGAATCGAAAACTCTGTCATTTCATGGTCGCTGTGCCCAAGACAGCCTCTGACCACCACATCACCCAGCAGGCCCTCTCTGTTCGCAAACAGCAGGTCCAGCGGGGCACCTCCCCTGGTTGGCTCGCTTACCAGCTCTGTCAGGAAGTTATTTTCCACACACTCCAGGAACCTCCTAGACTGTTTCCTCTCTGCTGTGTTGTATTTCCAGCAGATATCTGGTAAGTTGAAGTCTCCTACGAGAACAAGGGCTAGAGATCGTGACACTTCTCCCAGCCACTTGTAGAATGCTTTGTCAGCTTCCTCATCTTGGTGGTCTATAACGGACTCCCACCAGGATATCTGCCTTGTTAGCTTTCTCCCTGATCTTTACCCATAAGCACTCAATCTTATCATTGCCTTATGGTCTGGGAAGACTGAAATATCATTTTGGTATTCATTAGAAGAATCACAGAATCATTTAGGTTGGAAAAGAACATTAAGACCATCGAGTCATAACACTGCCAAGTCCACCACTAAACCATGTCCTCAAGCACCATGTCTACAGGTCTTTTAAATACCTCCAGGGATGGTGACTCAACCACTTCCCTGGGCAGCCTGTTCCAGTGCCTTACTACCCTTTCGGTGAAGAAGTTTTTCCTAATATCCAACCTAAACCTGCCCTGGCACAACTTGAGGCCGTTTCCTCTCGTCCTATGACTTCTAACTTGGGAAAAGAGACCGACCCCCCACCTCACTACAACCTCCTTTCAGGTAGTTGTAGAGAGCAATAAGGTCTCCCCTCAGCCTCCTCTTCTCCAGGCTAAACAACCCCAGCTCCCTCAGCCGCTCCTCATAAGACTTGTGATCTAGACCCTTCACCAGCCTTGTTGCCCTTCTTTGGACGTGCTCCAGCACCTCAATGTCCTTCTTGGAGTGAGGGGCCCAAAAATGAACACAGTATTCGAGGTGCGGCCTCACCAGTGCCTGTGCGTGTGCACCTGTGGCCTGCACTCTGATGCCAAAGGGATTGATAAGAATGCATTAGCAATTTCAGTTGTAGCATACCATTTGGCTGCCTTTGACTCCAGTTCATATTGAAGTTCTAGCATGTCTGGCATGGCAGCACTCAGTGGCGGCATGACTTCGTTTAGGCCCTGATAGTCTACTGTTAGTCTCCACTCTCCATTAGACTTTTGCACTGGCCATATATATAGGGCTGTTAAAAGGTGAGTGAGTCTTGCTGATCAGTCCTTGGCTCTCCAGTCGACGAATCAACTTATGGATGGGAATCAGGGAGTCCCGGTTGGTGCGATAGTGCCTCTGGTGCTGTGTTGTAGTAGCAATTGGCACCTGTTGTCCTTTGACCCTCAGCAACCCCACAACAGAAGGGTCCTTCGAGAGACTGGGAAAGGTGGACAGCTGTTTAATTTCCTCCATCTCCAAGGCAGCTATACCAAAAGCCCACCGGTACCCACCCAGTGCCCACCGGGTCCTTGAAATACCCTCTTCTGAGGTAGTCTATGCCAAAGATGCATGGAGCCTCTGGGCCAGTCACAATGGGGTGCTTCTGCCACTCATTCATGGTTAAGCTCACTTCAGCCTCCAATACAGTCAGCTGTTGGGATCCCCCTCTCACTCCAGAAATACACATGGTTTTCGCCCCCTTATAGCTTGATGGCATGAGGGTACACTGTGCACCGGTGTCCACTAGAGCCTTATACTCCTGTGGGTCTGATGTGCCAGGCCATCGAATCCACACAGTCCAGTACACCCGGTTGTCCCTTTCCTCCACCTGGCTGGAGGCAGGGCCCCTCTAGTCCTGGTCATAGCATTCGTTACTCCTCGTAAATGCAAATCAAAAGTCCCTTTATTAAGACCGGAAGCAAAATCAGCCCTTCTACTCTGTCTGGGGAACTGCTCACTGGAAACCGGAGCAGCAATTTTCCTGGAAGAACCCCCTTGTGTCATTGTTTTTCCTTGCAACTCACATACCCGTGCCTCTAGGGTCAAGGTAAATTTTCCATCCCACTTCCTCATGTCCTCTCCATGGTCACGCAGGCAAAACCACAGGGTGCCAGGTGATGTGTACCCTCAATATCCTCTCTCTTGAGCAGAAGAATACTGACTCCTAATAGCTGAGGTACTGGTCCGTACAAGTGGGGAGTAGGACCTATCCTCTTTGAGTTGCTGGACCTCCCAGGACAGTTTCTTCACAGTCGAGACGAGGGAGGAAAAGACACTTTCTTCATATTCCCGGAGTTGGCTAGACATTTCATCCACCAATGGTCCCTCTTCATCTTTCCAGGTCATTACTGCCAATGAGTTTGCGTGTGATGATGGTGCACTCTGTACAAACTTACACCACATGGGTTGTGTGCACCGGACTTCATCTGGATCTTTGGATAACTGCTCGTTGTCCAGGTCACCATAAATCACCTCCAGCACAGCTAATTCCCTCAGGTACTGGATACCTCTCTCCATGGTGGTCCACTTGTCTGGGTGACATATAACATCTTCCTTGAAGGGATACCTTTCCTTCACGCCTGACAGGAGTCGCCTCCAGAGGCTGAGGACTTGTGCCCCTTTTCCAATCGCTTTGTCAATGCCCCCTTCCCTAGAAAGGGATCCCAGCTGCTCGGCTTCCCTACCCTCTAATTCCAGGCTACTGGCCCCATTATCCCAGCATCCAGGTGACAACGTGCTCGCCTGGACGAAGACTGAAACCTTTTCGCATATTTCGCAGCTCACTCAGGGATAGGGATTGGGTGGTTTCTGTCTTGTTTAAGAGTTCTTCCCCTTCCTCCTCTTCTCCTTGTGACGGCCCTGCTTTTTCATCATCCCTTTCTAAATGACCTGACTTTGTCTCAAACCCTTCATTCCCCACATTAGGCGCCAAAAAGGACTGTCGCGGTTTAGCCCCAGTTGGCAACCAAGCACCACACACCTGCTCGCTCACCGCCCCCCGGTGGGATTGAAATATAATAATAATAATAAATTGTAATGAAAACAACAAGAGAGAGAGAGAGAAACAAAACCCAGGAAAAACAAGTGATGCAATCGCTCACCACCTGCTGATCAATGCCCAGCCATTCCCCGAGCAGCAGTTGCTGCCCCCCGGCCAACTCCTCCCAGTTTATATACTGAGCATGACGACATATGGTATGGAATAGCCCTTTGGCCAGTCTGGGTCAGCTGTCCTGGCTGTGCCCCCTCCCAGCTTCTTGTGCACCTGGCAGAGCATGGGAAGCTGAAAAGTCCTTGACCAGTGTAAGCACTACTCGCCAACAACCAAAACATCAGTGTGTTATCAATATTATTCTCATCCTAAATCCAAAACACAGCACTGTACCAGCTACTAGGAAGAAAATTAACTCTATCCCAGCCAAAACCAGGACAAACCACAGAACAATATTACACGTTACAAAATTCCACATTTTAGAAAACAGTAAGACAACTGGAGATGAAGTTCAGGAGGTGAGTAGTTGATGAGTATGTAATCCTTCCATACTTAACATGCCTCTGTTGTGGGGGGAAGGGCAGAAAGGGGCCTGGTTTTCTGAGTCCCTAACCTCTAAAATTTAGAGCATATTCAGACTTCTCTGATTGGCTTGCTTGAATTGCAAGTTGTTTGTGAAAAACCTTGGGCTGAGCTTCTGTCTTAATATGACAAAAACAGTTAAAGTAGTTATACTTCTTCCTGTCTTTCCATGAATAGGATAAATGGTGTTTGGGTTGTTTCTTTGGATTCTTTTGACTAGACTGAATTATGGCCAAGAAGTTTGTGCCAGAATTATACAAAATTTTGAAAAACAGATTCTATAGTCTTGATGAATACCTGCAATTGGTTCTGTAACAGATCAGCAGAAGAAATCTTACCCATTCATCATCTTAGTGTTTTCCTTATGCTTAAGAGAGAAAATTGTAAATAAGACAAACGTAAATGAAAATTGAAAAATGAGGTTACAAAATAGATAGATTAAGAGTTGTCAAATATTTATCATTATCTGAGAACCAGACACCAATGTTACATACTATTTTATCGATGGTGACAAATTTGTTCTTTCTCTGAGATGCAAGTAGGTTGTATAGCTTGCACAAGTAGTAGTGGTTGGGACATTCTTAAATCAACACAGGAAATGAGATGTACGGTGAAACTCTCCTGTTGGTCTGCATCACTTCTTGAGGATGATGTGAATAAAACATAATTGGAGTGTTTTCATGTCACAGTTTTGAAGAATTTTGTTCATTACTACCTTTGGGCACATATGAGCAAGAATCTTGTTTGTCACTTAGGACTGTTAAACTTCTGTTCATTTGACCTACAATATACCATTTTTCATATGCATTTCTGAGGTTTTGAATTAAACTTATTGTGTCCATTGCATCAATAAGCATTTTTTCATTCCTTATGTAAGCTTTTCTTAACTGAAATAAAGTCCTAGCTGTGGGTTTAATGTCTGTTTAAATGCATGTAAATAAATTTACTGTAATTATTTTATCCTCTAATCCTGACATAAAGCACTCAAAATTGAAGAATTACAAGAAGCTTTGCGGAAAAAAGATGAAGAAATGAAGCAAATGGAAGAACGATACAAAAAGTATTTGGAAAAGGCCAAAAGTGTAAGTGTCTGGGTTCCAAGTTAACAATCCTTCCCTAACAGGCTGTACCACATTTTTACTCTGTAGGAATAAAACTAAATTTAGTATCTATACTTGTGACTACTATCTAACCAAAACCCTTTGTACTACTTCTGTACACATATGTACCCCAGTGATACAGATTTATATTACAGTTACCCAGACAAAGCTCCTGAAGAGTCACAAGTGCCAGTGGATAACACAAAGATGGTGTTAACCCCTTCCTGATGTTATGATAACCTGTTTCTTGGTGGAAGTTCTTCCAGTGCCACATAAGAATGTAGTTAGTTGTTCCCCTCATCTTACTTAGTGGCAGAAACTTTATCACACATGCATTGCCATGGATTCTTCTTGGCTGTAGCAGAACTTTCTAAAATTTGCATTACTGGTACTCCAGATCCCTGAATCACAGCCTCTTTCCAGATAGAAGTAGTCCTTGAGTTCACAGTGAGGAGTGAGTTGAGGGGTAACAGATAGGTAATCCTTAGCTATAAAGAGAAAAAGGCTTCAAGGAAAAGTTTCACATGCTCTGGCCCCATGGAAGTGCAGAATGGGGGTAGGAACTGCTTCCTTGTGTCCAAGATAGTGAACCTCCAAGGTCTTGCTTCCTCCTATCAACACTTTTGTTTGACAATCCTGTTAGAGCACATTTCAGATGATGCGTGACACTTCATGATTGTTGTTTAGAGATAGTCTCCATCATCCTGGTTGACAATTTAGAGCCTCTGTCTTATTAGGGGAGAGATGTGTTTGTATTATATGTCAGCCTTTTAAAATTAAGCATTCTTTCGTTCAACATTTTAAAATGTCATTTTACTTTATTATATTGACATGTTTTAAGTCACTTCTATGTCTCTTAATCTGCCTTATGTGGTTATAAGGCCTTGATGCCTTTTCCAACATTGAATTAAAAACAAACTGTGGTTTTCCTCTCACAGGTTATCCGCACCTTAGATCCTAAACAAAACCAGGGTGCAGCTCCTGAGATTCAGGCACTGAAAAATCAGTTGCAGGAACGTGACAGAATGTTCCATTCATTAGAGGTAATAATCTCCATGTTTCCCAGTAGATCTTTTGTGTTTCCTCATTTTTTGGTATAGACTGTGCTTCTCTAATATTTACTGTTCTCTGCAGTTAAACAATTTTAAGTATATGGGGTTTGTTTTGTTTTAGAAAGAATATGAAAAAACAAAGACTCAAAGAGAAATGGAAGAGAAGTTTATTGTTAGTGCCTGGTATACTATGGTAAGAATCTCCAAACTTAAAAACGATAAAATGGTTAATCTTAGTTGTTTCTGTGGTGTTTATCAAGGTCTTCATTTATTTATAATATTTTTGTGTGTAAAGTATTTTCAAATATATATGCAGATGAAAGCATTCTCTTTTAGTTATCATTATATAACAGTTAACCCCTAGTGGAAAACAATAAACTTGTAAAAGGCTTGACAGAGTTCATACTGAAAAACAGCAAAGTAAACCTCAGTTCAGAATATAGAAACCAAGGTGGTTGTTATTTTCAAGTTTCAAAACCTGAAGCATTACTTTGTGAGGGGGAAAGGAAGCTTCAGTTTTCTTTTTTATAATTTCAGACCTCTAGTTATGCTGTCTTCTAATACTCAAATTCATTTTCTTCTTTGGCCCCTCTCCAATCTTCTGCTTGTTTCTATTTCATTAGACTGACAATGCAGGTAGTTTTGTGATACTCTTCTTGTAGCATTTACCAAGCTATATTTGGTTCTTTCATTCTGTTCACTACATATGAAAATGGGTGAGCACAGGGTCAAGCCTCACTTTTACACTATTCAAAGCATAAGGGAACTGTATATTAATCACAGAGTGTTGGACCTTTTTGCAGGGAATTGTTAATCTTCAGCAAATGTGTTCAAGACTTACTTTTGATAGGGTGTGGCTGTATATTGGGTTTGCATGGCAAGGTTTTGGTGGGGGGGGCTACAGGGGTGGCTTCTGTGAGAAGCTGCTAGAAGCTTCCCCTATGTCCAAGAGAGCCAATGCCAGCCAGCTCCAAGACAGACCCGCTGCTGGCCAAGGCTGAGCCCATCAGTAACGGCAGTAGTGCTTCTGTGATAACATATTTAAGAAGGGGGAAAAAAACCTGCACAACTGCAGCCAGAGAGAGGAGTGAGAATATGTGAGAGGAACAACTATGCAGACACCAAGGTCAGTGAAGAAGGAGGGGGAGGAGGTGCTCCAGGCACCAGAGCAGAGATTCCCCTGCAACCCGTGGAGAAGACCATGGTGAGGCAGGTTTTCCTCCTGCAACCCATGGAGAGACCACAGTGGAGCAAATATCCACCTGCAGCCTGTGAAGGACCCCACACCGGAGCAGGTGGATGTGCCTGAAGGAGGCTGTGACCCCGTGGGAAGCCCACGCTGGAGCAGGCTCCTGGCAGGACATGTGGCCCTGTGGAGAGAGGAGCCCACAGTGGAGCGGGTTTGCTGGCAGGACTTGTGACCCCATGGGGGACCCACGCTGGAGCAGTCTGTTCCTGAAGGACTGCACCCTGTGGAAAGGACCCGCGCTGGAGCAGTTCATGAAGAACTGCAGCCCGTGGGAAAGACTAACGTTGCAGAAGTTTGTGGAGAACTGTCTCCCGTGGGAGGGACCCCATGCTGCAGCAGGGGAAGAGTGTGAGGAGTCCTCCCTCTGAGGAGGAAGGAGTGGCAGAGACAATCTGTGATGAACTGACCACGACCCCCATTTCCCATCCCCTTGTGCTGCTCAAGGGAAGAACGTAGAGACTTCGGGAGTAAAGTTAAGCCCGGGAAGAAGGGAGGGGTGGGGGAAGGTCTTTTAAGATTTAGGTTTTTTTTTTTCATTATCCTACTCTGATTTTGATTGGTAATAAAATTAATCTAATTTCCCGAAGTCGAGTCTGTTTTGCCCGTGATGGTAATTGCTGAGTGATGTCCCTGTCCTTATCTCGACCCACGAGCCTTTCGTTATATTTTGTCTCCCCTGTCCAGCTGAGGAGGAGGAGTGATAGAGTGGCTTTGGTCTGCACCTGGCATCCAGCCAGGGTCAACCCACCACAAGCTGCTTTGAAACTGCTCTCCTGATAGGGGTCCCTGACCCCCCTATAACATGCATCTGTTTCATCATAGAGGTTAAATCATTTCACTCTGTCTTCCCTTGGAAGAGTTTCCTTCTTGCTGTTTTATGTTCCTGCTATGTTCATTAGTAGGAGAGTAAAATGGTGTTTAAACAGAGCATTTGAATCTTTTTGGTATTGAAGGCACTTTCAGGTGACCTGGTGCCCTTTTCCAACTACATAATGTTAGTCCCAATAGTAAGCAGAAGACAAGGCTAAGCTGAGAGATATAGTTCAGTAGCCCGACTCTCATGTGGACAAAGATGATTAGTGATAGCTTCACCTGCTTCTTCCTTTTAGTTAGTCTTTGATTTTATCCACAGCCCACCATAGCTTCTATCATCTCATACTGGTCAGGGTCTTCCAGTCAATATGCAATTTCCTTCTTTTCCCTACCATTCAACAGTGGGAATATTTCATAGCTCCTAGGTTCTGCTAAAGACACAGATTCTCTCAGAAACAGAGAATCACAGAATAGCTAAGGTTAGAAAGGCCTTTGGAGATCATCTGGTCCAACCACCCTGCTCAAACAGGGCCACCTAGAGCCAGTTGCCCAGGACCATGTCCAGATGGCTTTTGAGTAGCTCCAAGTATGGAGGCTCCACAACCTCTCTGGGCAACCTGTTCCAGTCTTCAACCACCCTCACAGTCAAGAAGAGTGTTCTTATGTTCAGAGGGAACCTCCTGTGTTTCTGTTTGTGCCCATTGCCTCTTATCCTGTCACTGGGCACCACTGAAAAGAGCCTGGCTCTGTCCTCTTTGCACCCTCCCTTCAGATACTTGAGCACATTGATGAGATTCCCCCTGAGCCTTCTCTTCTTCAGGCTAAACAATCCCAGCTGCCTCAGCCTCTCCTTGTATGAAAGATGCTCCAGTCCCTTAATCATCTTTGTGGCCCCTTTCTGTACTGTCTCCAGCATGTCCATGTCTCTTTTGTACTGGGGAGCCCAGAACTGGACGCAGGACTCCAGGTGTGGCCTCACCATGGCTGAGTAGACGGGAAGGATCACCTCCCTCGACATGCTCGCAACACTCTTCCTTATGCAACTCAGGATGCTGTTAGCATTCTTTAGCACAAGGATGCATTGCTGACTCATGTTCAGCTTCGTATCCACCAGCACCAAAATATGCTCCCACCACTTCTATTAAGTTAGTATTTTCACAGAGGGTGAATATAATTATCATCTATCTGGACTTCTGTAAGGCCTCTGGCATGGTCCCCACAATATCCTTCTCTCTAAATTGGAAGGATATGGATTTGATGGGCAGACTGCTCGGTGGATAGCAAACTGGCTGCATGGCCGCATCCAGAGGGTAGTGGTCAATGGCTCGATGTCCAGATGGAGAACAGTGACAAGTGGTGTCCCTCAGGGGTCTGTACTGGGACCAGTGATGTTTAATATCTTCATCAATGACATAGACAGCAGGATCAAGTGCACCCTCAGCAAGTTTGCAGATGACACCAAGCTGAGTGGTGCAGTCGACACGCCTGAGGGACGGGATGCCATCCAGAGGGACCTGGACAAGCTCAAGAAGTGGGCCTGTGTGAACCTCATGAGGTTCAACAAGGACAAGTACAAGGTCCTGCACCTGGGTCAGGGCAATCCCCAGTACCAGTACAGGCTGGGGGATGAAGGGATTGAGAGCAGCCCTGAGGAGAAGGACTTGGGAGTACTGATAGACGAAAAGCTGGACATGAGCTGGCAATGTGCTCTTGCAGCCCAGAAAGCCAACCATATCCTGGGCTGCATCAAAAGAAGAATTGCCAGCAGGTCGGGGGAGGTGATTCTGCCCCTCTACTCTGCTCTGGTGAGACCTCACCTGGAGTACTGCATCCAGCTCTGAGATCCTCAGTACAGGAAGGACATGGACCTGTTGGAGCGGGTCCAGAGGAGGGCCACAAAAATGATCAGAGGGATGGAGCACCTCTGCTATGAGGAAAGGCTGAAAGAGCTGGGGTTGTTCAGCCTGGAGAAGAGAAGGCTGCAGGGAGACCTTATTGCAGCCTTTCAATACTTAAAGGGGGCCTACAAGAAAGATGGGGATAGTCTTTTTAGCAAGGCCTGCTGCGACAGGACAAGGGGTAATGGTTTTAAACTAAAGGAGGGTAGATTCAGACTAGAGATAAGGAAAAATTTTTTCACGATGAGGGTGGTGAAACACTGGAACGGGTTGCCCAGAGAGGTGGTAGATGCCCCGTCCTTGGAAACATTCAAGGCCAGGCTAGATGGGGCTCTGAGCAACCTGATCAAGTTGTAGATGTCCCTGCCCATTGCAGGGGGGATGGACTAGATGACCTTTAAAGGTCCCTTCCATCCCAAAGCATTCTATGATTCTGTGATAACTGAGAAGTACTCTTCTAGCTCAACTTCTGGGAGGGGGTGTGTGGCTTTCCAAAAGGTTTGTCATAGCACCATGTGTTCATGTGTAGAAAAAGACCTGGCACATTGGGAGTCCTTTTTCTCAAGAATTTCTGTAAAGTTGCATGATGATAAAAAGTGAACTCATTGAAAAGGCTCAGGAAGAATGTCTTAACCCCATTCTTGAAAATATAATGCTTGAAATTCAAACCAGGTTAGCTCATATTTGTGAAGAAGAAATAATAAATTGTAAATGAGTTGTTCATTGTTATTTATTAATATTCACTGATAAGTTTCTCTTTATAGGGAATGACTCTACATAAAAAAGCAGCAGAAGACAGACTGTCTAGTACAGGCTCAGGACAGTCCTTCCTGGCTAGACAAAGGCAAGCCACAAGCACAAGGAGATCTTACCCTGGTTATGTCCAGCCAGCAACAGCAAGGTAAAGAAGCCTTGCCTTTAGAAAGAAAATTGCCCTGTGATCCAGGCCACTTCTGTTGCACATGACATTTCTGGAAACTCAGCCAGTATCCTATCTTTTTGTCCCTTGTAACCACTGTTATTTCTCAGTTCAAAAAGGGGTTTTATCATGGTTTCTCATTGTTCTAATGTATTTTGTTCATGTTTTTTGGAGTCTCTGTCACTTACTCTCTCTGCCTTTTTGATTGTGCAAAAGTTTTGAAAAAAATCTAGAAAAATGCTGTATGATAATGGAGTCTTTAAAATTTCTATGAAGCCTTATCTCATATGAAAAGCCTGACATAGGCTGTATAGCAAACAAATTTGTCACAGTTGATATATTTGTGCCTACATGTATTATTATCCTATAATGTTTTGTGAAATGTATTTGCAGCCAAAAAACTTAATATTGGCAATGAGAATAGCCTAGCTGCATCCTTTGCTATCTTATTTAGGATGTTAAAAAAAGCAGAAAGCAAGCAACCCCCCCCAAACAAAACCCTAAAACAAAAAAAAAAACAACCTAACCCCCCCACCCATCTTCTACATACAGAGGTTGCTCCTGTTCTTGATGCTTGGCATTTAGTAGGGAAGTGAAATTTTTGCAGGCTTTCTTTTATTCTTCCCTAAAAATGGTTCCTATCTGCTTTTGTTTATCAGCTGCTGTTATGTTTGCTGACAGGTGAAAGTTTTCAAATCGTTTGTTCCACTCATGTTGAAGTTTGTGCGTGTGTGTATGCACATATAAATAAATAAATATAAATATAAAAGAAAGTTTTAAAATATTCAAAATGCTTTAATATGCTACAGCATCATTCATTTAAACAAATGCATTTATTTTAAACTTTTGTATTTATGGACTAACAGTACATAATGGATCAATCCATCAAGGTCCAAATGTGTGGTGTGGAGGTTAATGTAGTCAAATTGTTATCCCCTACTAAAAGATCTATTTTTAACATATTAATTCAGAGGATGATTATATCAGTTGCCTTACTAATGGTACTAGCTTCTTGAGGCAAGTTTCTTTGTTGCTAACTGTTGAAAATTGACTGTTGTTTATTGTACTAACTTTTAAACATGTAACTGTCTAATAATGTCTCACCCTTGCAGCACCTTTTTGTTGGTCAGTGGAATGGATGAGGGTGCCTATTATTAATTTAGGCTCTGGTCCTACAAAGTTCTGAGCATCCCCTGAGTAATTCTTAACTCCCCCTATCATTTATTTCAAGTAATCGATGGTGCTGGACACAAAGCACATCTGATCATTGGTTGTAATACATTCGCTCAGGGGAGAGTTTCATACACATGCATTTTGTGGCAATTTCATCTTAAAGAACTTTTTATTTAATCTGTTTTGCTCCTAATATGCATAGTGTAGTTTATAAATTTATCTTTTTTACATTATTTTAATACTTTCTCCAGTGAAAGCTTTTACTTTTGATATATCCCTTCAGATAAAACGCACAATAGCTTTTACTTTAACCATCCCAAGATATATTTTAATCTACACATACCATGGAAAAGGCAAAGGATCATTTAAAACCAGCATGCTTGAATAGGTATAGATGAGTGGCATTTATAGAAACTGTTTTAAAGCACCAGATGTTCATATCAAATCCAGGCTAAAAACTTTCATTCAATATGTGTTTGAAGAACTTTTACCCTTTTTCATTTGCATTTTTTTTCCAGCAATGCAAACAATGTCTTCTGAAGTCTTATCACTGATGTATATGTTTGTCTACTACAATTGCTCTTTGTGCAAAGGAGCAAATATAATAGTTTTTCTGAATGAATTTAACATTCTTGATGACAACACAGCATTTATAGGAAAAAAACCAAGAATATTTAAAATTATCTTTTTACTTTTGGCTGGCTGGCTCTTCTTATCTGTTACCAAACTGTCAAAATCAATTTGTGAAAGAAAGGGATACCAAGACTTTAATAGAAGTTTTTTTGAGAACTTCCAAATTTGTAGAAATTCTGTATTCCCCAGAATTTGTGTTACATTTAAACCTCTAAAAGTATGCTAGGACTTTGTAGAAAATTCTCTAAATACAGTCTGGTTAGTTCCAGAAGGTCATTTATTCTATGTTTTAATGGTAACCTATAGGATTTTGTTCTTTGTTCTTAAGCATTCACTCTTAATATTTGTTGCACACATCAGTTACTGTGTGTGGATAGTCCTCTTCAATGCAGGTGGTGAGCATCAGTGAACCTTCCCTGTAACATTTCTGTATTGGAAGGATTCAACTTCATTACTTTTCTGTTAAGGAATCTTGCTAGTTATGTAGCTTTGGAAATAATTTTGGTATTAGAAACAGAGTTCAGAGTGTGATTTCAAGGAGTAAGCAGCTGTATGGATGAACTACCAGTGAGTACTCTTTCTTTTTCATATCTTCAGTAATAAAAGGATATAAGCAAAAAAGCTGAAAAAAAGATTTTCCCAATACAATAACTACTTATAAATTTTTGGAAGGGTTTCTTATGGGGCACCAAAGACTAATTACATCAAAATTATAATGATTAGTTATTAAATCAACATTATGTGCTGTCCTGATAAACTTAGAAAAAGAAGAGAGAAAAAGAAAGAAAGAAAGAAAGAAAGAAAGAAAGAAAGAAAGAAAGAAAGAAAGAAAGAAAGAAAGAAAGAAAGAAAGAAAGAAAAAGAAAAAAAAAAACCTTCAGGGAGATATTAGAGATAAATGGTGAATAGTTCATAAGAGCACATACTGCCATTCCTAAGTACTGTTCCTGGGCTCTGGCTGGCTGAATCTTTCCCAGAGATTGGCATTAAATACCAATTAAGGCTAACAGTTAAACACGCAAATGTGTTTACTGTCCATCAGCTGGAGCTTAGTTTCTGATCTTCAAGAATGTATGCAGTCCAGTTTGTATACTTCCATGAGGAGTTGAGGTACTATTGTATATATAATTACGAATCATAAAAAAGAATATTAATGATCCCTGTTTTCCTGATAGCAACACTTAACACTTGTATCATGCCATATATTTTCCAAGTGCTCTATAAACTATAATAATCTAATGTAAAGGTAATATGCAAAGGAAAATATCAGAGCACACAGCTATAAATATTTTAAAATTAAATAAGTACATATCAACTCTCAGGTACTTTTATCTCCTTGGAGTTAAGCAATTGGGAATCCTTTGCAATTCTGTTGTCACCTGGAGATGGTAATAATACTTGTTCTGAAAGTTGTCTGAAGCTTTCTATTCAAGTAAGGAACACTAGCAATTTTATATTCATTAGAGTATGAAAGAATTAATGTTGACTTTTTCTGTTGCTGTTTTATGAACAGCTTAACTTGCACATACCACAGCATTGTCAAGAAAATTCAAGAGGGTTTTGGCAATTTTAATGGTCCTTGTATTTGATGTGTGCCAATAGCTTTTGCATTTTCTCAGTCCTCTTGTATATGATACTGTCCACTTAGCAACTTCCTGGAAGATTTTTGATGGGTTTGATTAACTCGATGTTTTCTCTGTAGATATGGTAATTAGAAAATGCTATCTTATGACTTGGTTTTCCTTTAGTTAGTCATTCTGAAGAAGAATATCCTGAATGTGTCTTTCAAATTTTTTCCTACAAAGCAAACAGTACCTTGTTTTCACTCCTCTTATGGAGATTTTTTTTTCCCAAAACTTTTTCCTTTCCTTTCCTTTCCTTTCCTTTCCTTTCCTTTCCTTTCCTTTCCTTTCCTTTCCTTTCCTTTCCTTTCCTTTCCTTTCCTTTCCTTTCCTTTCCTTTCCTTTCCTTTCCTTTCCTTTCCTTTCCTTTCCTTTCCTTCCCACGGATTGAGGGGGAAGGTTTTTTGCACTCAGTCAGATATTTGACTTCTAGGGTTTGTGCACACATCTTAGGCAGCATACGAACACTGTATTTAGCAATAATTTTGTATTGACAAACTTTGACACCTCCAAACCAGAGAAGAGAAGGCTCAGGGGGGAATCTCATCAATGTGTCAAAATATCTGAAGAGAGGTGCAAAGAAGATGGAGCCAGGCTCTTTTCAGTGGTACCTAGTGACATGACAAGAGGCGATGGGCACAAACAGAAACACAGGAGGTTCCCTCTGAACATAAGAACACTCTTCTTGACTGTGAGAGTGGTTGAAGACCGGAACAGGTTGCGCAGAGAGGTTGTGGAGCCTCCATACTTGGAGCTACTCAAAACCTGTCTGGACATGGTCCTGGGCAACTGGCTCTAGGTGGCCCTGTTTGAGCAGGGTGGTTGGAGAAGATGAACCCCAGAGATCCCTTCCAACCTCAACTGTTCTATGATTCTGTGCAGCCCTAGAAAACTTGGCAAAGCACACAATCCCACGGGACATCAAAGATGCTGAAGACGTTGATCAGCATGGGGCCCAGTATTGCTTCCTGGGGGACCCCACTTGTGACAGGCTGACAGCCTGAGTAAAAACCATTGACCACCACCCTCTGAGTGTGGCCTGTTAGCCAATTTCCCACCAATCTTGCAGACCATCCATCTAGTCTGTATCTTGCCAGTTTGTCCAGAAGGCGTCTATGAGAAAGTGTCGAACACTTTGCTGAAGTCCAGGTAAACAGCATCCACTGCTCTCCCCATGTCGACAGATGTTATTTTGCTGTAGAAGGTGATCAGGCTAGTCAGGAATGACTTGCCCTTGGTAAATCCATGCTAGCTTTTCCCAGTCACCTGCTTCATTTGGCTTCTGATAGTTTCTAGGAGGACTCATTCCATTACTTTCCCAGGGACTGAAGTAAGACGAATATGCCTGTAGTCTCCTGGGTCCTCTTTTGGGCCCTTCTTGACATTTGCCCTCTTCCAGACATCAGGGATATCAACTGATCTCCACGACTTTTCAAAGCTTATAGACAGTGGCCTTGCAACAATGTCAGGCACTTATCTTAACACCCTGGGGTAGATTCCATCCTGGCCCATAGATTTATGCCGGTTGAGCCCTTGCAAGATGCTGCAGACCAGCCCTTCCTCCACTACTGGTGCGTTAACACATGCATTGCCATAGCTACTTGATTTTGTAATCTGGGGTCCAGCTACGCTGGTAAAGACAGAGGCAAAGAAGGTACTGAGAACCTCTGCCTTGTCAGCATTAGCAGAATCATAGAATGCTTTGGGATGGAAGGGACCTTTAAAGGTCATCTAGTCCAACCCCCCTGCAATGGGCAGGGACATCTACAACTTGATCAGGTTACTCAGAGCCCCATCCAGCCTGTCCTTGAATGTTTCCAAGGATGGGGAATCTACCACCTCTCTGGGCAACCTGTTCCAGTGTTTCACTACCCTCATTGTAAAAAATTTCTTCCTTATCTCTAGTCTGAATCTACCCTCCTTTAGGTTAAAACCATTACCCCTTGTCCTATCGCTACAGGCCCTGCTAAAAAGTCTGTCCCCATCTTTCTTATAAGCCCCCTTTAAGTATTGAAAGGCTGCAATAAGGTCTCCCCGCAGCCTTCTCTTCTCCAGGCTGAACAACCCCAGCTCTTTCAGCCTTTCCTCATAGCAGAGGTGCTCCATCCCTCTGATCATTTTCGTAGCCCTCCTCTGGACCCGCTCCAACAGGTCCATGTCCTTCTTGTACTGAGGACCCCAGAGCTGGATGCAGTACTCCATGTGGGGTCTCACCAGAGCAGAGTAGAGGGGCAGAATCACCTCCCTCGACCTGCTGGCCATGCCTCTTCTGATGCAGCCCAGGATACGGTTGGCTTTCTGGGCTGCGAGAGCACATTGCCGGCTCATGTCCAGCTTTTCGTCTATCAGTACCCCTAAGTCCTTCTCCTCAGGGCTGCTCTCAATCCCTTCATTCCCCCAGCCTGTACTGGTACTGGGGATTGCCCTGACCCAGGTACAGGACCTTGCTCTTGGCCTCGTTGAACCTCATGAGGTTCACACAGGCCCACTTCTTGAGCTTGTCCAGGTCCCTCTGGATGGCATCCCGTCCCTCAGGCGTGTCGACTGCACCGCTGAGCTTGGTGTCATCTGCAAACTTGCTGAGGGTGCACTCAATCCCGCTATGTCATTGATGAAGGTATTGAACAGCACTGGCCCCAGTACGGACCCCTGAGGGACACCACTCGTCACTGTTCTCCATCTGGACATCGAGCCATTGACCACTACCCTCTGGATGCGGCCATGCAGCCAGTTTGCTATCCACCGAGCAGTCTGCCCATTGAATCCATATCCTTCCAATTTAGAGAGAAGGATATTGTGGGGGACCGTTTCAAAGGCCTTACAGAAGTCCAGATAGATGACATCCGTAGCTCTTCCCTCGTCCACTGATGTAGTCACTCCATCAGAGAAGGCCACTAGGTTGGTCAGGCAACGTGCAGTATGGTTTTCATCCCTGTGACCACCCAGCTACTCTGGTGGCTGTCCAGGGGTTTTCCCCTGAGGACTCCCTTGAGCGGTTGTGGCATATTCATTTCTTCGAGAGCATGTGGCTGCTTGCAAACATTATACAGATAGATGTCAGCAACCAGCACTGAACTTTGTGGTCGAGGACTATGTTTGACTGTCCAGCGAACATGATTGTTCAGTGTGTCCTTCTAAGTTGGACCACCATTACCCGAGCCTGTATAAAATCTTGGCCCGGTGTTGTGGGTTAATCCCAGTAGGCAGCTAAGCACCACGCAGCCATTCGCTCACTCACTTCCCCCCTGTCACGGATGGAGTGAGAGAGAAGCAAAAATATACTTTATTGATATAAACCAGTGAGTTAACAAGGTTCAATGGTAAATGTGACAGTGGTTTAACAAGATTCGATGGCAAGGTACACTTGATTATTTACTGCATAGAGCACAAGGTCAGACAAAAACTGTCAGGGAGACCCTCTGTCGTGGTTTAACCCCAGCCGGGAACTAAGTACCACACAGCCGCTCATTCACTACCTCACGGTGGGATGGGGGAGAGAATCGGAAGGGTAAAAGTGAGAAAACTCATGGGTTGAGATAAAGACAGTTTAATAGGTAAAGCAAAAGCCCCACACGCAAGCAAAGCAAAGCAAGGAATTCATTCACTACTTCCCATCGGCAGGCAGGTGTTCAGCCATCTCCAGGAAAGCAGGGCTCCATCACATGTAATGGTTACTTGGGAAGACAAACGCCATAACTCTGAACATCCCCCTCCCCCCCTTCATTCTTCTTCCCCCAGCTTTATATTGCTGAGCATGACGTCATATGGTATGGAATATCCCTTTGGTCAGTTGGGGTCAGCTGTCCTGGCTGTGTCCCCTCCTAACTTCTTGTGTACCCCCAGACTACTCGCTGGTGGGGTGGTGTGAGAAGAAGAAAAGGCCTTGACTCTGTGTAAGCACTGCTCAGCAATAATGAAAACATCCCTGTGTTATCAACACTGAGGCGGACCCAACCCACAGGGAAGTCTGCTGCCTCCCTGGGGCAAGGATAAGAGATGTCACTAGAAAACTCCCTAGTCTGGTAAGGTCCTCAGACTACTACCCACTATTAGTTCTTCATGTCAGCAGCGAAGAGATAACAAAGAGAAGTCCTAAGTCAATCAAAAGGGATTTCAAAGCCTTGGGGCAGTTAGTTGAAGGATCAGGTGTTCAGGTGGTGTTCTCTTCGATCCTTCCGGTAGCAGGGAATGGAACAGGCAGACCCAGCTGATCAACACGTGGCTCCGAGGCTGGTGTCATTGGCGGAACTTTGGGTTTTTCGATCATGGGATGGTCTATTCATCACCAGGTGTACCAACATCCGATGGGATGCACCTTTCTCAGAAGGGGAAAAGGGTTTTTGCCCAGGAGCTAGCAGGGCTGATTGATAGAGCTTTAAACTAGATTGGAAAGGGGGAAAGGGACAATACCTGGCTAGTCAGCGACGAGCGACGGGATGGCACACCAAAGTTCGAGGAGCTGCGTGCTAGTGAGATTCCTCAGGCTGCTCCACGAGGCAACGGGCACAATGAACCGCACTTGAAGTGTTTCTACACAAATGCACGCAGCCTGAGGAACAAGCAAAAGGAGCTAGATGCCTTGGCCCAGTCCCAGAGATACGACATCATAGGCGTAAGCGAAACCTGGTGGGGTGAGTCCTGTGACTGGTGTGCCGTGATGGATGGTTACAGGCTCTTCAGGAGGGATAGGCAGGGCAGGCGAGGCGGCGGGGTGGCATTGTATGTAGTGGAGGGGCTGGCATGCATGGAGCTAGCAGTCGGCGATGGCCCAGTTGAGAGCCTCTGGGTAAGGATTAAGGGACAGACAAATAAAGCGGGTAGTCGTTGTGGGAGTCTACTATAGGCCACCCAGCCAGGATGACGACACGGATGAGTTATTCTTTAAGGAACTAAGGGATGCTTCTAAGTCATCTGCCCTTGTCCTTCTGGGGGACTTCAACTTGCCAGATGTCAACTGGGAATACCACGCAGCCGGTACAAGCAGGTCCAGAAGATTCCTAAACCATCTGGATGATAACTTCTTGGTACAGGTACTAAGGGAACCGACCAGGAAAGGTGCCTTCCTCGACTTGCTGCTTACTAACGGAGAGGGTCTCGTGGGTGAAGTGGCGATTGGCGGCTGCCTTGGCCACAGCGACCATGAAGCAGTCAAGTTTAAAATCTATGGTAACAGGAGGAAAACTGCCAGCAAGCCCTCAACTCTGGATATGAGGAGAGCTGACTTCAGGCTGCTCAGGGAACTACTTAGTAAGGTCCCCTGGGAAAAAGCTTTTGAAGGTGCTGGGGTCCATCAGTGCTGGTCACTTTTTAAGTACCACCTGCTAAGAGCACAGGAGCAGGCAATTCCAAAATGTCGGAAGTCAAGCAGGCGCGGTAGAAGGCCGGCTTGGCTAAGTAGGGATCTTCTTCTAGAACTAAGGCGAAAAAAGAAAATGTATGGCCAGTGGAAGCAAGGTCAGGCGACATGGGAGGACTACAGAGATGCTGCTCGCCACTGTAGGGAGGAAATTTGCGCGGCCAAAGCTCAATTAGAGCTGAAGCTGGCCAGTACTGTGAAGGACAATGAAAAGGGCTTTTTTAAATATGTTAATAGCAAAAGGCAGGCGAGAAATAACATTGGCCCGTTACTTGACGAGCATGGTCACCTCACAAACAGGGACATAGACAAAGCAGAGACGTTTAATGCTTTCTTCGCCTCGGTCTTCAACACCAATGATGGGCTCTGGGACCCCCAGAGCCCTGGGCTAGAGAACCATGAGTGCGAGAACGACGAACTCCCAGCCAACCCCGAACTTGTGCGGGATTTGCTGCTCCATCTGGATCCCTATAAGTCAATGGGGCCCGATGGGATTCATCCGAGGGTGCTTAAAGAGCTGGCTGATGTCATAGCGAGACCTCTCTCAATGATTTTCCAATGCTCTTGGGAATCTGGAGAGGTCCCAGCTGACTGGAAGCTGGCAAACGTTGTCCCAATCTTCAAGAAGGGCAGCAGGGATGACCCTGGTAACTGCAGGCCTGTCAGTCTCACCTCTGTGCCTGGCAAAATCATGGAGAAGATTATTCTGGGAGTTATTGAAAAACACCTGAAAGACAGTGTAGTCATTGGTCCCAGCCAGCACGGGTTCACGAGGGGAAAGTCCTGCTTAACAAACTTAATTTCTTCCTATGACAAGGTTACCCACCTAGTTGACCAAGGGAAGCCAGTCGATGTAATCTTCTTGGATTTCAGTAAAGCCTTCGATACTGTCTCTCACAGTGTCCTCCTGGACAAAATGTCCAGCATACAGCTGGATGGCTGACAGGTCGGGCTCAAAGGGCTATAGTAAATGGGGTTACATCAGGCTGGCGACCAGTCACTAGCGGGGTTCCGCAGGGATCCATCTTAGGGCCAGTGCTCTTTAATGTCTTCATAAACGACTTGGATGCAGGACTTGAAGGTTTGCTATCTAAGTTTGCCGATGACACAAAACTGGGAGGAGACGTTGACACTCTTGAGGGCAGAGAGGCCCTGCAGAGAGATCTGGACAAATGAGAGAGCTGGGCAGTCACCAACCGTATGAAGTTTAACAAGGGCAAGTGCCAGATTTTGCACCTGGGACATGGCAGCCCTGGATGTACATACAGACTGGGGAACGAGATTCTGGAGAGCAGCCCCGCGGAGGGGGATCTGGGGGTTCTGGTCGACGGCAAGTTGAACATGAGCCAACAGTGTGCCCTGGCAGCCAGGAGGGCCAACCGTGTCTGGGGGTGCATCAAGCACTGTGTTGCCAGCCGATCAAGGGAGGTGATTGTCCCGCTGTACTCTGCACTGGTGCGGCCTCATCTTGAGTGCTGTGTGCAGTTTTGGGCCCCACAGTACAAAAAGGATACGAAGCTACTAGAGAGTGTCCAGAGGAGAGCCACGAAGATGGTGAAGGGTTTAGAGGGGAAGCCATATGAGGAGTGGCTGAAGTCACTTGGTCTGTTCAGCCTGGAGAAGAGGAGACTGAGGGGAGACCTCATTGCGGTCTACAGCTTCCTCACAAGGGGAAGAGGAGGGGCAGGTGCTGATCTCTTCTCCCTGGCGACCAATGATAGAACCCAAGGGAACGGCAGGAAGATATGCCAGGGGAGGTTTAGGCTGGACATTAGGAAAAGGTTCTTCACCCAGAGGGTGGTGGAGCACTGGAACAGGCTCCCCTGGGAGCTAGTCACGGCGCCAAGCCTGACAACATTCAAGAAGCATTTGGACAATGCCCTCAGACATATGGGGTGAATTTTGGGGTTGTCCTATGCAGGGTCAGGAGTTGGACTCTATGATCCTTGTGGGCCCCTTCTAACTCAGGACATTCTATGATTCTATGATCATATAGAACACTGTTTTCAGCACAAATCCAAAACATAGCCCCATACTAGCTACTATGAAGAAAATTAACTCTATCCCAGCCAAAACCAGCACTGAGGGAATAAAATTAACTCATCACAACAAGCTATTCCCTTTTGTTTTGGTAAACAAAGCACAGCCAGCAGTAAAGCTGAGGTTGCCAGAGAGGAGGAAAGGAAATGATGCAACTAGAAGAGAGTTAGCAAACACCAAATGCATTCACTGTTTAGCACCCTCTGACAGGACTGAGGCTTCTCTGTGTGATAGCAAAGAATCACCTTTTTTCCCTCCCAAAAGCGCAGCCAGCAGAGGCAGCAGCTTGTACAGCAGTCTCTTGGTTCTGCTTTGGGAGCTTCTGGATCTTCTGGGGACAAGATCCAGGATCATCGAGGAACGCCTGGGAACCCTCTGAGAAACGTGAGGGTGCCTGCTGCTGCCAGGTAAGGATGAGGTAGGGGGAGCCACAAGGATGTGGGTCTGAGGAAGCTCTAGCAGCTTCTAACAAGCATGATCAGCTGCCCTTGACCCAAGGGTGTCTGGAGCCTTTGTTACAACTGCCCCCTGATTAGAGAGGGTCAAGCACCCCTTTAGCTGGTGCTAGGAAGAGGCCTATATAAGAGACAGGCCCAGAGTACAGCTGACAGACAGAGCAGTTTGCACAAAAGGGCACAAAGAAGGGGGCCTCAGCTGAATTTGTACCAGCATAACAGCCTCAGGTATGGTGGTGAGATTCCACAGGGCAGTTTCCCCAGCAGGTGTTGGAGCAGCTGCCCCTGCCAGGGCAGAGGCTTCGTTGCAGACAGAGCTTGGGATGGTGGATGCAGCCCTCCAAGTCCCAGGCTGCAGTGAGTGCCTGGGGCCTCTCTCTGATGCCAGGAGAGACAGCCTTCTTTCCTGCAGAAGATGTGCTGTCTTGGAGGAGCTGTATCGCCAAGTGGAGGAGTTACGGGAGGAAATGAGCAGGCTGCGCGGCATCAGAGAAGTTGAAAGGGAGATAGACAATATGTTCTCTTGAGATGCAATAGCTTGAAGAGGCCCAGACCCCAACTGCAGTAGAGATGCAGGCAGTGTCCACCCCTAGTACTAAGGTAAGTGCAAACTCTGGAGAAGGCGAAGGATGGAAGTTGGTGAATTCTGGCACCCAGAGGAAGGCTCCTGACCCACCTAAGGGTTTACAACTACAAACTAGGTTCACCACCCTCAAAGTTGAAGAGGAGCCAGATGTGCCCACAAGCAAAGAACCTGGTCCACCTGACCCTAAACCGTGCAAGACCACCAGGAAGAAGCAGCACGTGATCATGATGGGCGACTCCCTGCTGCAGGGGTCAGAGGCACCCATCTGCCTACCTGACCTGTCATCTAGAGAGGCTTGCTGCCTGCTGGGGGCCAGGATCTGGGATGTTGTGGAGGGACTGCTGAAACTCGTCCAACCCTCCGACTACTAACCCCTGCTGTTCTTCCATGTGGACACCAATGATACTGCTAGGGGAAACCTGGACAGTATCAAAAGTGACTACAGCGCTCTGGGGGCAGTAGTCAAGGGCACGGGGGCCCAGGTGGCGTTCTCCTCCCTCCTGTTGGTGAGGGGAAAGGGTGCGAGGAGGAGGGTGCTGATAATGCAGGTCAATAATTGGCTGCGGAACTGGTGTTGGCGCCAGGGTTTTGGGTTCTACGACCATGGGACCCTGTTTGAAGCTCAGCGTCTGCTTGGGAGAGATGGGACCCACCTCACTAAGCAGGGCAAAGGTATCTTTGCCAGCAGGATGGCTGATCTCATAAGAAGGGCTTTAAACCAAGAATAAGCGAGGAGGGAGAGAGTAACCAGCAGCTCTGTGAGGGAGTGACAGACAGGACTGACATGCAAAGGACATGTTGGAGCAGTTCATGAAGGACTGTATCCCGTGTGAGGGCAGAGATGAAGCATTATGAACTGACCACAACCCCCATTTCCTGTCCCCCTGTGCCGCTCAGGGAGGGAAAAGGAGGTAGAAGAGCTGGGAGTGAAGTTGAGCCTTGGAAGAAGGGGGGGGGAAGGCGTTTTTAGATTTGTTCTTATTTCTCATTATCCTACTCTGTTTATTTGGCAATAAATTAAATTAGCTTCCCTAAGTCGAGTATGTTTTTGCCCGTGACGGTAATTGCTGAGTGATCTCCCTGTTCTTATCTTGACCCATGAGCTTTTTGACATATTTTCTCCCCCTGTCCTGTAGATGGAGGAGGAGTGATAGAGCAGCTTGGTGGGCACCTGGCAGCCAGCCCAGATCGACCCACCACAGATGGGTAACCTGGGAGGAATACAGAGACATTGTCTGAGCATGCAGGGATGAGGTTAGGAAAGCCAAAGCCCAAATGGAATTGAATCTGGCCAGGGATATCAAAGACAAATAGAAGGGCTTTTCTAAGTACATAGGTGACAAAAGGAAGACTAGGGAAAACGTGGGCCTGCTGCTGAATGAGGCAGGGGACCTGGTGACACGGGACATGGAAAAGGCTCAGGTACCAAATGTCTCCTTCACCTCAGTCTTTCCTGGCAAGACCAGCCTTCAGGAATCCCAGGTCCCAGAGACCGGGGGAAAATCTGGAGCAAGGAAGATTGGTGGAAGAGGATCAGGTCAGGGAATACTTAAGCAACCTGGACATATATAAGTCCATGGGCCCTGATGGGATGCACCCACGAGTGCTGAGGGAGCTGGCAGATGTCATTGCAAGGCTGCTCTTGATAATCTTTGCTTGATCATGGTGATTGGGAGAGATGCCTGAGGACTGGAGGAAAGCAAACGTCCCTCCTGTCTTCAAGAAGGGCAGGAAGGAGGACCCAGGGAACTACAAGCTGGTCAGCCTCACCTCCATTCCTGGGAAGGTGATGGAGCAGCTAATCCTGGAAACCATTTCCAGGCACACAAAGGACCAGAAGGTGACTGGGAGTAGCCAGCATGGACTCACCAAGGGGAAGTCATGCCTGACCGAAACTGATAAACTTCTATGATGAAATGACTGGCCTGGTGGTTGAGGGGAGAGCAGTGGATATTGTCTACCTAGACTTGAGTAAGGTTTTTGACGCTGTCTCCCATAAAATACTCATACAGAAGCTGATGAAGTATGGGCTGGATGAGCAGACAGTGAGGTGGATTGAAAATTGGCTGAATGGCTGGCCCAGACTGTGGCGATCAGTGGCACGAAGTCTAGTTGGATACCAGTGACTAGCAGTGTACCCCAGGGGTCAATACTGGGTCCAGTCCTGTTCAATATCTTCCTTAGTGATCTGGATGATGGGGCAGAGTGTACCCTCAGCAAGTTTGCAGATGACACAAAACTGGGAGGAGTGGCCGATACGCCAGAGGGTCATGCTGCCATCCAGAGGGACCTTAACAGGCTGGAGAAATGGGCTGACAGGAACCTCATGAAGTTCAACAAGGGGAAGGGCAAAGCCCTGCACCTGGGGAGGAACAACCCCAGGCACCAGTACATGCTGGGGGCCACCCAGCTGGAAAGCAGCTTGGCAGAAAAGGACCTGGGGGTCCTGGTGGACACCAGGTTGAACATGAGCCAGCAACGTGCCCTTGCCACAGAGAGGGCAAACGGTATCCTGGGCTGCATTAGGAGGAGTGTTGCCAGCAGGTCGAGGGAGGTGATCCTTCCCCTCTACTCAGCCCTGGTGAGGCCACAGCTGGAGTCCTGTGTCCAGTTCTGGGCTCCTCAGTACAAGAGAGACATGGACATGCTGGAGAGAGTCCAACGAAGGGCCACAAAGATGATTAAGGGACTGGAGCATCTCTCCTATGAGGAAAGGCTGAGAGAGCTGGGACTGTTTAGCCTGGAGAAGAGAAGGCTTCGGGGGGGGGGGGGGGGGAGGATCTCATCAATGTACATAAAAACCTGAAGGGAGGGTGAAAACAAGGTGGAGCCAGGCTCTTTTCATTGGTGCCCAGTGACAGGACAAGAGGCAATGGGCACAAGCTGAAACACAGGAGGTTCTGTCTGAGAATCCGGAAACACTTTTTCACTGTGAGGGTGACCGAGCACTGGAAGGGGTTGTCCAGGGATGTTGTGGAGTCTCCCTCCTCAGAGATATTCAAAAGCCATCTGGACATGGTCCTGGGCAACCAACTCTAGGTGGACCTGCTTGAGCAGAGGGGTTGGACCAGATGACCTCCAGAGGTCCTTTCCGACCTCAACCATTCTCTGATTCTATGAACAGACAGGGGCCCCAAGACAGAAATGCATGCACATGTAGACACTTGGCTTTTGAGGCAAGCTACAGTGTCCTTAAGTAATCTGTGAGTAAGAGTCCACACCCTTTAACACACCCAAGACAGGTTAAAAAAAGCCTCTCACTTCTTTCAAAGACAGAGGGAGGTATACAAGTTAGAGCTACTACCAAAACTCATAGTTCCACTTCCAGCCTCACTGCATGTCAGATGAGCAATCATGCTGGTCCCTTCTGTGCAGAATCACTATGAAAACATTACCTTCGTGCGCTGAGCCCAGACTGCTGAGCACATCCCATGCTTAGTTTGCAATCCATCATGTTTCCATCCAAGACCCAAATCTCATCCAGACCAAATGTCATGTTTCTTCCCCCACTCATTTCCCAGACAAAGTATTTGCTAAGGGACAGACTGTCCTTTCCCTGCTACAGCAGTAATAACTTTGTCCCTCTCAATAAACAGGAACAATGACCTGATCAGAGACAATACTCTTAACTCCCACAAAACAGAAAAGCTTCCAGTAGGTGAGGCTGGCAAAGGCTAACAATAACATTACAGAAGTGAGAGAACCAAGAAGATCCTGTGGGAAGAAAAAAGCCTCATTTCCAAAAGAAACTACCCAGTGGAAGTAGTGACAGCCATAAAGGCTTTCTACTGAGAGGTTTAGTAGGTCTGACAGTCTCCAGAACCAGTTATAATACTAGTAAGATGTAGTTAACCACTTCACCTCCTGGCCATCTTATTTGACTGATTACCTCCGAGTCCCCAGAGGTGTTTAACTTAAAAATGCAATTTCATTTTGTTCCATGTTCCACCCACCTCATGCAAATGTCTGGTACTGTACTGTCTGGCACAGTACCAAACAGATGAAAAACCTGGTTAAATCAGATTAGAAGAGTTGCAAACAGTCTGTTTTCCACCATACATACTAAACATAAGTACCCACAGGCACCTAAAGCAGGACTTGTTCCCCAACAGCTTCAAAAAAGTTCACATCTCTTCCCATTTCTATATATGAATATGCCCTTATCTCCCCAAAAGGGATCATTTTTGCAGCACTTGTAAGCTCAATATCAGCATCACACTAAGGACAGCTACAGTGCTTTCAGTCAGCACAGAATGCAGGTAAAAGACCAAGCTGACCTAACAGTCTCGCTGGTGTCCAGAGCTAACATACACACACAAAGGTCAACATCCTCACACAGGTAGAGTCTCATTTGCCGTCTTGCAAGACTCAGTCTAAGGGCACATAGGCACCCTACCCTCCCCTGCAAAATTCAACACAACTTCCATACCCCATAAGGCAACATACAGATTCTTGGCTGATTAAACAGAGGAAGCAGAAGCAAGCCACATCTGAGCTCTGAGGTGCAAAACTCATAGGAGAGCACACCAAATTCCAGCTGTGCTCTCTATTCATAGATGTAGCCTCTCTGCAAAGATTGTCACAGGCTGTGCCACATTTTTGGGAAAACAAACTTCTCTCACAGAGATGCACAGTATTCAACAGACTTCTTGTGAATGTCAGGTATGCCAAATGCTAGGGCCCTCTTTTCTGAAGCAGTGGTCTTAAGGTAGGAAATTATGTGATATCCCCTCCAGGCTCCCCTTGAAAAGTTCTCAAAGGCTATTTCCACTATAGCCCACAGCATTATGAAAATAAACAACAGTATTTTGAAAGTAACAAAAATATAATTCTGGGAAACATTCTTTCACTGAAGAACACTTCCCTGCAAATACTCATCAGCAGAGTGCTAGAACAACACTCTCCCAGTTGCTGTTTGGCATTATTTCTAAGCTAATAAAAACTAACACACTTATGATTCTTAGAGGAGTTAATGCAGCAACTAAATTCAATTTTAAATGTAAGCCAGCAGATACTCAGATTCTAATAATAAACATGGACAGTAAGAGTTCGCAGGCTTTCCAAGTGCTTTATGTAAAAGCAGAATGGAGTTTGCAAACCCTGCAATGTAAACATCCTCAACAGACCAGCTATATATACATTAAAAAAAAAAATTAATATTCATTAAGACACTGTTTTTAATCAAGTCTTTCCTAGAAATTCAATGCACGTACCCATGAAGCTATAAGATTACATGCTTATTACATGATTACTGCTACATGCACTGCACAGAATATGCACTTTTAAATAAGTGTTTAAGTAAATCACTCGGGGTTTTGCCATGAAATGCCTCTGCGTGCACTTGTGAAGGACACTTTAATTCCAGAATTTCTTCTACAGCTATCTGGATAATAGATCATCACCAAAGAATCAACTGAACAACAGCCCTTAAAATGCTTTATTGAAAAGAGTCTTTTTGTAATCATAGAATCGTTTAGGTTGGAAAAGACCTTTAAGATCATCAAGTCCAACCGTTAACCTAGCACTGCCAAGTCCACCACTAAACCATGTCCCTAAGCACCACATCTACCCATCTTTTAAATACCTCCAGGGATGGGGACTTAGCCACTTCCCTGGGCAGCCTGTGCCAGGGCCTGACAGCCCTTTTGGTGAAGAAGTTTTTTCTAATATCCAATCTAAACCTCCCCTGGCACAACTTGAGCCCATTTCCTCTCATCCTATCACTTGCTACTTGGGAGAAGAGACCGACTCCCACCTCGCTACAACCTCCTTTCAGGTAGTTGTACAGAGCGATAAGGTCTCCCCTCAGCCTCCTCTTCTCCAGGCTAAACAACGGCTCATATTCAGCTGGCTATTGACCAACACCCCCAGGTCCTTTTCCGCCAGGCAGCTCTCCAGCCACTCTTCCCCAAGCCTGTAGCATTGCATGGGGTTGTTTTGACCCAGGTGCAGGACCCGGCACTTAGCCTTGTTGAACCTCATACAGTTGGCCTGGGCCCATCGATCCAGCCTGTCCAGGTCCCCCTGTAGGGCCTTCCTACCCTCCAGCAGATCAACACTTCCACCCAACTTGGTGTCATCTGCAAACTTTCTGAGGGTGCACTCGATCCCCTCATCCAGATCATCGGTGAAGATATTGAACAGGACCGGCCCCAATACTGAGCCCTGGGGAACACCACTCATGACCGGCCGCCAACTGGATTTGACTCCATTCACCACCACTCTCTGGGCTCGGCCATTCAGCCAGTTTTTTATCCAGCGCAGAGTGCACTTATCTAAGCCATGAGCAATCAGTTTCTCCAGGAGAATGCTGTGGGAGACAGTGTGAAAGACCTTACTAAAGTCCAGGTAGACAACATCCACAGCCTTCCCCTCATCCACCAAGCGGGTCGCCTTGTCGCAGAAGGAGATCAGGTTGGTCAAGCAGGACCTGCCCTTTCATGAACCCATGCTGGCTGGGCCTGATCCCCTGATTGTCCCGTACGTGCCGCATAATGGCGCTCAAGATGATCTGCTCCATAACCATCCCCAGCACCGAGGTCAGGCTGACAGGCCTGTAGTTCCCCGGATCCTCCTTCTGACCCTTCTTGTAGATGGGCGTCACATTAGCTAACTTCCAGTCAGCTGGGACCTCCCCGGTTGACCAGGACTGCTGATAAATGATGGAAAGTGGCTTGGCAAGCTCCTCCGCCAGCTCCCTCATTATCCTCAGGTGGATCCCATCAGGCCCCATAGACTTGTGGGCATCTAGGTGGAGAAGCAGGTCGCTAACTGTTACCTCTTGGATTATTGGGGCTTCATTCTGCTTCCCATCTCCCAGCTCAGGGTCCTGAATACCCTGAGGATAACCACTCTGACTATTAAAGACTGAGGCAAAGAAGACATTAAGTACCTCAGCCTTCTCCTCATCCTTGGTGGCGATGTTTCCCTCCGCATTCAGTAAAGGATGGAGATACTCCTTGGCCCTCCTTTTGTTGCTGATATATTTGTAAAAACATTTTTTGTTATCCTTCACTGCAGTGGCCAGTTTAAGTTCTAGCTGGGCCTTTGCCCTTCTAATTTTCTCCCTGCATAACCTCGCAACATTCATGTAGTCCTCCTGAGTCACCTGCCCCTTCTTCCAAAGGTGGTAAACTCTCCTTTTTTTCCTGAGTTCCAGCCAAAGCTCTTTGTTCAGCCAGGACGGTCATCTTCCCTGCCTGCTCATCTTTCGGCACATGGGGACAGCCTGCTCCTGCGCCTTTAAGACTTCCTCCTTGAATAACATCCAGCCTTCCTGGACTCCTTTGCCCTTCAGGGCTGCCTCCCAAGGGACTCCCTCAACCAGGCTCCTGAACAGGCCAAAGTCTGCCTTTCTAAAGTCCAAGGTAGTGGTTTTGCTGACCCGCCTCCCTACTTCTCCAAGAATCGAAAACTCTGTCATTTCATGGTCGCTGTGCCCAAGACAGCCTCTGACCACCACATCACCCACCAGGCCTTCTCTGTTCACAAACAGGTCCAGCGAGTGCCTTCCCTAGTTGGCTCCCTCACCAGCTGCGTCGGGAAGTTATCTTCCACACACTCCAGGAACCTACGAGACTGTTTCCTCTCTGCTGTATTCTATTTCCAGCAGGCATCTGGTAAGTTGAAGTCCCCCACAAGAACAAGGGCTAGCAATCGTGAGACTTCTCTCAGCTGTTTATAGAATACTTCGTCTGCCTCTTCATCCTGGTTGGGTGGCCTATAACGGACTCCCGCCAGGATATCTGCCTTGCTGGCCTTCCCCCTGATTCTTACCCAGAAACACTCAACCCTTTCATCACCATCATCAAGCTCTAGACAATCAAAAGTTTCCCTAATGTACAGGGCTACCCCACCGCCTCTCCTTCCTTGCCTATCCCTTCTGAAGAGTTCATAGCCTTCCATTGCAGCACTCCAGTTGTGTGAGTCATCCCACCATGTTTCCGTGATGGCAACTATGTCATAGTTTTCCTGCTGCACAATGGCTTCCAGCTCCTCCTGTTTGTTGCCCACGCTGCGTGCATTGGCGTAGATGCACTTCAGTTGGGCTATTGATCCTGCCGCCTTTTTGGGGGGAGAAGCCCTAGTTCCCATGTGTCCATTCTCAGGTGCTCCCATGGTTTCTAACATATCCATAGCCCTTGCGTCTTTGCTGCCGCATGGATCTCCATCCCCTACCTCCACTGAGACGGCAGACCAAAGGACCTCGCTAGCACACTGTCCCTCAAATGTTGGTGTGCCGCCCCCAGGCTTATCTCTAGCAAGCCTGGTTTTACCCCTTTCCCCCTTCCAATCTAGTTTAAAGCTCTTTCAATGAGCCCTGCTAACTCCTGCGCAAGGATCCTTTTCCCCCTTTGAGACAGGTGTACCCTGTCTGTCGCCAGCAGGCCTGGCATCATGTAGACTGACCCATGATCAAAAAACCCAAAATTCTGCCAGTGACACCAATCTGGGAGCCAGGTATTGATCAGCTGGCTCTTCCTGTGTCTTCCCTCATCCTTCCCTGCAACTGGAAGGATAGAGAACACTACTTGTGTTCCTGATCCCTTAACCAGTCGCCCCAAGGCCCTGAAGTCTCTCTTGATTGCCCTCGGACTTCTAGTTGCAACTTCCTCGCTGCCTACCTGAAAAATCAAGAATGGGCAGTAATCTGAGGGCTGTACCAGGGTAGGAAGCTTTCTCTTCACGTCTTTAACCCGGGCTCCAGGGAAGCAGTAGACTTCCCTAAGAAGTGGGTCCGGTCTGCATATCGGGCCTTCTGTTCCCCTCAGGAGAGAGTCTCCTATGACAGTGACCTGTCTTTTTTTTCTTTGTGGAAATGGTTTTGATGCAGGGTGTAGGCCGACTTAACCTCGGCGACACCTCCGAGCTAGATGTACCATCGTCCTCGTTCGGTTCCACTTGCAGAGCCTCATACCTATTATGCAAGGGCACCTGGGAAGGTGGGGCAGTCACAGAGGAGACGCGCCTGCTGCGCCAGACAGGAACTTGTCGCCATTGCCCCTATCCCTTAAGTCACTGTGTTCAGCCAGGCGGAGAGAGGACAGGGAATCCTCCGTATCATGGGTCCTGTCTGCCTGTTGGGACTGTCTCAGGGAAGGTAGGGTAATGTGCAGAAGATGTGTACGAAAAGACTACAGTTTGATTTATTTTTTTTTAACACCCTCAACAATCAATTAAAAATGAGTCTTTATTGAGGGTAACTCCTGAGATAACCAGAAGAAGTGTAAAAAGTTCCCTTAAAACATTTTCTGTTGCAGAGAGTAAAAGAAAAACAACGCTAATACAATACTAAATGGAAACAATCAGAATCTGAGAATTGAGAAAATGAGAATGGAACTCAAATGTCAACCTATGGGGTAGCTTCTTTTGTTGCTGTTACCTTAGATTAACATACATATCACAGTTCTCTTAGGAACATCATCAAGTTTTCAAGTCTAATTTTCAGAAGTTGTGTGCATTTTTATCTTTATAAGCTAACTTTACATTCCAAATAACTAAAGCCTTGCTGTCCCTTGCTTTGGGGCTATTGTAATAATCCATACAAAAAACCCTTATAGGATTAACAGTATAGGCAAATAGGTAGCATGACTCAATTAAAAAGGCTTTATTTTTCATGTCAGAAATATAACCCAAAAACCCAATAAATAAAGGTTGATAGGAAGTTAGCATTAAGAATTCAATTGTAACATATGGAGATATCTGGGAAGTCAAATCCTCAAGCTCTCCTGATACTAAGGAGTCTCTGCAAACTATGAAGCAAATACATAAATAACTCAAAATGATAAGGACTGTGAAGGCTTAGAACTAAGACATCGTAATCCAGGTTAACTCCCCCCCCCCCCCCCCAACAGTGAATATATGGATCATTTACACCTAAATAAAGTATATTTAACACAAAAAGGAAAACTTTCAAGAAAGGTGAACAAAATTTGGTTTTAGGGCACACAGAAGCCCTTTGTGGTAGATTCCAGTAGTGGCCCTTGTTTTTGTCTCCTACAAATGAATACAAAGTTCAATTTCACATGGATATGATGTCTAACAGAGCAACATAGTGGTCACGATATAGCAAGACGTCACACTCCGGAAGCAAAAATATAGCCCACTGCAGAGTTTGCATTAATACGCAGGGAGAGCACATAAAAAGGTCATCGGTCATGTGTTACTCAAAGGCTACTTCACAGCCACGAACTGCTAGTGAGCATTAATCTTTTTTTTGTCACATTACCTTTGAATAATGGGAAAGCTTTCGGGTTTTATAGTTTTACTCCTTGTACTTACATTTTTTAAATGACAAGGTCACTAAAACTCATGCACGCTGCAAAAAAAAAAATCATGCAGTAGTTAAGGTAAACCATCCAAGCAATTTTTATTCATTAATATTCATAAATACACACAGCAGCTTTATTAGAGATTTTTCTTTTTTTTCTCTTCAGTTTGAACGTGGAGTATTAGGAGAGCTTTTTGCACGTCAAGCTACAGGATGCAGAGCTTTTTTCTCCGCACTGCAACCTATATTTACCTGCTAAAAGTAAAAATTGGTTAAGTGAAAATGATTATCGTATATATCTTTTCTCTCTTCCTTTGAATGTACACAATTGTAACAAGAGTGACAGACCTGAAATTACAATCACCAAAACAAACCCAAGATAGTTGTTGTCCACTTTCATTGGCAAATACAGCACAGAGGACATTGTCTGCAAAGTGGGATGCCATCAAAGAGGAGGCTCATTTCCTTTATTATTCTCTTTTAAATTTAGGTTTTCTAAAGCAACATCTAGAGGCATAATATCTACACAGCCCATAGCACCAAAATCAGCAATCTCTCCCCGTTCGTCCTCATCTGAGGAGGAACTTTCTTCCTGCATCAAAGTGGACAGTAGAAGCTCTTGAACAAACAAGCTGCGGTCTGCCCGTTCGCTTTCCTTTGACTGACGCTCTGCTTCTGACATCTTAGGATCATTCAACCTGCATAGCGTCACAGAAAGAGAGAAGACAGGCTTAGTAGCATCATCAACAAAATGGACTTTCACTAATTGCCTAAACAGCTGGACTGATGCATGCTGAATAACATCTGAAAGCCGTTCCTTTGAGAAACAACCTAGGTACTGCTGCACTTCTTTTGACATGTACAGATCTGACGACACCTGGCACTCCTGATGCAAGAATACAGACATTTAACAAACTTGTTCCTAGATGCTTCAAAAAACTTCATAGAAGTGGATTCTAAGGCTGAAGGAAAAAAATAGCTATTTCTGAAGTTTCTTTCCCTTCAGAGGGGTTTTGTTTTAAGGGGTGTTAAAATTCTCCAGTCATCCCGTAAGTGCTCATTTTGTCCCCAGGACAACTTTTAAATGCAAGCATGACAAAATACATTACTACACACATAATGCCCAGAGATTCCCAAAGCACAGTACATCATTCACTTCACTTATCAGTGCATGCACCATCACCTAATAGAAGCAAGGAAATTGCTTGCTCCAGTTCTATCCTAGCTCACAAGATCAGTGACTGACATTTGCAGATACTTTCATTAAAGTTAGTATTTTCAAAAAGTTTTGGATTGAGATAGTATCACAAGTTTTGATAAAAATCAGCATGATGGCAATAAGTTGTCCCAACCCAGGTTTCTAGACACAGAAACTGTTTAAATGCCTGTGCTCTTTCTCAACATCTAATTGAAAAACACCCTCCCTTGAATCCAGAAAATCGATATTCTAAACCTCCTAAAAGAGCTGGAATGAGAGTGGGCAACTCTTCTATAGCAGAATGGAGTAGATGATCGTTGTAGGTCCCTTCCAACTGAACTATTCTATTCTATAGAACTCTAGGATCTAACTATACTTTCTGAAACAGACATGTATTCTGCTTATTAATAGCACATTCCTTATTTGCTTTTTTCATCCAAAATACTTTATATATAAACCTCTATTCAACCTTCAGCCTTCATTAAAGATTCATTTCCTATTAAATAAAACTACCTTTTAAGTTCTCTCCCCTCACATTATCAGCATAAAAGTTAGAAACATATTATTGTAAAGGCTCTTGTTTTATCAGAAGTAGTAGGGTAAACAAGCACAGTTTACCAAAGTAATATCCCTTATGTTTCTCTTCAAATTGAGAAACAGCAAGTAATATTTATTCATTGCTTAGGAACAAACACACAGCAGGGTTGAAAAGGAGATGTTACAAATGCAAACAAAGGCATAGTATCTCAACTACAAACTTCATTAGGGATCTGGCAGTAGTTTCACTGTACTCTATGTTCATAACAGGACCAAGGAAAACAGAAATGGCAGAAGAGTTACCTTGTAAGAAGAAACTGAGAATTCTGTATAGTCTGCTGATTGTTTTCTGTGTTAGATGTATTGGTTGCTGCTATAGATTGTGTAAGAGTGGTGGGGATGCTGCTTGTGTTAGTGCGTCTAGTTGCATTGCGTGCAGTCTCCAGTTGTTGTCTTGCTGCCTGTGCATGCTGTCGCTCCAACTGCAGTTGCATCTGCAGCTGCTGTAACTGAGAAGCAGAAGGGCCAGAAGAATTGAGCTGCCCCGCAGAACGTCTCACGCCTGATAACTGAGATAAAAGTTCTGCCAGAAGAGAGAGAAGTTTCTACAGTGAAATCTGCTTAAATACATATCACATGACAGCATAAATATGTCCTGAATACCAGTAAATCAATTCCTTTGCTTTCTAAAACCCTTCATCAATGAAATTAATGAACAAATCATATTGATTTGAAAAGCTTCATGGGCTATCCATTACAAGCATCCCATGTCTCAAAGCCCATAGGGTAAGGAAGATTAAGAATCATCTAAAGAACTGTACATAAATAGGAAAGTCAAAGCTTAAAGCTTTGTAAACCAATAAGAGTCAACCTATGGGGGATACCACATAAGCAATATCCTGTGCAACAATTCTCTAAAATTTTATCTTCAAGACAAAATAGTTACTAAGAAACCACTTCAATTCTGACTTCAGTTGGTGGCTTTATATCCCCGCCATGCACCTTCAATGCATATTCCAGAGGCAAGCTGTGCTGCCAAAAAGACAAATATTACAGCATCATTTTAGACATTTTTAGAAAATATTCAGTTCAGAAAGATTTTTCAAATGTTGTATTACATGAAAAATATTTCACCGCAGCAGGACTTTTTGTGAGACTTTCAACCTCTGCTGGAAAAAAAGAAATTCTAAAAATAAAAAAAATAAATAAATAAGTCTAGCCTGGATTTCTTTCCTTCAAAGTCCAAGACTGTGACAAATTCTGTCTATGCTAAGCATTTCCCAAAATAAATGATAATAATAAGTTATTGCTCAGTGATTTACTACAGATTATATTCCACACAAAGTTGTGAGTACTACTTTGTTGTGTTTGATACAAGGAGGGCAGAAGTAGTAGATTATTTTGTTCCCCTATCCATCCAACCCTCATTAAAGCTGCAAGTTGTTATTACAGGTCAAAAATTTTCCTTACATGTTACTTTCAAGATATAATCCTTTGAAACTAGGCTTTTCTTAGGGGAATAAAGCACAGTGCAGTAGCTCTTTGCATCAGGAACACTTGAAATGCCAACAGTAAATGCTCAAGTCACTTTTCATCAGCACAGCTAATCATATCAAGATTAACTACCAATAATATCTTATTTCAATAATTACTGATAACCACCACAAGGAGAAAAATAAATAAATAACGTTTACAGGTCTGTTACAAGCACAAGTTCTAACTTCTGGAAGATTTATAACGCTGCCAGGTAAGACAGATGTATTTATCCTCACTGTTTGTAAGATCACTTTGAGTACAGCTTAACAGAACCCTGGTAGCAGATGTGAATTTGAGACACAGGCTTGGCATGACACAGACATCCAGCCAGGCTGCACTACATTCTCTGAATGCAAAAAACATTTCACCAAAAAAAAAAAAAAAGACTCAAAGGAATACCATTTTATTACACATGCTCCTAAATGGGAAGGCCTTGTGAGGCTGAAACAAACCAAGGTAGCCACTTCACATTTAACTCGGCTGAACTAACACCCGCTGTAATGGTAAGAGGAAGCCTTGCACTCCAGGACATACAAACATCCTCCCTTCTTGCACCAACTTTAGTGCTTTACAGACCCATGACCTAACTTAACTCACTAAGATGACAGAAAATTTTTCATCCTCTTTTGCTGGGATATTTTTAGTAGTAGGAGTACAGCCAGCAGGTCCTGGGAAGTGATACTTGCCCTCTGTGCGGCACTGCCGAGGCCGCATCCAGAGTGCTGTGTCCAGTTTTAGGCTCCCCAGGACAAGAGACACATAGACATAATGGAGCAAGTCCAGTGGAGGGCCACCAAGATGATCAGGATGCTGGAACACAGTACATGAGGAAAGAGTGGGAGAACTGGGTTTGTTCAGCCTGGAAAAGAATACTTTAGAAGATATTGCTGTCTGAATCTACCCGATTGGAAGATACAAAGAAGACTAAGCTAGACTCTTCTCAGAGGCATACAGCAATAGGACAAGAGTCAGAAAAGGGAACATGGGAAATTCCAATTATATCCAAAGGGTTTTATTTTTTGTATCCCCCTCACTCCCCCCTTTTAAAACGTGAAGGTTTTTAAATACTAGAATAGGTTGCCCAGAGAAGCTATAGGATCTCTGTCCTTGGAGGCATTCAAAACTCAACTGAATGAGGCCTTGAGCAACCTGATCAACCTGATCTAAATAGATCTCCTTTGAGAAAGCGGTTGGAAATAGACAATCTGCAGAGGTCAACTCCAAACTAAATTTTTCTATTATTTTTCTGCCATTTCAATGAGTTAAATCAGCTCAGAGAGGGCAGCCAGCACAACAGAGACAAAGGAACTATGCCTATGGAAAGGGGGGTGGGGGTGGACCTGCAGCTTCCTCTTTCAAAAGCAATGCACTTTTAAGTTGGTTCACTGCCGCTCAAGGAATCATAGCCCAACAATAAGAAGCTCCAGTTTAAACATTTGTGCCCTTCCAGGGTGTGAAGCAAAGGCAGATAACAGCAGGAACTTAGATAAGTGCAGGAAGTTCTGAAGTTTCCCTAACACTTATCATCTTTCACTATACAAGTGTAAGATTGATGTCTTAAGATTTTACATTAGGAAAAATTATGGCTTTTTTAAAAAATCAACTTCTTGGTCAATTATTTTTACCTCTTTAAATAAAACTTATTCTTGAAAACCATAAAGTTGAAAAAATACTTACAGATTATATCTGTAAATCCTAAAAACATGCCTGCGTGATTGTTGGAAGTGAAAATTCTCCTAAACCTGTCCAAAATATGACACAGAAATCATAGAATGTTTTGGGTTGGAAGGGACCTTTAAAGATCATCTAGTCTAACCTCCCTGCTGTAGGCAGGGACATCTTTCACTAGATCAGGTTGCTTAAAGCCCCATCTAGCCTGACCTTGAACACTTCCAGGGATAGGGCATCCACAACTTCTCTGGGCATCCTGTCCCAGTTTCTCACCACTCTCATCGAAAAAAAATTCTTCCTTATATCCATTCTAAATCTACCCTCTTACAGTTTGCAACCATTGCCCCTTGTCCTGTCACTACAGGCCCTGATAAAAAGTCTCTCTCTGTCTTTCGTATAAGCCCCCTTTAAGTACTGAAAGGCTGCAATAAGGTCTCCCTGCAGCCTTCTCTTCTCCAGACTGTACAACCCCAGCTCTTTCAGCCTTTCCTCACAGGAGAAGCATTCCATGACTCTGATCATTTTTGTGGCCCTCCTCTGGACCGGCTCCAACAGGTCCATGTCTTTCTTGTACTGGTGACCCCAGAGTTGGACGCACACTGGACGCAGGACCTAGCACTTGGCCTCGTTAAACTCCGTGCGGTTCACATATCAGCTCTTGCAAGAAAAGCAGCATTGATGCGGCCCAGGATACGGTTGGCTTTCTGGGCTGCAAACGCACAATGCCAGCTCACGTCCAGCTTTTCATCCACCAGTATATCCTCAAACCCTTCTCTGCAGGGCTGCTCTCAGTCTATTCATCTCCAGTCTGTACTGATGCTGGGGATTGCCCCAACCCAGGCGCAGGACCTAGCACTTGGCCTTGTTGAACTTTGTGAGGTTCACACAGGCCCACTCCTCAAGCCTCTCAAGGTCCCTCTGGATGGCAGCCCTTCCCTCTAGCGAATCAACTGCACCACTCAGCTTGGCGTCATCTGCAAACTTGCTGAGGGTGCATGCAATCCCACTGTCTACATCGTCGATAAAGATATTAAACAGTATTGGTCCCAGTATGAGCCCTTGAGGGACACCACTCATTACTGGTTTCCACTTGGACATTGAGCCATTGACTGAAATTCTTTGGACGTAGTCATCCAGTCAATTCCTTATCTGTCTAACAGTTCACCTGTCAAACTCATATCTATCCAGATTAGAGGCAAGAATGCTGTGGGGGACTGTGTCAAAGGCCTTACAGAAGTCCAAGTAGATGGCCTCTGTAGGTCTTCCCTTGTCCACTGATGCAGTCACTCCATCGCAGAAGACCACCAGATTAGTCAGGCACAATTTGCCCTTGGTGAAGCCATGTTGGCTGTCTCTAATCACCTCCCTGCCTTCCATATAGTTCGACATGTCTTCCAGGAGGATCTGTTCCACGATCTTACTGGGCACAGAGGTGAGGCTGACTGGTTGGTAGTTCCCAGGGTCCTTCTTTTTACCTTTTTTAAAAATGGGCATGATGTTTCCCTTTTCTCTAGTCACTGGGGGCTTCGCTTTACTGTCATGACTTTTCAAATACGATGGAGAGTGGCTTGGCCACTACATCAGCCAATTCCCTCAGGACCCTGGGATGCATCTCGTCAGGTCCCATGGACTAGTGTACATTCACGTTCCTCAGGTGGTCTCGAACCTGACCTTCTCCTACAATGGGAGGGACTTCATTCCCCCAGTCCATGCCTTGAGATATGTGGGAAGAGGTAAGGAAGGGAGATGTAAGATGTGGAGAGGTAAGGAAGGGGGTCAGCAAGACCGCTACCCTGAACTTCAGAAGGGCAGACTTTGGGCTGTTCGGGAGTCTGGTTAACAGAGTCCCTTGGGAGGCAGTCCTGAAGGGCAAAAGAGTCCAGGAAGGCTGGATGTTATTCAAGGAGGAAATCTCAAAGGCGCAGGAGCAGGCCGTCCCCATGTGCCGCAAGTCAAGCAGGCGGGGGAGAAGACCGGCCTGGCTGAACGGAGAGCTTTGGCTGGAACTCAGGAAAAAAAGGAGAGCCTACCGCCTTTGGAAGAAGGGGCAGGCGACTCAGGGGGACTACAAGGATGTTGTGAGGATATGCAGGGAGAAGATCAGAAAGGCGAAGGCACAGCTGGAACTTAAACTGGCCACCGACGTTAAAGACAACAAAAAAAGTTTTTATAAATACATGAGTGACAAAAGGAGGGCCAGGGAGAATCTCCCTCCTTTGTTGGATACAGAAGGTAACCTTGCACGAAGGATGAGGAAAAGGCAGAGATACTTAATGCCTTCTTTGCCTCAGTCTTTAATAGTCAGACTGGTCATCCTCGGGTTTTTCAGGCCCCTGAGCTGGGAGAAGGAGATAGGACGCAGAGTGAAGTCCCAGTTGTTGAAGAGGTGGCAGTCACTGACCTGCTCCTCCACCTGGATGTCCACAAGTCGATGGGCCGAGATAGGATCCACCCGAGGATACTGAGGGAGCTGGCGGAGGAGCTGGCCAAGCCACTCTCCATCATTTATCAGCAGTCCTGGTCAACCAGGGAGGTCCCTGATGACTGGAAACTAGCAAACGTGACGCCCCTCTACAAGAAGGGTCAGAAGGAGGATCCCGGGAACTACAGGCCTGTCAGCCTGACCTTGGTGCTGGGGAAGGTCATGGAACAAATCATCTTGAGTGCCATTATGCAGCAAGTGCGGGACAACCGAGGGATCAGGCCCAGCCAGCATGGGTTTATGAAAGGGAAATCCTGTTTCACTAACCTGGTCTCCTTCTATGACAAGGTGACCCGCTTGGTGGATGAGGGGAAGACTGTGGATGTTGTCTACTTGGACTTTAGTAAGGCCTTTGACACTGTCTCCCACAGCATTCTCCTGGAGAAGCTGGCTGCACACGGCTTGGATGGGTGCACTCTATGCTGGGTTAAAAACTGGCTGGACGGCCGAGCCCAGAGAGTGGTGGTGAATGGAGTCCAATCCAGTTGGTGGCCGGTCACGACTGGTGTTCCCCAGGGCTCAGTGTTGGGGCCGGTCCTGTTCAATATCTTCACCGATGATCTGGATGAGGGGATCGAGTGCACCCTCAGAAAGTTTGCAGACGACACCAAGTTGGGTGGAAGTGTCGATCTGCTGGAGGGTAGGAAGGCCCTACAGAGGGACCTGGACAGGCTAGACTGATGGGCTGGGGCCAACTGCATGAGGTTCAACAAGGCTGAGTGCTGGGTCCTGCACTTGGGTCACAACAACCCCTTGCAATGCTACAAGCTTGGGGAGGAGTGGCTGGAAAGCTGCCTGGTAGAAAAGGACCTAGGGGTGTTGGTTGACAGCCGCCTGAACATGAGCCAGCAGTGTGCCCAGGTGGCCAAGAGGGCCAATGGCATCCTGGCTTGTATCAGGAATAGTGTGGCCAGCAGGACCAGGGAGGTGATAGTGCCCCTGTACTCGGCACTGGTGAGGCCGCACCTCGAGTACTGTGTTCACTTTTGGGCCCCTCACTACAAGAAGGACATTGAGGTGCTGGAGCGTGTCCAGAGGAGGGCAACGAAGTTGGTGAAGGGTCTGGAGAACAAGTCTTATGAGGAGCGGCTGAGGGAGCTGGGGTTGTTTAGCCTGGAGAAGAGGAGGCTGAGGGGAGACCTTATTGCTCTCTACAACTACCTGAAAGGAGGCTGTAGCGAGGTGGGGGTTGGTCTCTTCTCCCTAGTAACGAGTGATAGAATGAGAGGAAATGGCCTCAAGCTGCACCAGGGGAGGTTTAGGTTAGATATTAGGTAAAACTTCTTCACCGAGAGGGTGGTCAAGCATTGGAACAGGCTGCCCAGGGAAGTGGTTGAGTCCCTGGAGGTATTTAAAGAACGGATAGATACGGTGCTTGAAGACATGGTATAGATGGACTTGGCAGTGATAGGTTGACGGTTGGACTCGATGATCTTAAGGGTCTTTTCCAACCTTGACGATTCTATGATTCTATGCTTTTAAGAGAGATTAGCATTGAAAATTGAGGCAAAAAATTGTTGAGCACCTCAGCCTTCGCCACATCAGCTGTCACTAGTTCGCATGTCTTATTTATTGGGGGTGGGTACATTTTCTTTAATCTTTCTTTTCTGGCCAATGTACCTGTAGAAGCCCTTCTTATTATTCTTTGCATCCCTCACCAAATTCAGATCCAACTGTGCCTTAGCTTTCCTGGTCCCATGTCCACACATCCAGGCAGCGTCCCTATATTCTTCCCAGGATACATGTCCCTGGTTCCACTGCCTGTGCATTTCCTTCTTACACTTTAGTTTGACCAGGAGGTCCTTACTCAGCCATGCTGGTCTCCTGCCTTCCTTGCCCGATTTCTTACACATGGGAATCAAGAGCTCTTGCACTCTAAGAAATATGTCCTTAAAGAGCTGCCAGCTCTGTTCAGCTCCTTTGTCCCTGAAGGCAGTTTCCCACAAGGTCCCATCCACTAGTTCCTTAAACAACTGAAAGCTTGCTCTCCTAAAATTCAGGGTCCTGACTCTACCCTTCACCTGGCCCATATTCCTCAAAGTTGTGAATCCCACCAGGGCATGATCACTGCAGTAGATGTCAGGGTGATTGAAGTCCCCCAGCAGGATCAGAGCCTGTGAGCATTCTGCTTCCTGTAGTTGAAGTAAGAACACTTCATCAAACAGGCTCCCTTTGATCTGGGGGCCTGTAGTAAACACCAACCACAAGGTTTCCTTTGTTGGCTTGGCCCCTAATTTTTACCCATAAGCTCTCAACCTGTTCGTTGCTGTTTTTCAGACAGCTCTGTGCAGTCAGTCTTTTTTTTTTTTTTTTTTTAACATAGAGGGCAACCCCCCCACCCCTCCTTCCTTCTGAACAGTTTACAGCTATCAATTGCAGCGCTCCAGTCGTGCAATTCGTCCCACCATGTTTCAGCAATAGCGATTAGATCATAGCTTTCTAGCTGCACAGTGGCTTCCAGCTCCTCCTCTTTGTTACCCTTGCTGTGTGCATTGGTATAGAGGCACTTCAGCTGGGCTATCCACCCTGTCACCTTTTAGAGGAACATGCCCTAATACCTTTGAGGCATTTCACAGGTGTTTCCCTGTTGGTTCCTAATACATTAGCAGCCCCTGGCTCTTCTCTATTGCTCAGAACTCCATCCCCTTCCCCCACACTAAATCTAGTTTAAAGCCCTCCTTGTAAGTCTGGCCAGCTTGTTGGTGAAGGCCCTCTTGCACCACTTGGTCAGGTGAATCCCATCAGCTCCCAACAGACCCAGCTTCTCAAAGGCAGATCCATGATCACAGAAGCCAAAACCTTGAGTATGGCACCAGCCACGCAGCCAGGCATTCACCTGTTCAATTAATCTTCTCCTTCCTGAACCCCTTCCTCTGACTGGGAGGATAGAGGAGAACACCACTTGTGCTCCAGATCCTTTTAACATTGCTCCGAGGGACATATAGTCTCTTTTGATGGTTCTAAGTTGCCTCGTCGCAGTATCACTGGACCCTATGTGGAATAGTAGGAGTGGATGATAATCCGTAGGGTTCACCAGGCTCAGCAGCCTCTCAGTGATGTCACAAATGCGAGCTCCTGGTAGGCAGCAAACTTCTCTAGAGAAATTGTCTGGATGGCTAATGGGTGCTTCCATGCCTCTCAGTAAGGAGTCTCCGTTTACTAATACTTTATGTGCTTTTCTGGTGGCACTGGTTCTAATGCAGGTGGATGGTTGGATCAACGGTCGGCTTTTCCTGGATCTTGTCCATTACTCATGTGCTCTTCATTCTCCAACCCCAGAGCATCGTCTCTGTTACGTAGGGGCACTTTAGGGGAAGGGGGAAGGTTCTTCTGCCCCAAGCAGAGACAAGAGTCCAGTCTCCTTCATATCATGAGTTACTTGTGTTCAGTCAGCTTGAGGTTGAATTCAGGCTTACCTTCCCTTTGCACAACCTTAAGGCAGGGCTGTTGCTCAGCTCTGTATAAAATGCTTATTAAAATACAGTTATTTAAGAATTTTAAAAGAGAGTTAAAAGACCTCCTAAAAATCAAACTGTAATCTGAAAGTAAAATGAGCACATTTTAAACGTCTATCAATAATATTCCAATTGAACCAATTTCATCTTGATGAACTCAAGTACAGCACAAAATTGGGAAGCACATATATATATTTTTTATATATATATATAAAATATATTTTTTTTTCAAAACACAGAAAAACAAGGCAACTATTATCATCTTGGATTTTGTTTCAAAGTCTATTTAAGGACTCTGAGCTAAAATCAGTGGTTACAGCTCTTACCAGCTATAGGATCCATGGTTTCTCTATTGCTTGGAGAATATGAACTCTGAGAAGATGAAAGCCCACCAGTGGAACTGCTAGTAAAGTGCATGTTTGATCTACGTGCACGGGGGCCTCCCAAACCCCGGCCTGGGTGAAACATTCTACGTACGTGCCGAACGCCACTAGATTCATCGTAACCAAGCAGTTAAGAAAAGTCTTTTGCTATCAAGTATTAAACAGCAAGAACATTTACTAGGTGGAATAATCAGGCAACATACTATTCCTCATTCATAAAACAATAATTCAACTTTATAAGTGTAATGCAATCATAGCTATGGTGCCAGTCAGACCTATAGATCTGAACCCAAGGTACCCAGGGCTGCTTGCACCAAATTAATCTTTCCCAGGCTTTTTATCATGTCTAAAAAAAATGTCAGGATGGATTTCTTGCCTTCTGGATCAAAGTTTTCTACTAGGTAATTTAAACCGATGATTCATATTCAGCAGAACACATAACAGACATAAGGATTTTAACATCAAAATTGGGAAAGAAGGGTATTTAAATACTGAAAATAATCTGCAAAGTTTTATTGCCATTCTTACCAAGAGCACACAGTAATTATTGCATTTTATACTTTTATCCAAAGAATTTCACCCACCGCAGTCTTCAAGGAATTACAGGTCAACAGAGGATTCAGCACTTCTGTCACACCCCTTTGCTTCATCTTCCCTCTCTTTCTCCACACAAACTCCATTTGCTCCAATTATGAAAACAAGCCCTTTCACTTTCTTTATTTCCCACATTTCTTAGGAGATGTCTATAAAAGCTATGACTTGAAATATAAGCTTTTTCATACATACTAAGAGACTATCAGCAAATCATTTAAAGATGATCTTTCCCAGAACAGTGTTAACATATGAGTTCTGCCAAGACAGTCTAGCTAAAGCTTCTTTTTATATTAAGAAGCACTAGTGCAATTAACTACTAAGGTAGGAAAAAATGTACTTGGACATATCTTATTTTTCCAATTTCTAAATTAGTAGTTTTAGCTCACCTTATCTCCAATTTTCTTATTTCCAAAAATAGCATGTTTATCACTTCTATAAAAATCTATTATTTGTATCAGACTGGTGCCCAAAGTACTTATCACACAACGTACAATTATGGTGTAGAATTCATTTCCTCATGATATCACTGAGTTGAGAAATTTAAGACTGAAAAATTATTAGACTTCTTTTGGCAAGTAAGAATATCCAGTTACTATAATAAATACTTTCAGGAAGAATTGACTCTTTCAAATCTAGCTGGCTGAACATGAGTCAGCAGTGGGCTCAGGTGACCAAGAGGGCCAACGGCATCCTGGCTTGTATCAGGAATAGTGTGGCCAGCAGGACCAGGGAGGTGATAGTGCCCCTGTACTCGGCACTGGTGAGGTCGCACCTCGAGTACTGTGTTCAGTTTAGGGCCCCTCACTACAAGACAGACAGGTGCTGGAGTGTGTCCAAAGAAGGGCAATGAAGCTGGTGAAGGGTCTGGAGAACAAGTCTTTTGAGGAGTGGCTGAGGGAGCTGGGGTTGTTTAGTCTCGAGTACAGGAGGCTGAGGGGAGACCTTATTGCTCTCTACAGCTACCTGAAAGGAGGTTGTAGTGAGGTGGGGGTTGGTCTCTTCTCCCAAGTAACAAGTGGTAGGACAAGAGGAAATAGGCTCAAGTTATGCCAGGGGAGATTTAGATTGGATATTAGGAAAAATTTCTTCACAGAGAGAGTGGTTAGGCATTGGAACAGACTGCCCAGGGAAGTGGTACAATCACAGTCCCTGGAAGTATTCAAAAACCGTGTGGATGTGGTGCTTAGGGACATGGTTTAGAGGTAGACCAGGCAGTTAGGTTAACAGGTTGGACTCGATGATCTCAGAGGTCCTTTCCAACCTTAACGATTCTATGATTCTATAAAACATTTCACTTGCAGAGTTTAGGAGGGGGTGAAAAAAATCTCCCTTGGGACAGAGTATAGTTGTCTAGCACAGATTGGTTTGTTCCTCCTTTGAATCTGTTGATACTGCATACTGGTAGTGACAGAACATTGTCAATAATATTTTACTGATTGACTACTGCTCTCATGCAGTTTGGGAAGCTTTCCATAGCTACATCTTATAGAAAAAATGCCCCCATTCTGGGATTTTTTTTAAAGTAAACTTGGGAAATAAGATAACTAGAATATCCTTAATATAAATCCTTTGAAAAATTGCAGCCTTGGTCTCATTTAGAAAAGGATCTTAGTAGCTTGCTAACTGCACCTTTCAAAGTTCTTTTAAGATAAACAACATTATTTAAATACTAGTTAAGAGTATATTGATGTCTCACCCAACTATGCTGAGGTTAGAAAAGCATTTGGAACTCTTAACTCATTGCAAACATATACTGAAAACAACCAAGCTAGAACCATTTACATGGTCAAGACTAAAGTCATGTTTTAAGCAGCAAAACAGTTGAAAATTGTTTATGAAAGAAACTGTAATTTGAAGAGCTGTCCAGAGTCTCCAAGGATAAAGGTGTATATCTTGTAGTGGCTGCACAGGATTCCTCACAAGAAATATGTGCAGCCATTTAAAACAGCTTAAAAAACCCTTCCAACTGCTACACAAAAGACAATATCGTTTCCTAAACTGCTAGCAACTGGGCAAGGGGAAATCTCTCCCCCTTTTTCTTCCTTTTAGTCTTAGCTGTCAGAAGACATGAAATAGCACCCAACATGGAACAGCTAGTGCAGAAAAAATTTCTCTATCAAGTTTTGTGGACTTGGTAACACTGATTGCTAAAGCAATGCTGTACAGAAACTTCCACATGCATTTTCAATAATTATTTATAACATGGTCCAATTTATAAAGCCCATCAGTTTCATGATGACTGACACTGTTGCCTTACTCAGTAACTGAAAAGATTATTCTAATTTCTCTAGCTCTTATGTAGCTAGTAATAAACACACATTTCCCAATTAAAAGTTATCTGACATCACTGATGTGGGAGGGGGAGGAAAAGCTCCAGAAGCATGAATTCTAATCCAACACGTCATCCACTTCAATAGGAAGTTAATTTCACTATGTAATTGGGACTGACAATTTAAATGCTAACAAATTTAAATGTAAATACAGATCACAACCAAAGTGAAACCATTTCCTCTAATGTTGCTAGCAGTAGATATAATGAACTTGAGTTTTTCATGATGGCCTGTACTTCCATGAAGTAAGAGTACCTTCTGAAATTACGTTGTAGGTATTTGTACAGCAAAAAAACAAGCCACATTACTATTCCTAAGATCAAGTAACGCAGAAGAAAATTGTACTTAAAGTGCAAAGAAACTGACAGTTTGAGCTCTTCAGTCATCGAGAGTAGTTATATCACTACAATCTTCAGATAACTGAAAGACAGCCCTAATCCCTAGGAAGTCTCCTGATAGCTCTTCTAGTTATATCTTAAAAAAGTCAATAAATAACAGGCTGAAATTACCCTATTGAAATATAGTGATAAAACTAATCAAACACTTAAAATCACTCAAAGTTCAAAGCATTCTCTGACACATTTGCTTTTGGTGAAATTTACTGCTTTCAGTCTCATAATTATCTATAATACACTATTGCATCTGGATTGCTGCTTTCCCGTACACAAAATGGCATCAGAACTAATGACCAAGAAGGGTAAAAACTGCAGTGCAGAAAGAAGCAGCTGGGTGTCAAAAACATCTTTAAAAGGTTTTGCTATCAGGAATAAAACAAAAACACACACCCACATTGTCAAGCTACACCTAAAGCCCATTCACAGTCTGATAAATATAAATATATATACATATAAAAAATTCAGACATACAGATCCCCTATAACTAAACACCAATTCTAAAAAATAAGCAAAAGTGATGTAGCCACTTGACTACAGAAGTCAAAACAAGTAGTTACAGCTATTATAAGGAATAGTCTATCCCTTTTCCCTCAACTTAAGAAAGGATATTAAATCTCTAGGAGCTCTGTGTTCCAGTGTAAGATGAGCTGCAAAGTCATCTGTGACATGATTAGGATCCCCTCCAGGTAATGCTGCACATATTGGACAAATCTGAAACAACAAAGCGAGAAAAAAAACCAAACACAACCAACTTTACACAAATCACAAAACACATAATTCAGAGTTGATCACTTGACATGGATTCTTATACTTTAAATATCACATTCTAATCCTATATCTAAACAGCCACAGGTTTAAAACAGTAAATGTGTTCAAATGCAGCTGTTAATTTTAGTACCTTTTTAAGACCAACTTGTCCTTGTAATTATGCTTTTAATAATACCATGGAAACCAAAAAGTAAAATTTTCAAATCCTATCTGCAATGTTTCGGCTTTCAAACTTGTCTTTATATGTCAATTCCAGCACAGACAGTAGGTCTGGTTACACAGGATTACTGCTTATATGTACCTGCATATGACATTATCAAGTTCATTTACTGCTCTTTGAATCCCCAAGCAACTTCTCATTCATCTCACCAGAGAAATGTGGGAAGGAGAATGAAACCAGATGCGAATATTCATTAAAGTATCATCACTGAGACCACTCACTGAAGTAACATGCAAATAGAGATTTGGCAGAGAAGAGAAGAAAAACTCCTTATTCCTACCAAGTATTTTGGGAGATGGCATTATAGTTTTGTTTTTTCCTTAAGCCTAAACACACATTTAAAAAAAGCCTAGGGACACTTACTGCCATAGCAACCTTTATTTATTATTTTTATTTTTCCTCCCAATGACTGCATCCACCTGAGAGAAGTGTGCTTTAAAAGTCCTTTGCAACAGTTTTGCAGGCCAGCCTTAAAGTTTGACAGACCACAGGTTAATAAGCCAGAAAGGAGAAACTTCCACACAGTATGTTAGGTCTTAACTACTCTTCCAGGGAGATCAACCTGGACTTTGCAACTGATAAGACTGTAAACTAAGGGGGAGACCCCAGGCACCAGACTGGGAGGGGTGAAGGAATCAATAGAACCATACAAACCAATGAAGAGACATACAGGGGTAAGAGAGAGCAGGGAGGAACAAAGGGGAGGGTAGACAGAAAGGGGTATAAAGCAGGCTGGTCGCATGTAAAACAGAGCTGGTCACTATGTTTGTCTGGCTGAGCCCCGAGCCTGATGACCGCAGTCTGTCCTGTCTTATAAAATCTTAACAATCTCTCTGCATAATCTCACTCTCTACCCCATGTGTGTGTGTGTATGCTGCAAGGACTAAATGCCAGCTACTGGTGAGACCTGTGTATGTGTGCATGAAATTTGGTGCCAGCTACTGGAGTCAGACTGGGGCTGTAGGTGCCCCTGTGGCATCAGCTACTGGAACAAGCATCAGTAGTTGGAGGGGCCATAGCTCTCTAGACCTAGGGTGGGTACTACAAACTTTGTGCCTGGAGTGCTAGCTACTAGGGGGGGCTGTCACGAGTGGATTTGGTGTCAGCTACTCCAGTCAGACCAGGGGCACAGGCACCCCTGGCCTGTGGTGTCAGCTACTGGACTGAGTGGGGTCTTAACATCAGCTACTGGAGCGAGTCATGGTCTCTGCCTCCAGCCACTGGGTTGGGAATGGTATGTGTCCCAAAAAACAGCAAATGGGGGGGACCAGTGTGAGTGAGGGGCCCAGCACTGGTGGCTGGGGCAGGACCACCAGGCACAGCCCACGTGGTGCCTGGTGCCAGCTGGTGGGGGAAAGGGGGGGTGGGTGTCTGCATCTTCCCCAAACCTGGTGTGCGTGTGTATTCGCTAGCAAACTTCAAGCTGGACTAGCTAATGAGCAGGGAGGAGCCTCAAGTCTAGGCAGGAGTAAGAAGCAGGCAAGGGTCTGTGCTGGTATGCCCAGGGGGACTTGCGAATGTGGAGTGCCTGTGGGATGAGTGCATGTGTATTTGCTAGTGAGCATCAAGCTGGACTAGCTGGCAAGTAGACCTGTGAAGCAGGTAAGAGAGCCTGGGATCCAGGCAGGGGTACTGGACAGACAAAGGGGGCCATGCCGGTACTCAAGGGAACACAGTGAATATGCACGTGTTTGTGAATCTAGAGAGTATCACGTGTGTACCTTCACTAGTGACCTTCTATCTCTACCAGCTGAAGAGGAGGAAGGGGACTTGGCTGCCTATACTTATGTTTTATGCAAGTCCTACATGTAGGTGCTGTTGAAGGCAGCACCGTGTCTGTGGTCATCTGTGTGACAGACCATGTCAGTGTCCTCTGTGTGTGTACAGGTCTCTGGAATACATGCTCAGCTTTGCTACTGGTTGAACCTGCAAACGGGAAAGTGGCAGCTGCATCCCTCAGCCTAGGCAGAGGCCCAAGGTCCCCGGGCTGGGCTTCAGCAGCTGAGCAGAAGGGAGTCCTGGGCTGGAGAAAGTGGCCACGCTTTTAACATCCCTTAAAATTAACAGATCGCCATATTACTTTGAAAGAAATCCAGGAGATTATTAAAAAGCCTTAAGCCAGTTAGGCTCCAAACATCACAGCTGACTCGACAGTTTCTACATCTGTTCTCTTATTACCACCACCTCCCTATTTATACGAGTATACTGGTTTTGGCTGGGATAGAGTTAAATTTCTTCATAGTAGCCCATATAGTGCTATGCTTTGGCTTTGTGACCAAAAGAGCACTGATAACACACCAATGTTTTAGCTATTAGTGAACAGCTCTCACACAGCATCAAGACCTTTTCTGTCTCTCACACTGCCCCAACAGCAGATAGATTGGGGATGTACAAGAAGTTGGGAGGGGACGCAGCTGGGACAGCTGACCCCAACTTACCAAAGGGATATTCCATACCATATGCCATTGTGCTCAGCAATAAAAACCACAGGGAAGAAAGAAGGGGGGATGTTCAGAATTATGGTGTTTGTCTTCCTAAGTAACCATTATGCATGATGAAGCCCTGCTTTCCTGGAGATGGCTAAACATCTGCCTGCCAATGGAAAGGAGTGAATGAATTCCTTATTTTGCTTTGCTTGCGTAGACAGCTTTCACTTTCCCTGATAAACTGTCTTTATCTCAACCCACAAGTTTTTGCACTTTTACCCTTCTTGAGGAGGAGTTGGGAGTGAAGTTGAGCCTTGGAAGAAGGGAGGCATATGGGGGGGAAAGACATTTTTAGATTTGTTCTTATTTCTCATTGTCCTACTCTGTTTAATTGGCAATAAATTAAACTAATTTCTGCAAGTTGAGTCTGTTTTGCCTGTGATGGTAATTGGTGAGTAATGTCCCTGTCCTTATCTTGACCCATGAGCTTTTCACCATATTATCTACCCATCCTGTTGCTGGGGAGGGAGGTGAGATGGAGCAGCTTGGTAGGCACCTGGCAGTGAGCCAAGTTTGACCCACCCCACCTGGTCTTTTCAGTTCAGTCTAGTTTCTGCCTTACTAAATACAGAATGAAACCACTAAGTGTGACTGAGTAACAGAAAACTGATGTCTTAATTTTGAAACTTGATTCAAAAGATGATATCTGGTGGCATTTCTTACAATTTTCAGAGCTGCAACCCCAAAAAGCTTCTACCTGAATGCTGTGTTTTGTTAATCACTCCACGCTACTGAAACCCAACAGCAACAGTAACAATCATCATAATGCCAGCCACGTCCATCTGCACTTGCCCTGTATTGCTGACCATTATCCTTAATCATTTAATGAAGAAATAATCATAGAATCATAGAATGTCCTGAGTTAGAAGGGACCCACAAGGATCATCGAGTCCAACTCCTGACCCTGCATAGGACAACCCCAAAATTCACCCCATATGTCTGAGGGCATTGTCCAAATGCTTCTTGAATGTTGTCAGGCTTGGCGCCGTGACTACCTCCTGGGGGAGCCTGTTCCAGTGCTCTACCACCCTCTGGGTGAAGAACCTTTTCCTAATGTCCAACCTAAACCTCCCCTGGCATATCTTCCTGCCGTTCCCTCGGGTTCTATCATTGGTCACCAGGGAGAATAATTACTGAGGTTTTAGTTCTAAAAATAAAGAAATATATGCCAATAGTTCATATGTTCTTAGGAAAGACCAGGACACCTTTGAGTCTCAGAACAGGTTGACCAATTTTACCTCCTCTATTACTCCTTCTCATAAGGCCCTTAGCAGGCTCTAATGAGAGATATTCTCCTTCCCCCACATAATTTCTCAAGAAGTGAAGAGAGCTTAGAGGTCAGAAAAAACAAGTTCAAAACACAAGTCATTTCTCCACAACTTATTAAGATTTTAATAATTTTCCTCAAGCATGCACATTTTTATAGGAATCTACTGCACAAATAACTAGACAACAGTTCCCTGAATTTCCTTCTATAATCATACATTCCTCAGGCATAAACAGCATTCACACACAAACATGAATATATCTCCCACTGCTGGAAAGACACCCAAACTTATTGGTCAAGAATTTAACCTAGGATTGCTAACACACATAACTGTTGAATTAGTGAAATAAGCTTTAAAAATAAATACAAAACATACCCCTGCACCGTAATGGGAAATCTAAAAACAGGGCTACAGACTTTTCTAAAAAGAAAGTAGTCAGAACACTAAGCGGTGCAAGCATGTAGTTTCTCAACACTGTAATGAAGGCTGAGAACAAACCATTTCTAATAGCATAAAAATCCAAGTTATTTATTATTTTATTGTTTACATAGCAAAGAAGTCACCTCACATTTCGGAAAAAGTTCAGACCTTCTGGCACAAGCAACAGTAACATCTAGTGTCCCTCAGGGGTCTGTACTGGGACCAGTGATGTTTAATATCTTCATCAATGACATAGACAGCAGGATCGAGCGCACCCTCAGCAAGTTTGCAGATGACACCAAGCTCAGCAGTGCAGTCGACACGCCTGAGGGACAGGATGCCATCCAGAGGGACCTGGACAGGCTTGAGGAGTGGGCCCATGTGAACCTCATGAGGTTCAACAAGGACAAGTGCAAGGTCCTGTACCTGGGTCAGGGCAATCCCCGGTATCAGTACAGGCTGGGGGATGAAGGGATTGAGAGCAGCCCTGAGGAGAAGGACTTGGGGGTACTGATAGATGAGAAGCTGGACATGAGCTGGCAATGTGCTCTCGCAGCCCAGAAAGCCAACCATACCCTGGGCTGCATCAAAAGAAGAATGGCCAGCAGGTCGAGGGAGGTGATTCTGCCCCTCTACTCTGCTCTGGTGAGACCCCACCTGGAGTACTGCGTCCAGCTCTGGGGTCCTCAGTACAGGAAGGACATGGACCTGTTGGAGCGGGTCCAGAGGAGGGCCACAAAAATGATCAGAGGCATGGAACACCTCTGCTATGAGGAAAGGCTGAGAGAGTTGGGGTTGTTCAGCCTGGAGAAGAGAAGGCTGCAGGGAGACCTTATTGCAGCCTTTCAATATTTAAAGGGGGCCCACAAGAAAGATGGGGATAGTCTTTTTAGCAAGGTTTGTGGTGACAGGACAAAGGGTAATGGTTTTAAACTAAAGGAGGGTAGATTCAGACTAGAGATAAGGAAAAAATTTTCATGATGAGGGTAGTGAAACACTGGAACAGGTTGCCCAGAGAGGTGGTAGATGCCCCATCCTTGGAAACATTCAAGGCCAGGCTAGATGGGGCTCTGAGCAACCTGATCTAGTTGTAGATGTCCCTGCCAATTGCAGGGGGGTTGGACTAGATGACCTTTAAAGGTCCCTTCCATCCCAAAGCATTCTATGATTCTATGACCTAGATATAAAAACTTTAGGAGATCAGAACGCTTACTGACAAAAACAGAAGCAAAACAATTGTTCCAGTAGTCTATTATACGGTGTATAATTGCTCTACACCAATTGCTACTGTTGAAACCATCAGGAAAATCAAGTGGTAGGGGGTAAAGGGAAACAGCAAGGGCCACTTTATAAAAAAGTCAATATATTTAAAAGCTATTTATTTTTACAAGGGTTTAACCCTCTCTGTAACACCAGGATTTAGTGGCCTGTGTACCAAGGATCCAAGGACTCAGCTGCATAACCTTGACTCAGACTGCTGAGAGAGAGCTGTGAGAAAGTCTGTAGAGAGGTAACAGTGATGATGTAGGCAGATGTAGGATCGTTGAGTTGGGGACTGTTAGTAGCTCAAGGAGTCAAGAGGGAAAACACCAGCATGGTGTGTGTGTATGTATGTATGGTACATACCTTCCTAGTCAGCATTTAAATGAACACATACTTCAAGAAAAAAAAAAAAAATTCCTGGAAATTTTCATATACTTTCATTGTAATTGAAAAACAACGCTGAAGCAGCTTACCACCTCTGTTGATGTTTCTGCGTGTTCAGAAGCAACATGTTCTTGAAGAGATGTTTCCGTATAACCCATCTTTCCACAATATGGACAAGTAAAGGACTGTGGCTGCTCTACAGAGAAAGCTTCTCCACCATAATACAAATCTGGAAAAAGATGATGTTTTAGGAGGAGTTATTTTCAAGCAGCATAGTTCATTTTTTAATTTATATAACCTCTTTATATATACACCTATATGCATGTAATCACTGTCAAATTCATCAATTATTTAATAAACATTTTAATTCTGCACAAAGTGCATATGCCAATATTATAAAGTTGTTCGATGACTCAACTTCCAAAAGAATAGACAGACTACATAATTTTCACTGGCAAACAACATAACTTACTAACATCCAAAAAGAGCAAAGTCTGATGGTGCTGCCAAACCATCACTTTTCCCCCATCCTTGTTTTTACCATAGGTGAGCTTGTATTACAGATAAGATCACTGTAGATGCACTGTGCTCTCACAGCCTTACTTGCAGCAAATCTATGTTAAGTATCGTAATTTAAAATGCCTCAGTACCACCAGCAATCCATATGTTGATATCAGTGCCATAGCTGAACCAGTGTTTAACAATAAGGGGAAATTTTAGTGAAACAAAAGGAGTGAGATGTTACGTACCAGTTTCAATACTTCAGCACTTCTTGAATACCGAAGTAGCAGCCTCCCTTAAACTGCTAATTTAGCAATTAACATGAGTCAAACTGATCATGAAAATTTAACAAACCATGCTAAATTCATACTAAATTGCATCACTCCAAGAAAAGTTTCCTTCGCTGCTTATAGAGGAAGAGCACTATGATGCTTAGGCTCAGAATGCTCTTCTAAAGGAGGCTCTCTAAAGGGGACTTGATGGCATACTAAATTAGATTTCAAGCCTGAAGGTATTTAGAAACTATAGTGTTTCCTAAGGAAAATGGCTTTAGGACATCTGACAATCTCAATGGGGAAGAAAAAGAACAATTTTGCTTTATCAACCACAGAGATAGCACATTCTTCTCTCTGGTTGCAAACCTCCTGGCACTCATTCAGAAATACACTAGCATTCCTCAGACAAAACCAGTATTTCAAGGAGCCGATTCAGAACTAAATGTAACAATTTGTCCTTATAGATCGAGGAGACATATTACTTTAAGAAGGTACACAGAAGACAGAGGAATTTTAATAACAATTATTTTCATACAAGTGCAACTTCATTTCAATTTAATATATGTAAACTAAAAATGTTGACATCATAAAAGTAATATGCTGATTTCACACTAATATTTGAACTAAAAAGTTGAAGAAACTGAATGCTGACAAGCTTTTTGCCTCCCTCCCCTTTTTTTTTTTTTTGAGGTGGTACTTTAATACTGAGAAATAAGCTTCATTAATCAGAACAGTATTACCCTTTAAGCTACTGCATCTTCTGTTCTGCTTCACATTTTCTAGCTAAAAAGCTTCTCAAGCCCTCTGGCTAGGTACCCTGCCAAAAGCATAAAGAAAGAATGCATACCTCTTTATATCTCCCCCCCTTTGTAAATACTCAGATAAAGACATATAATAATATAGCTACATCTTTCATATAGACTCTAACCTTTTGTAAATCACCATTTTTTGTCCTGCTTTACTGAATGGAGTGATCTAATCCCAACAAATAGAATTTCTATTCACCTTATTCAGAACTCTAACAGAAACCTCCCTTTTCAATAAAAATGCAGCACAAGAGCCACGTTTGCTAGAGTAAAACGTAAGTTTGGCAGAGTCTGGAAAAAGTTGCCAATTGCTTCCATATAGCGCATCAATACTTCAACCTTTTTGAAATATCTCAGAGTATAGCCATGTCCAGTAGCAAGAAACAGCACGTTCTCTGTTTTTCTTCATACAAATTCATCAGTTTCTCAGTGTTCAGCTACAGAGCTAAGTAGTGCTTGCTGGGCTAACTACTTGAGAACCAGAAACACTCTGCTGGGTCTGACAGAGACCCCATGGCAGGGATTCAGTTAATTTATCCAGCAGTAGCTGGACATTCTGTTGTTGATACCACATACCAAAGCCATGAATGATAATGATGCAGATTACAGGTGATGATGCAGATTACAAAGGATTTGATTTGATGCCCAGTTGTCAACACCTAACGCTGCCAACACAGCTATCACTACTTGACTTAGCAAGACATGTAAGACTAAATGGATCATCTTCTAATAGTTTAAGACTGGTAAAGCCTCAAGCTGAATTCTAGTCAATCTATCTAGACCTCAGACTTGGCATTTTTAAGCTTAACTTCATGTAAGCAGCTCACATTTTTGCAAAAAGTAGCGGAAGGGTTTTGATCTTGTACCCTATAAGCACCTGAGCTGAACTTACGCTGGGGACTTAAACAGAAGTAACACGATATAAGCTCTTAAATACAATTTTCCAGGAAAATCATATTACTTTCTTTGCCTAGTGTAACCCCTTAAAAATGGCAGGGATAGTGAGAAAACAACATGCTTCCACATAATACAAATCATAAAGCATCCTAATAGCTTAGAATGTAGAGTTTGTGGCTCACTGCCAGCAATTCTTTTTCAGGAACACCAAAACTGGGAAGTCTGCTCTGAACTTCTATGCTGTTCTAGAAAAAACTATAATTTCTACAGGGACTACTAGATATGCACATCCCTATTTTTGAAATAGATCTATTGCAATGCTGTTCTGTCCTTTGCTATGACAGCATACCAATGTTTGTGCCCATTCAGCATTTTAAAGTTTATGTTTAACAAGCATCTTTTCCCAGCATCACTCTAGGAACTGAAGAACAATACAACTGTCACTGTTCAGAATTCCACCTTCCTCATTCAAAATAGATACTAGATTGTACATTGACTTACAGAAGAAGTGAGCCAACTAGGCTCATAAACACAAACACAGGTGAAGCTGGAAGTCATTAGTACTTCTTATTCATTTCCAACAGTCTCACATGAGTTCCTATACTGGTCCAAGTCTCTGGAAATTCAAGGCCATGACTAAAGCTCCTCCAGGAACCTCTCGTTAGTATATATTTCACAGCATTTTAAGGCTCCTAAGCACTATAATAACTGACCAGGTGTGGCAGGTTGACCTTAGCTGGCTGCCAAGTGCCCACCAAGCCGCTCTCACTCTCCCCCTCCTCAACAGGACATGGGGAAGAAATAAGAAGGAAAAGCTCATAGGTCGAGATAAAGACAGGGAGATTGCTTACCAGTTATTGTCATGGGTGAAACAGACTCTTACTTGGGGAAAATTAACTTAATTTATTGCCAATTAAAAATAGAGTAGGATGGTAAGGAACAAAGCCAAAACTAAAAACATTCCCCCCCCACCCTCCTCTTCTTCCCAGGCTCAACTTCACTCATGATTCTTGTACCTCCTTCCCCCCGAGCGGCGCAGGGGGATGGGGAATGGGGGTTGCAGTCAGTTCATAACACTTCATCTCTGCTGCTAATTCCTCCTCACGCTCTTCCCCTGCTCCACTGTGGGGTCCCTCCCACAGGATTCAGTCCTTCATGAACTGCTCCAACATGGGTCCTTTTCCATGGGGTACAGTCCTTCAGGAACAGACTGCTCCAGCATGGGTCCCCCATGGGCCACAGATCCTGCCAGAAAAACCTGCTCCTACATAGACTCTTCTCCATGGGCCACAGTTCCTGCCAGGAGTCTGCTCTGGTGTGTGGTCCTCCACAGGCTGCAGGGGAACCTCTGCTCTGGTGCCTGGAATACCTCATCCCCCTCCTCTTTCACAGACCTTGGTATCTTGCAGGGTTGTTTCTCTCACATTTTTCTCGCTCTTCTCTCACAGCTGCTGCACAGTGGTTTTTTTACCCTTTCTTAAAAGATGTTATCACAGAGGCACCACCAGCACTGCTGATTGGCTCAGCTTTGGCCCAGTAGTGGGTCTGTCTTGGAGTCAGCTGGAACTGACTCTACCCTACATGGGGGGAGCTTCTGGTGTCTTGTCACAGAAGCCACTGCTGCAGCCCACCCAAATTCTGGTGTATTGGGTTTACATGGCAAGTATTCTTACAGAGTTATACAACTGCACACTAATTTCATTAGTCCTGGTTTCAGCTAGGATAGAGTTAATTTTCTTCTTAGTAGCTGGTAGAGTGCTGTGTTTTGGATTTAGGATGAGAATAATGTTGATAACACACTGTTGGTTTGGTTCTTGCTGAGTAAATTTTACACTAGGTCAAGGACTTTTCAGCTTCTGGTGCCCTGCCAGGTGCATAAGAAGCTGGGAGGGAGCATAGCCAGGACAGCTGACCCCAACTGACCAAAGGGATATTCCATACCATATGACATCATGCTCAGCATATAAGCTGGGGGAAGAAGGAGGAAGGGGAGGACATTTGGTGTGATGGCCTTTGTCTTCCCAAGTAACCGTTACGCGTGATGGAGCCCTGCTTTCCTGGGGATGGCTGAACACCTGCCTGCCGATGGGAAGTAGTGAATGAATTCCTTGCTTTGCTTGTGGCTTTTGCTTTACCTATTAAACTGTCTTTATCTCAACCCATGAGTTTTCTCACTTTTACTCTTCTGATTCTCTCCCCCCTCCCACCAGGGGGGAGTGAGCAAGCGGCTGTGTGGTGCTTAGTTACTGACTGGGGTTAAACCACGACAGATGTCCAAGCTCTCCCTGACACTTAGGAGAATCTACTTGGTTTGGTGCCCCATCACAAACCAGAACTTGAATAAGGTTTCAAGCACAGATTACCAGTACAGTCTCCACAGGTTTATATATAGAGACAATGCTGCTTACTAGGTAGCATGCTGAATGGAACTAGATATACTTAGGTCCTTCCTTAGATCCATCTTTGTCATCAACTACAGATGGATCTTGAACAAATCATTCCCATGACACATCTTCCCTTCCCCCCCCCATCTTTAAAAAGGGGGGTGGTGATATTGACCTCCTCTGAGCTTTCAGTTTTGGAAAAAAAAAAAAAAAAAAAAAAGTCTCCTGCCTCCTCTTTACCACAAAATTAAGCGTTCACCATCATGCCTACTGTTCACTCCCCAACTCCATCAACTAGTAACAACCACAATGAGTTTATTCCCATTAAAACAGTCTTCACACATGCACAACCTTGCATCTTTTATTCAAATCTGACTGCAAGCAATAATTCTGAACTTTGTCAAGGGAAATGTATTCTAGTAATCACACATGTACCTCCATTAAAAGTCTTCTATTCTATGTTTTTACTTCAGGTGTTTTCCTCCCACTGTTCTTTATTCTTATGTTTCCCATTCATACTTCCACAGACAGCAAATGACATCTCAGTCCAGTTCAATCTTTTTTCATTTTGTTTTATACTGCTGATGTTTCCCTTCAGGATGTTTTCTTTTAACCTTCTCGTACATCTTTGCTTCATGATTTTTAGTTTCACTAGAACAGCTAACCTAACAACTCTGAAACAAGTTTAGACTAACTCCAGCATTAATTATATTTTTTCCTTATCTACTAAATTCCTCTAAGTCACGTGATCTCCTTATTTATAAAATGCCCTTTAAAAAGTTACTACACTTTCTCTAGGCATCTGATTTTTAACCACACGGTACATACTCTTTCTTACATTCCATACAGGATTGTAATACAAGGCACAAATATTTTCAGAATGACATCATAAACCTTCCTAAAGCCTAATCAGAAAGACATTGATTAACATTCTTTATTTTACTCTGCTGCATAAATCAACAAGGTGACTTGTACTTTGGTGTTCTCTGCCATTAGCCCTTGTTGCAGTTCAGAATACAGCGATGTGCTTAAAACAAAAAGTCTTGTTGAAGGGCCAAGCTTCAGCATTTTCTTCTCCTCTTACTAACACTGGTTCTAAGGGAACAGTGTTCAAGTATTAAACCACATTGAAGTGCTAGAAGAATATATTCTTAATTCTTTTTACTTAAAGAAGCTACAGAAACAGAAATGTCTCCTATACTCTGAAGAAACCAAATGATTTGGAAGTAGTCCTAAAAATCTTTTGGATCAGTCCCACTCCCTACTTCACTGCAAAGTTTCTTCCACCTTCCTAGCCTGATTCTTCATAAAGATTTAGAATAGAATAGACTAATTTCAGTTGGAAGGGACCTACAACGATCATCTAGTCCAACTGCCTGACCAATTCAGGGCTGACCAAAAGTTAGAGCATGTTAAGGGAATTGTCCAAATGCCTCTTAAACACTGACAGGCTTGGGGCACCGACCACCTCTCTAGGAAGCCTGTTCCAGTGTTTGACCACCCTCTCAGTAAAGAACTGCTTCCTAATGTCCAGTCTGAACCTCCCCTGGCACAGCTTTGAACCGTTCCCACACATCCTATCATTGGATACCAGGGAGAAGAGATCAGCACCTCCCTCTCCACTTCCCCTCCTCAGGAAGCTGTAGAGAGCAGTGATGTCATCCCTCAGTCTCCTTTTCTCCAAACTAGACAAGCCCAGAGTCCTTAGCCACTCCTCATAGGACATGTCTTCCAGCCCTTTCACCAGCTTTGTTGCCCTCCTCTGGACGCATTTAAGGACATCCTTTTTAAATTGTGGGGCCCAGAACTGCACACAGTACTCAAGGTGAGGCTGCACCAACGCTAAATACAGTGGGATAATCATCTCTCTTGACCAGTGTAGTGTAAACTGCTAGTGTAAAACAACAAGATGTCTCAAACAGCCTGGGTGCTAAAACCACAATGCAGAGCAACAGTCGCTAGGACCCAGGACCGGGCAGTACCCTGGAGTGAGGGTGAGGGAGGGAGTCCTGTGGAGACAGGACGGCCTTGCCTCGGCCCCATCCCCCGTGGTCTGTGAAGCATCTTATTCCCCCACACACCCCTACTGCCTGGGGGACAGTCCTGGTATCACTCCTCTTGGTTTGACTGGTCACTGATGTAATTTTCCAATTAGCAAAACTACTAACCACTTGTGCCTTGGGAAAGGAATTTGGGAGGGAGCTAAAAGATAACAAACTGTGGAAAACTAACGGCTCTAACCTTGAAGAAGAGCTAACAAGCCGACAAAAGTGAACATCTTGGCACCAAAGACTGGACGGTGGCCAGAGAAGATAAAACTGCAGAAAGTAGGTGAAAGGTAAATGTGGCGAGGGGAGATCACAACCACTGACTCAATTCAGGACCGAAAAGACTTGCCCCCCCACACCCGAAAGGAGCATGCGTGCTAATTTACACAGCAAGCGAGGCTAATTTAAATACAGTAAACCAATAGTGTACGAAATGTTAATCACTAACCAATAAGTGTAAATTTAGGCAGATTTATACTAATCATGTAGCCTGATAAATGTGCTATAGTTTGTGTGCTCATGTGTGCCGGTACTCGTGTTTGTGTTCGTGCTCATGTTCGTGTGCACGTGATTTGTGGAATTATTCTCACTGAGCACCCCTGCGCAGAATCAACATCTCTATGAGAACCTTCACTTCTCCTCGCTCTTCTTCTTCCCTCACCGAATACCCTTGTTGGCAGGACCAACGCTGGATCCAGGACTGGTGATTCTCTTTTCCTTCTCTCTCTCTTTCACTTTTCCTAAGGTGATTAAGTTGTTAGAGTTGTTAAATTGAAGTCAAGTACTGCATGGCCTACCTTGATTTTCCGTAAAACCACATAGCTGGGGTGGATATAACCGTGAGAGGGTTGGTGGGTATCGAATATTTGTACTCAATATTTTTCTCTATAGAAGCTTTCTATTAAAGCTGATGTTTGTGTACGGACCTTGAGTGTTGGCCCACCTTAATCCACACCGAGAGGATTTGCAAATCTTAGTCACTCCTCCCCCCTCCTCCCCAGGTGGGATGTGACAACCAGCTGGTTATACTGTGTTTGATGCACCCCAGAATGCAGTTTGCCCTCTTGGCTGCCAGGGCACACTGCTGACTCCTATTGAGCCAGCTGTCAACCAGCACCCCCAGATCCCTTTTTCTGCAGGGCTGCTCTCCAGCCACTGCTCTCCCAATTTATGCTTGTGCCCAGCGTTACTCCATCCTAGGTGCAGAATCCAGCATTTCGACTTGTTAAATTTCATCCCATTAATCATAGCCCAATGCTCCAATCTATCTAGATCCCTCTGCAAGGCCTCTTGTCCCTCGAGAGAGTCAACAGCACCTCCCAGTTTGGTATCATCAGCAAACTTGCTAATGGTGCATTCAACTCCTACCTCCAGATCATTGATAACAATATTGAACAGAACTAGCCCTAGCATTGAGTCCTGAGGAACACCGCTGGTGACTGGTCACCAGCCAGATGTAGCCCCATTCACTACAACCCTTTGAGCCCTGCCGTTCAGCCAGTTCTTCACCCAGCGCACCGTGTACCTGCTCATCTCACAGCTGGACAACTTGTCCAGAAGGATGCTGTGAGGGACAGTATCAAAAGCCTTACTAAAATTCAGAAAGACTACATCCACTGCCTTCCCTTCATCCACTAGGTGGGTGACCTCATATCATAGAAGGATATCAAATTAGTTAGACAGGACTTCCCCTTCATGAACCCATGCTGACTGTGCCTGATGATTGTACTGTTCTTTAAATGCTTTTCAATAGCACCCAGGATGATCTCCATAATTTTTCCAGGTACTGAGGTTAGACTAACAGGTTTGTAGTTCCCTGGGTCTTCCCTCACGCCCTTCTTGTAAAGTGGAACAGCTTTGGCTAGCTTCCAGTCAGCAGGGACCTCCCCAGACTCCCAAGACCTTTGGTTGATGATTGAGAGGGGTCCTGCTGTAACAGCCGCTAGCTCCTTCAGTACTCTGGGATGAATCCCATCAGGCCCCATGGACTTATGAACATTCAGCTGATACAGCTGGTCCCTTACAATTTCAGTGTCCACAAATGGAAAGTCACTGTTCCCACACTCGTGGTCCTCCGACTCAGGGGACCGGGCAGCCCAAGATCTATCAGTATTATTAAAGACTGAGGCAAAAAAAAAAAAAGCATTGAATGCCTCCGCTTTTTCTTCATTCCTATTTGTCAGGTGACCATCTTCAACAAATATCAGTCCAATGTTTTCCTTAGAACTCCTCTTGCTATTAAGGTACTTAAAAAAGCCCTTCTTGTTGTCTGACACAACACTGGCCAGTTTCAACTCTAGTTCAGCTTTGGCCTTTCATGTCTTCTCCCTGCGTATATGAACCATGGCTCTGGAATCTTCCTGCAAAGCCTGACCTTGCTCCCAGAGATCATACAGTTTCTTTTTCCTCTTGAGCTCCTTGAGGAGTTCCCTCTTCAGCCAAGCTGGTCTTCTGCCCCGCTTGCTTGACTTCTGACACACTGGAATTGCCTGCTCCTGTGCTTCTAAAAGGTGGTTCTTAAAAACTGACCAGCACTCGTGGACTCCTAAGCCTTCAAAAGCAGATTCCCAGGGGACTCTGCTAAGTAGCTCCCCGAATAGCTTAAAGTTTGCTCTCTTGAAGTCCAGGGTAGCAACTCTGCTGTCCTTTTTTCTCATTACACTGAAAATTTTAAACTCAACCATTTTGTGATCATTGTGGCCAAGACAGCCACCTACCATCACATCTCCCACGAGTCCTTCTCTATTCACAAACAACAAGCCTAGGAGGGCCTCTTTCCTAGTTGGCTCACAGAGTACTTGTGACAAGACATTATCTTCAACATACTTCAGGAATTTCCCAGACCTGCTTGGCACAGCAGTATGGTATTCCCAGTTGATGTCTGGGAAGTTGGAATCTCCCGTAAGGACAAGGGCTACCGATCCAGAGATTTCTCCTAATTGCCTATAGAGTAACTCATCAGTGCTATCATCCTGGCTGGGCAGTAGACACCCACTGCAACATCTCCTTTGTTTTCCATCCCCCTAATCCTCACCCAGAGGCTCTCCACCACATCACCGCTAACTGTAAGGGCTGTACAATCAAACCTCTCCCTTGCATACAGTGCAACTCCTCTGCCTCGCCTGCCCTGCCTATCCTTCCTGAACAGCCTATAGCCCTCCATCCCAGCACTCCAGTCGTGGGACTCATTCCACCAAGTCTCACTAATACCAATGACATCATAGCTCTGGGAACTGACCACTGCCTTCCGGTTCATCCTGCTTGTTTCTCATACTGTGTGTGTTGGTGTACAAGCATTTCAGATGTGCTCCTGAGCCCTCTGTGCTCCCAGGAGCAGTGTAAATATTCCCACTAGCATTGCCACTCTCAGGCAATACCATGCCAACCCTTGGCTTACCTACTGCAATCCTGTTGGTATCCCCTTGCCCCATCGATTCTAGTTTAAAAGCTCTCTCAATCAGCCCTGCCAGCTTACACCCAAAGACCCGTTTTCCCCATCGGGACAGGTGGATCCCATCAGGCCCCAGCATACCTTATACCTCAAAGGCTCTTCCATGGTTTAAAAACCCAAACTTTCGGCGGAGGCACCAGTCCTGAAGCCAGGTATTGATATCCTGGGCTCGCCTGTTTCTTCTGAAGTCTCCCGCCATTACTGGTAGGATTGAGGAAAATACTACCTGTGCTCTGAAGTCTCTTTTGATTGACCTCAGACTTTTTGTTGTGACATCATTTGTACCCATGTGAAAGAGCAGGAATGGATAGTAGTCTGAAGGTTGAACTAGGGTCTTCAGTCTTGTGGTGACGTCCCTAAGTCAGGCCCCAGGGAGGCAGTAAACTTCCCTGAAAAGATAGTCCGGTCTTCAAATGGGTGCTTCCATTCCTCACAGGAGGGAGTCACCTACGACCATAACTCGCTGTTGTTTCTTCTTGGCGCTGGTCTTAATGCAGGTCTTTTTGCGAGGGGTTGGTCTCTCTGATCTTGGCAAGACTGCTTGCACAGGTTCCTCCTCTTTCTCATTATGCACTTCATCTACCATACCCAGGGCCTCGTACCTGTTCTGTAAGGGTATCTTAGAGGGTAAGGAGGGGTTTCTCTTACCACTCCATGCTGTAACCTTCTTCCACCCCTCCTTATCCCTTATGACACTGCCTTCCTCCTGGCACAAAGCAGATCCAGGACCTGCCTCCGTAGTGGCCACGCTGAGTTGGCTTCTATGCATCATATATGGCAGAGTATGGCTCCATTAATCAATCTCCCTCTCAGACTCTTGAATACTCCTCACAGTCTGCTCACCTCCTCCTGCGGCTCAGCCACCAAGCAGAGCAGTTCATCAATCTTGTCACACCTCCCACAGTCTTGCTTGCAATCACTTTCCGCCTCTAGGAATATCCCTTCACACTTCCCACAGCTGGAAACCTGGGTGGTTGCATGCTTGAACAGAAGCTCTGTCTGTGCAGCTGCATTGGTTCTACCAGGTGCTAGCAGCTCAGGAGAAACAGGGGATACTGCTTTTTGCCAGGTGGTCACCATGCTTCCATGCACCACACGCCTGCCCGCTGGCAATATATATGTTCGTGCATTGCAATCAGCTGGGCTGATTGTTTTCACCTGCTTAAATCTCCCACTCTGCCGGGTGCAGGCTCCACCCCTTGCTGTCTCTTCCAATCAGCGGGTCTGAGGTCAGTTGCTTGGGGAACGCCCCCTGTTCAGACAAGCCTTTACTTGTCCACGTGTATCCCTCGTGTTTGTTTTTTTTTTTTTAAATTATATGAGTAACACACCCTAATCCAAAGATGCGTTTACTTAGAGGCTTTCAAAGAAAAATATTGAGGTTTCCAAGAAACAAAGTTAAATGACTTGCAATAAATTTTCCCATTGTATTCATTCAAACTTTTAGCATTGAATGTTAACTTATGGCTCCACAGCAAGCATACATCAGTCCTCTTTTCTCTATGAAACATGTACACTTAATGTTTATGACGATGCTGCCATTTAACCCTATATGTAATATACAAGAATAAATGTCATCAGGGACAAATAAGTTTGAACCATATATCTCAAAGAGTAACCAGAACATTGAATTAACATATACTGTTACACAAATATTTTTACCTCATGAATACGGAAAAGCAAAAAAGACCTTTAAGATCATCAAGTCCAACCATTAACCTAGCACTGCCAAGTCCACCACTAAACCATGTCCCTAAGCACTACATCTACCCGTCTTTTAAATACCTCCAGGGATGGGGACTCAACCACTTCCCTGGGCAACCTGTTCCAGTGCCTGACTACCCTTTCAGTATACATACTTTTCAGTATATTCAATATTTTTTTTTTAATCAAAAAGGTAAAAAAAAAAAAAAAAAAAGACTAAGAGAGCTGAAAAACTTCAAAAACAATATAGTTTGAATCACTGCAAACAGTTTTTACTAAAACGTTAGCCTTGTGGGCTTAAAACAGGTATAAAAAGAAATAAGCATCCAATATCAACAACATCTTAATGCAAAGATTTGCTATGTAAGTATCTCCTGAATTACAACACTGGTGTTATAAATACGATGTGATAGAAATGACTCAGGGAAGAGAAAACAGCAACTAAAAGGACTACTTCCTAGCCCTTGCCACTACTCTTCCACATTCAGTACAGCCTACCACCCCTGCTACATTAACATCCCCTGATATAACTAGAAAACAACATTTTCCCCAAACTCTCACCACTATTTCTCTTCTTCACCATGGTACTTTCTGGTACAACATATTGGGGGAAGGAAGGGGGGGTGGGTGGATGTAGTTTTGTTGCACCTTTTGAATTGGAAGTTAATTTAGGAGTAATCCTTTTTATCAGATATATATCTAACAGTCTGATAATATGCTGTGTGCCAAAACACTTAACCCAAAAGAGTAAAGCAGATTTCATATGCTAGAACCAAAGACAAAACAAGCTTTTTATCACAGAGATAGGAACTTGCTATAATTTTCAGTATGCTATTTGGGGAAAAAAGTTCTTAAGTAGTGAAACACAAATACAAGTTTTTAACTACTGTAAACAGCTCTAATATGAATTAAATTATTACTTACCAAAATCTACTCTTGTTAGTATGCACTGCATTGGATGGTCAGTTGTATGCCTCGTTGTTGTTGCACCACTTTCATAACAAGTTGCACACAAGTCGTAATCGTAGCAAATTAAACACTTGTATCTACGACCTCGAAAATTTCCTTTTAAACATGCATCACAGCTGACACCTGTGAACAAAGAAAATTGCTTGAAAACAACAATAATTTCACACTGTTTTAATGATACAGATTTGTTGCTATCGCCCCCGAACAACAAAAGGAATTCAGCCAAGAAGCTTTTATGCAGCTGATGCACAATCTTTAAAAAGGCAATAATCATCCAAAGTGAAAGTCAAACTCAACGTAAAATAAAAACCAGTCAAACACTCAAAATGATAATTGGTTAGGCTATAAATTCTTTTTAATCACGTTTTTCCCCTGGTCAGAAGCTTGGTTCAAAACACTCGAGGTTAAATAGTACAGTGGTTGATCTGGAAGTTTTGTGAAAACAAGCAAACAAAGAAAAAGCCCACAGCAGACCATCCCACAAGCTACACAAAAACACACACCACCACCACATAACACCATCCCTCCCTGTCTTTTGTGTTTATTTTTATACTTTCTAATAGTTCAATTCTGAAGAACACCACAACCATTTTTCACAATGTATACATATCCGGAAGCAGCAATTTGAGTCTTCTATTTTTAAGTACAGAAGAACTTTGAATATATCTTAATTTTATGTTGCAACAGCTCTTCAGATTCTTCCTTTTGGAAGTTCAATCTTTGCACTGTAAATCAGTCACGCTGCCTGTGTCAGGAAAAGGCTTCATTATCTTCTAAAGGTTTTTGCAATTTTCTCTGTTTCATTTCAGTTCTCTGCTGTTAATTTAGATAAGGGCAAAGGAAGCATCATCATCTTTTCATCTGTCAAGGCCCACAAAAACTTCTTTCACTTACAGTAGTAAATTAAGGGCATTCATGAAAACAACTAGTGTGTACAACACATGCGATATTTTGATCGAAATCTTCTTTCAGGATCAATTTAAACAAGCTTTTCATACTTCAGTGCAAATACAGAAAACATAGAAACAACGTTATTGAAAGAAAGCACTGACATTGTCTCCAAGAGGATTAGTAGAGGAAGATCAAGGTCTCAAAACTGCAAATATCCCAATGATCATTTCCTAACTATAAATTCTATGATCAGATAAAAATTTAGCATTAATACAAGTCACCACTACTACTCGCCAATGTCAAGCGCAGAGGACAAAATTAAATTACATAGAGAGAATTTTCTCAACATCTCTCCAAGCTAGTATTTCTTCATATCGCTCTAAATTACCATGTTTTCATTTTGATAACCTGACACCAGGTGGCATAACACACTACTTTCATATCCTTTAATGTAACAGGAGAGGAAAGTGTCAAGGAAAAAAAAAAAAAGAAAAAAAAAGCCTCATAAGTTCAGCTCTGTTCTTTTTAACCCATACACTGTGTTAACCACAATTTTAGAAGTTTGCCGCTCTGCCCCTTAAAAAAAAACCAAAAAAAACCCCACACATACTGAAAGATAACAGAATGCCAAATTGAACTGGATGCATCCATATTAATCTCAGGTTTTGAGGAAAAATACACTCTCAGGAAGGGTTCCGTTATAAGCAGAGAACAAAAAGAGCAAATGAATAAACAAGTTGTGAAAAGAATTCAGATTCTTCACAAAGTTCTGATTTACATGAAGTGTTAGTACTTTTTAAAAGCTTTTAAAATTAATTCCTATGGAGTGGAAACTGTTCTCCTGCATCTTCTCCAGAACGACCTTATGGAAATGACCACAGAAGAGAAATAATCCGGTTTATTTTTAAATAAAGTTTTTGATGCATTTTACCTTAGAGAATAGCAAGGAGACTTTTTCAGTTTTTCTACTGTCAATTATCAATACACAAATACAGATGTAGACTGATAAACAGGCCCAAATAATTACATTTATACCAATGTACCCTCTCCTCACAATCAGAATAACTGGGGCTACCAGGTCTAGTTAAAAAAAAACTTGTTGCTCATAGACAAAAACGTGCTTGCTTTTTAATGCAACAGTATTCCACTAGAGGGTAGCATTGAGCTAAAAGCCTGAAGATTTTTTACTCATTATACCTTTTAGTAATCAAACCTCACTCCTAAAGGCATCTTCAACAGTATTCCCTTCCCGGTAATATTAATCAATTTCTACAGGTAAGCATTTTGAATTTATGGAGAATCAAGAGAGGCATACCAGTCCCATGAATTAAAAGAAGGTTGTTTTCCTTTAACACATTGGACTCACTATTCTGGTATGTCAAGTTAACCACATTTTTCACCTCTATCATGGCTGAAAATTTCAGAGAAAAAGTTATCACACATGCCACATGCTTAATACTAACATTTAAATACTATTAAAATATATATCGTTCCATATTTATTCTCATCTTCCCAATCAAATATAATTTATTCTTATGCTATAAAATTTGGTTAATTTTGAATAAAAATAAACAGAAGAGCTAAGTATTTATCAGATTAAGATGAACATTTGATCTAATGTCAAGAAAAGGAGAATAGTGCTGAATAATATTAGGGTTCAAATATCACCTCGCACTAGGATTAATTTTTAAAACTACAAACAAAACTCAGGTATGAAATCTAATAAGATAACCTGAACATCCAAAATAAAAAAATGAGTAGCCTTGAATAAGCAGAAATAAGTACTTCTTTTCTCTCTGAACAGTAAAAGACTTTTCCATTTGACTTCCCCAAATACTATGGGCAATCAAAATAATATTAGGAGCAGGTAAAAATAACACTGGAAATTTCACATTCAGCTCACACAGGACACGCAAGACTTCAGGCTTATCAAAAGACCTCAGGAATACCATTTTGAGGACATCAGTCTGAGATAAAATTTTAAATAACTTGCTTCCTTTGTCAGTCTTATCCAAGACTGGCTCTATCCTGTTTCAGTATTTCACAGAAAAAGCACAGAAATACTGAATTCCTCTTAACTGCTAGACAAAGTCGGAACAACACTTCGATGTAAATGTAAAACAGTTAAAGAGAACATGTCCATTGTAAACAAAGAAGCACTCTTTACTTGAAGACATTAAGCCACAATTACTTCCTACTATAACCTACACCCAAGAAAGAGAAAAGATTTTAATTAGAATAAGTTACAGTTGCAAGTAGAGAGTAACAACTCATCCCTTCACAATCAAATTAAAAAACGTAGTCTATGGTCGCCAAGAAGTGCAGCTCCAGTACCAACATGATCCGGAGCGCTCTAGCGAGGTGTATGAAGGGCTTTCCTGAACCGGGGAAACCTCAGGAGGAGCCGAGAGAGTGGCCCGCAGCTCGCAGGACAGCAGCTGATGAGACCTGGGCGGGGCCAGGAACAAAAGTGGCAAAGCCCCCACACGCAAAAAAGAAGCCCCTAGGGAGCACTAGCGAACAGGGTGGAGGCAAACAGGGAATGGTGCGGCAGCTTGCGCAGAAAGGCATTGTAACTCTGCCGGCCTGACCAGGGAGCAATACTATCCACCCGGCAGAAGGCCATGGCCTCTCTAAACTCTGCACCCGTCGCGACTGACGCAGCTTCCCAGACAAAGCTCCGATAGGAACACGCTGCTACTCAGGTGACAGGATGCAGGGTGTGCCCTATTCTTATGCAAGTACTAGGTGGCAGTAGTGAGCACACCTGTGGGAGGTGCACCCAGGTAGAGGAACTCCTCAGCTTAGTGACAGAGCTCCAGGAGGAGGTGAGTAGGTTGAGGAGTATCAGGGAGTATGAGACAGAGATAGACTACTGGAACCGCACCCTACCTGCCCTGGGACAGGCCTGTCAGGCAGACAGGACGCACAATACGGAGGACACCCTATCCTCTCTCCACCCAGAAGAACACAGTGACTTAAGGGATAGGGAGCAATGGCGACAAGTTCCTGCCTGACACAGCAGGTGCATCTCCTCTGTGACTACCTCGCCTTCCCAGGTGCCCTTGTACAGTAGATATGAGGCTCTGCAAGTGGAATGAAACAATGATGAGAATGATGGTTCATCTAGGTTGGAGGTGTCTCCAAGGTTAAGTTGGCCTATGCACTGTGTCAAAACCACTTCCATAAAGAAAAAAAGATGGCTTATTGTCATAGGAGACTCTCTTCTGAGGGGAACAGAAGGTCCAATTTCTTAGGGAAGTCTGCTGCCTGCCTGGGGCCCAGGTTGAAGATGTGACAAGGAAACTTCCTACCCTGGTACAGCCCTCAGATTATTATGCATTATTGCTTTTTCACATAGGCAACGATGAAATTGCAATAAGACAAGGACAATCAAGAGAGACTTCAGGGCCTTGGGGCGACTGGTTAAGGGATCAGGAACACAAGTAGTGTTCTCTATCCTTCCAGTTGCAGGGAAGGATGAGGGAAGACACAGGAAGAGCCAGCTGATCAATACCTGGCTCCCAGATTGGTGTCACTGGCAGTTTTGGTTTTTTTGATCATGGGTCAGTCTACATGATGCCAGGCCTGCTGGCGACAGACAGGGTACACCTGTCTCAAAGGGGGAAAAGGATCCTTGTGCAGGAGTTAGCAGGGCTCATTGAAAGAGCTTTAAACTAGATTGGAAGGGGAAAGGGATAAAACCAGGCTTGCTACTAGTGATAAGCCTGGGGGCGGCAAGCCAATGTTTGAGGATGGTGTGCTAGCGACATCCTTCAGCCTGCTCCATGATGTGCTGAGCACACTGGAGCACATTTGAAATTTCTCTGTACTAATGCACACAGCACCCTAGCCATCTCAGTGGAGGCAGGGGATGGAGATCCACGCAGCAGCAAAGACGCAAGGGCTATGGATGTGTAGAAACCACGGAAGCACCTGAGAAGAGTCACATAAGAATTAGGGCTTCTCCCCCCAAAAAGTTGGCAGGAGCAGTAGCCCAACTGAAGTGCATCTACACTAATGAACGCAGCACAGGCAACAAACAGGAGGAGCTGGAAGCCATTGTGCAGCAGGAAAGCTACGACATAGTTCCCATCACGGAACCACGGTGGGATGAGTCGTGCAACTGAAGTGCTGCAATGGACTATCATTATCAGCAGTCCCGGCTAACCAGAGGTGTCCCAGTTGACTGGAGGTTAGCAACTGTGATGCCCATCCACAAGAAGGGTCAGAAGGAGGATCCGGGGAACTACAGGTCTGTCAGCCTGACCTTGGTACTAGGGAAGGTTATGGAGCAGATCATCCCGAGTGCCATCATCATGCAGCACATACAGGACAACCAGGGGATCAGGCCCAGCCAGCATTTATGAAAGGCAGGTTCTGCTTCACTAACCTGATCTCCTACAACAAGATGACCCGCTTCGTGGACAAGGGGAAGGCTGTGGATGTTGTCTACTTGTACTTTAGTGTAGGAATAATTGAGATTGTGTTTTACTTTGATGAGATGCAGCTGTGCCCTTGACACTTGTTACAGGTTCACAGGAATGCAGCTGTGGCCTTGAGGCTTGTTACAAACAAGTTTGTGAAACTTAGAGGCAGAAAAATAAGGATGAGATTGGATACATCCCTGAAAGAGGAATTTGCATGCACCAGCTTGAAGAACCAATAAGTAACGCTGAAGAGACGCGTGGACACAAGACAGTAGCAAATGAAATGGGTTTTGCTTGCTCGTGAACACTAGATCATATTATAAAAGGGATAGATTGTAAAAATAAAGGGTCTTTGCTTGTCTTCTCCTGAACTCATATGCGGAGTCCGTGTCTCATTCCCTTCAAATGGTGACCCCGACGTGATCCGGAGGAGGCAGCGCTGCAAGTAGCGTCCGGAGGGAACCCAGCTGAATGACTCAAGCTGACGGCAGGACCGCGGCTTTAATCCCAGGACATCACCTTAAGAAACAGGTAAGCAGCTGGGCAGTAATCATGGGAGCTCACATATCAGCTGAAGAAGAAGCTATAGTTAAACTTTTAATGCAGCTATTAGCGAAACGAGGAGTGAAGTATGATGCATATAAAATAAAATTATTACTGAAGTTCTTGCAAAAGCAAGGGGCTCCCTCTACAGTCTCTGCAGTATTTGATGTGAAAACTTGGGAACGGGCAGGGGAGACGATTTGGGAGGCGGCATCCAGAGGGGACACCACCGCCACCGAAGTCATGACCACTTGGCGATTAATGACAGAGACCTTGCGCTCATGGCAAGCTGAAAAAAAGGTACAAAACGCAGTCGCTCAAGCGGCGCAGATAGGGAATGATGAACTGAGTGAAAGCAAGCCCCAAGACAAGGAAGCTCTTATAGACGGGGGAAAAAGAAAAGAATGAGAACTTGGGTGAAACAAACAAGGGAACAGGACTCAGACCGCCTCCCCCAAGTTCCATTCCAATGAAACCCACTCCGTCCTGTCCCCCGTGTGCCAATGCAGCTGCCCACGCCGCAGGCTGTACCACAGCCTGAGCGAGCCTTTGACCCCCCGGAATCGGTGGGAGCAGCTCCGTAGGGAAGCGCTGAAAGATGGAGAAACCGCGGGGTTCGTGTTTCCGGTGTGGGTGCAAGATAATAGCAGCCACCCCCCCCCCCCCCCGCGCCGCGGCTACCCTCCGTGCCGTTTTCTCCTTCACCTGCTCCTATGCCTTCAACACCTCTGCTAGACCTTCCAATCCCTGCAATCAGTACCCCTCCACTTCCCCGCCCGCCCCGGCCCCTGCTGTGTCGGAACTCGTACCGCCTTTCTCTACTGCTTCTAATGCCGATACTCCACAAACCCATAATCAATTGCCGCCCGAGGAATGGGGGGCGTCAGCCACTGCTACAAGGTGGCAAAAGATTAGACACCAAGCATTGCAAGAGGGAGATACAGCTTTTTGTTCAGTGATAGCGTGTCCCGTCATACGCAGCAATGGAAATGTCCCCGATGAGCATGAACTTTTTGGCTATAATGTTTTAAAAGATCTACGACAAACAGTTGCCACGCATGGACTGGGTTCTCCTTTTACACAATCCCTGCTACGGGGAATATTTACAAATGAAATACTACCATTTGATATTTACACGCTTGCTAATCTTATATTGACCCCAACGCAAAAGGTGATCTTTGAAAGCACCTGGCGTACCGCCTGCCAAAACACCACAATTATCTATATGCAGCGACAACAAGGCGACCCTTTACAAGGGGCAGGACTCCCACAACTTATGGGGGATCCGCTGCTAAATCACCCAATGTTACAGGCACGGTTACGACCAGAGAGATTAGCACAAGGCAGAGACCTTGCTTTACAGGCATTACTAAGAGTGCCAGATGCCAGAAGAGCGACAAAATCATTTACATTAATAAAGCAAGGGACAGGAGAGGGATATATCTCATTCTTAGATCGTCTTAAAGAGGCTTTGGAAAAACAAGTCGAAAATGCAGAAGCAAGAGAGGTCTTACTCTTAAAATTAGCCTTTGAAAACGCGAATACGGACCGTAAAAAAGTGCTTTTGCCTCTAAAAAATCCCTCCTTAATGGACATGATAGAAGCTACCCAAAAGGTGGGGTCAATGTCCCATCATATGGAAACATTAGCTACAGCTTTTGCCACCACAATGAAAGTACAGCAATCATGTTTCTCCTGTGGAAAAACTGGACATTTTAAAAGAGATTGCCCACAACTAAGAAAAAGAGATACGATGAGCTCTAAACAGATATGGACTTGAAATAGCCCCTGAAAAGGAGCAAAAAACTGAGCCTTGTAAATATCTGGGCTGGAAAAATCTTGCAACAAACAAACGAACCTGCAAAAACAAAAAGGGGGAATGCCAGGAGCCACTCCAGCAGACAGACTAAGTAAAGCCGTGTATGTGTTAAACTACCTGAATATGTCTGAAAACAATATTCCTGTTATTATCTCTCATTTTCTGTCTCTTCAATCAAAAGATTTAACAGCCACACCACAGAAGGCCCGTGTTTTTACAAAATTGCTACAAACAGGTAATTGGGAGGGTCCTTTTGATCTACTAACCTGGGGCAGAGGGTATGCTTGTGTCTCAACAGATGTAGGACCTAAGTGGGTACCTGCAAGGTGCGTAAAACCAGCTCTTGCATCGGATAACAAGAACAAGCAGCAGAAGACACTGAACTCCGAGAAGACTGATGGGGAATGACTTATCAGATAACCCCGAATTAATCCATAAAGCAATCAAAGATTTGAAGTTAGCAAATTACAAGTCAGTGATGGATTTGATTGGCTGAATCACTTACTAACAAGTTGGGGAATTGGTGGGTGGATAATGTCTCTAATCAAAATGGGTCTTTTCTTGTTACTAATATTTTGCGCTATAATAATGATAGTTTCTTGTCTAGTGTCTTGGGTATAGAAAATGCTATAGAATATGATTAAACAAGCTTTTGTGTTAAAAAAACAAAAAGGGGGAATTGTGGGAATACATGAGATTGTGTTTTACTTTGACGAGATGCAGCTGTGCCCTTGACACTTGTTACAGGTTCACAGGAATGCAGCTGTGGCCTTGAGGCTTGTTACAAACAAGTTTGTGAAACTTAGAGGCAGAAAAATAAGGATGAGATTGGATACATGCCTGAAAGAGGAATTTGCATGCACCAGCTTGAAGAACCAATAAGCAGCGCGGAAGAGACGTGTGGACACAAGACAGTAGCCAATGAAATGGGTTTTGCTTGCTCGTGAACACTAGATCATATTATAAAAGGGATAGATTGTAAAAACAAAATGTCTCGCTTGTCTTCGCCTGAACTCATATGCGGAGTCCGTGTCTCATTCCCTTCAGAATCATAGAATGGTTTAGGTTGGAAGGGACCTTTAAAGGTCATCTAGTCCATCCCCCCTGCAATGGGCAGGGACATCTACAACTTGATCAGGTTGCTCAGAGCCCCATCTAGTCTGGCCTTGAATGTTTTCAAGGATGGGGCATCTACCACCTCTCTCGGCAACCTGTGCCAGTGTCTCACCAACCTCATCGTGAAAAATTTCTTCCTTATCTCTAGTCTGAATCTACCCTCCTTTAGGTTAAAACCATTACCCCTTGTCCTATCGCTACAGGCCTTGCTAAAAAGACTATCCCCATCTTTCTTATAAGCCCCCTTTAAGTACTGAAAGGCTGCAATAAGGTCTCCCCGCAGCCTTCTCTTCTCCAGGCTGAACAACCCCAGCTCTTTCAGCCTTTCCTCATAGCAGAGGTGCTCCATCCCTCTGATCATTTTTGTGGCCCTCCTCTAGACCTGCTCCAACAGGTACATGTCTGTCTTGTGCTGGGGGCCCCAGAGCTGGACGCAGTACTCCAGGTGGGGTCTCGCCAGAGCAGAGTAGAGGGGCAGAATGACCTCCCCCGACCTGCTGGCAATTCTTCTTTTGATGCAGCCCAGGATATGGTTGGCCTTCTGGGCTGCCAGCGCACATTCTCGGCTCATGTCGTTTTCTGTCCACCAGTAAGTATCCTCAAGTCCTTCTCCTCAGGGCTGCTCTCCATCCCTTCATCCCCCAGCCTGTACCGATACTGGGGATTGCCCTGACCCAGGTGCAGGACCTTGCATTTGGCCTTGTTGAACCTCATGAGGTTCACATGGGCCCACTTTTCCAGCTTGTCCAGGTCCCTCTGGATGGCATCCCGTCCCTCAGGCGTATCAACCACACCACATGTCCATGTTGGTCTTGTACTAGGGAGCCCAGAAACGGACACATGAAATCACACCTGGAGTCCCATGTCCTGAAGAGAAGGAAAGAATCTCTTACCTCGATCTGCTGTTACACTCTTGCTAACACAGCCCAGTATTTGGTTGGCCTTCACTACTATGAGTACAGCATACTGCTGTCTCATATTCATTTTGTCTGCTGTGGGCAATACTTCACTCCCACAGACTGTCACTAGGCTCTGGGACCCAAGAGACCAGAAGGCAGACATTACCAGTGAAAACCAAGGCAAAATAGCATCTAGTACCTAAGTACCTCAGCCTTTTCCATGCTCATTGGGGAGAAAACTGGGCCTTTTGCTGCCAATGTAACCCTTCCTGCTGTCCTCCACATCCCTCTCCAGTTGCGACTCCAGCTGATCTCAGGCTTTCCTAACTCCATCCCTACATGGTCAGACAATGTCCTGGGCTCCCCACAGCTCTATAAAAACTCTTGATACACTCAAGATAATCCTAGCATTATCATTGATGCCCACATGTATGAGCAAAACGGGGTAATATTCCAAGGGCCAGATGAGTCTTTACTCTTTCTGCATCTGCCCAAATCCAAGCCCCTGATAAGCAACAAGCCTCCCAAGACTACAAGTCAGGCTGGCAGATGGGTGCCTCAATCCCCCACAGGCGGCCTCCAACTATCATCACCCACCACTTCCTCTTGGTGAGGAATCTTTCATAATTCACTTTTTCACTATAAATTAACACTTAAGTGAAACTGCTATGCTTTTTTAATTAGAGTATGTGTGAAAACCCATCCTCTGAAAATAAAAAAATCTGATCCACAACAAAAACATTATGTAACTTCATTTTTAGTCTAATGCAGCTAGAAAAAGAGACATCACTGACTACAGTTGGGAAAAAGCAAATTCATAATTCTGTCAACACCAGATAACAACAGATCAACATACTGTAGAGAACAAATACGAAATAAAAGTTTATCAGCCTCACTATTACAGTGCCATACAATCCAAATCATATTAGGAAATTTCATGACAAGAAGAGAGAATTCACTTTTGTTTCTACAAAACAGAAGAATCACATGCAATTTAAAAATTCATCTATTTCTGCATGTCTAGAAACTGAAAACACATTAAGACCATTACTTAGAGCATTTATTTTTATTTGGGGACAATGACTCCAAAGTAGTTCCTTTAAAATAGTCACTGTGGTTTTATGCTCAACATAAACCCCTTTCAAAAGGCTTAGTACAGAATCCCAAATTTAGTAACTGACTTACTGAACAAGACACATACACACCAAGTTTTAAAAATTAGAACATTAAACTTGAAGCCAAAAAGCTTTTTCCTAAATTTAAGTGATTTTATGCTACAGAGATGTTTTCCTTTATTTGCTGAACTAGCTTTCTGACAATACAAACTTTATTATACTATTATGTTGAAATATATGATGCAATATTGTATTTAATAAATCATTGCATCAACACACATGTATCCCACTCCATAGACCGAGACACAAGCAAAAAGAGCATCAAAATCCAGGTCTCATGATTCCTAATTATATACTCAGACCCCAAGGTGCAACTACAAAAAGAAAAGGCACAGAATAATATGGCCTAGACAAGCGGTCTGTGCAGTGGGTGAGGAATTGGCTGGCAGGCCATACCCAAAGGGCGGTGGTAAATAGCTCTTTTTCAAACTGGCAACCCGTCACAAGTGGGGTCCCCCAGGGATCGATATTGGGCCCAACACTATTCAATATCTTCATAAGTGATCTGGATAACGGGATCAAGTGTAGACCGATGAAGTTTGCAGATGACACCAAACTGAGTGGGGAAGTAGACACTCTGGAAGGGAGAGCCACCCTGCAGGAAGATCTGGATAGGCTGGAAGAGTGGGCTAACAGGAACCTTATGAAGTTTAACAAGGACAAGTGTAAGGTTTTGCACCTGGGAAAACATAATCCAGGAGTGCAGCACAGGCTGGGATCCACCTGGCTGGAGAACAGCTCTGTGGACAAGGACCTGGGGGTCCTGGTGGACAGGAAGCTCAATATGAGTGAACAGTGTGCTGCTGCAGCCAAGAAGGCCAACAGGAGGTTGGGTTGCATCAGAAAGGGCATCGCCAGCAGAGATAAAGAAGTCATTATCCCACTCTACTCGGCGCTTGTCAGGCCACACCTGGAATACTGTGTACAGTTCTGGTCCCCGTTATACAAAAAAGATGTGGACAGGCTGGAGGGGGTCCAGAGAAGGGCCACCAAGATGATCAAGGGTCTGGGAAGCCTGCTGTATGAGGATAGGCTGAGAGAGCTGGGCTTGTTCAGCCTTGAGAAAAGGAGGCTTAGAGGTGATCTCATCACCATGTACCAGTACTTAAAGGGGAGCTACAAAGAAGATGGAGACTCCCTTTTTACAAGGAGTCACATGGTGAGGACTAGGGGTAATGGGTACAAGTTACTCCCAGGGAGATTCCGATTGGACACAAGAGGCAAATTTTTCACAATGAGAACAGTCAATCATTGGAATAACCTCCCCAGGGAAGTGGTTGACTCTGCTACGCTGAACACGTTTAAGACTCAGCTGGACATGGTGCTGGGCCATCTCGTCTAGATTGTGCTAGAAAGGTTGGACCAGATGATCCTCAAGGTCCCTTCCAACCTGGTATTCTATGATTCTATTAATATAATATTATTTCATAGTATTTTAACAGGCGGGGGGGGGGGGGGGGGGGTCAACTATATTAACACAAGTTTGACATATCTTCACCAGAACAATTATGATTTCAGTGACCTGTCTATTAGAAAAGCTTACGAAATGCTTCAGAACTAGGAGATTTTAAATAAAGCTAGAAATCTAGAAACAGCTACTCTGTCAATTATACCTTTTATATGATGCAGAGTCACATTCAGAAAAATCACAATTGATAATCTAAGATTCCCCTTAATCTTTAAGTCAGTATATTTTAGTCCTGTTCACTTATTCAGAGAAGCAAGTTTTTTTATCTAATATAGAATCATAGAATCGTTAAGATTGGAAAAGACCCTTAAGATCATCAAGTCCAACCGTTAACCTTAGCACTGCCAAGTCCACCACTAAACCATGTCCCTCAGCACCATGTCTATCCATCTTTTAAATACCTCCAGGGATGGAGACTCAACCACTTCCCTGGGCAGCCTGTTCCAGTGCCTGACTGCCCTTTCGGTGACCATTTCCTCTCATCCTATCGCTTGTTACTTGGGAGAAGAGACCGACCCCCACCTCGCTACAACCTCCTTTCAGGTAGTTGTAGAGAGCAATAAGGTCTCCCCTCAGCCTCCTCTTCTTATTTAACTAAAGGAATTGGATAACAACTGAGATACAGTCAGCACTTCAGACTTGTCTGCTAGGTGGCAAAATAAGACCCAGTAGTTCTGATAAATAACAGGAGAGAATATAGATTTGATTGAGGCTCACAACTGAGCACTAAATACCAGCATGGTAAAAAACGCCTGTAGAAGCTAGGATATGAAGATATTGTGATCTCTGGACTATGTTAATGTCATGAAACAGGAAAAGCACGAGTCTCTGATCTGCATATAGAAGTGTCCTGGTTTCTGATGGGATAGAGTTAATTTTCTTCTTAGTAGCTGGTATAGCAGTGTTTTGGATTTAGGATGAGAATAATGATAACACTGATGTTTTAGTGGTTGCTAAGCAGTGCTTACACTAAGTCAAGGACTTTTCAGCTTCTCATACTGCCCTGCCAGCAAGGAGGCTGGGGGTGCACAAGAATCTGGGAGGGGGCACAGCCAGGACAGCTGACCCAAACTGGCCAAAGGGATATTCCATACTATATGACGTTATTCCATTTGCCATGGACTGATAGATTGGAACAGGATGGGGCTCCGGAACACCTGCAATACATTGATGACATCATCGTATGGGGCAATACAGCAGAAGAGGTTTTTGAGAAAGGGAAGAACATAGTCCAAATCCTTCTGGAGGCCGGCTTTGCCGTAAAACAAAGTAAGGTCAAGGGACCTGCACAGGAGATCCAGTTTTTAGGAATAAAATGGCAAGATGGACGTCGTCAGATCCCAATGGATGTGATCAACAAAATAACAGCCATGTCTCCACCAACCAGCAAAAAGGAAACACAGGCTTTCTTGGGCGTTGTGAGTTTTTGGAGAATGCATATTCCAAATTACAGTCTGATCGTAAGCCCTCTCTATGAAGTGACCCGCAAGAAGAACGATTTCAAATGGGGCCCTGAGCAACAACAAGCCTTTGAACAAATTAAACAGAAGATAGTTCGTGCAGTAGCCCTTGGGCCAGTTGGGGCAGGGCAAGATGTAAAAAACATACTCTTCAGCACAGCTGGGGAGAACAGCCCTACCTGGAGCCTCTGGCAGAAAGCACCAGGGGAGACTCGAGGTCGACCCTTAGGGTTTTGGAGTCGGGGACACAGAGGATCCGAGGCCCACTATACTCCAACTGAAAAAGAGATATCGGCAGCATATGAAGGGGTTCGAGCTGCTTCGGAAGTGGTTGGTACTGAAGCACAGCTCCTCCTGGCACCCCGACTGCCGGTGCTGGCCTGGATGTTCAAAGGGAGAGTCCCCTGTACACATCATGCAACTGATGCTACATGGAGTAAGTGGGTCGCACTGATCACATAACGGGCTCGAATAGGAAACCCCAGTCGCCCAGGAATCTTGGAAGTGATCATGGAGTGGCCAGAAGGCAAAGATTTCGGAATATCGCCAGAGGAGGAGGTGACGCCTGCTGAGGAGGCCCCACCGTATAATAAACTGCCAGAAAATGAGAAGCAATATGCCCTGTTCACTGATGGGTCCTGTCGTCTTTTGGGGAAGCATCGGAGGTGGAAGGCTGCTGTATGGAGCCCTATACGACAAGTCACAGAAACTGCTGAAGGAGAAGGTGAATCGAGTCAGTTTGCAGAGGTGAAAGCCATCCAGCTGGCTTTAGATATTGCTGAACGAGAAAAGTGGCCAATGCTCTATCTCTATACTGACTCATGGATGGTGGCAAATGCCCTGCGGGGGTGGTTGCAGCAATGGAAGCAGAGCAACTGGCAGCGCAGAGGCAAACCCATCTGGGCTGCCGCATTGTGGCAAGATATTGCTGCCTGGATGTGGAGAACCTGGTTGTAAAAGTACGTCATGTAGATGCTCACGTACCCAAGAGTGGGGCCACTGAAGAACATCAAAACAATCAGCAGGTGGATCAGGCTGCTAAGATTGAAGTGGCTCAATTGGACCTGGACTGGCACCATAAGGGTGAATTATTTCTAGCTCGGTGGGCCCATGACACCTCAGGCCATCAAGGAAGAGATGCAACATATAGGTGGGCTCATCATCAAGGACTAGACTTGACCATGGACACTATTGCACAGGTTATCCATGAATGCGAAACATGCGCTGCAATCAAGCAAGCCAAGCGGTTCAAGCCTCTCTGGTATGGAGGACGATGGCTGAAATATCAGTATGGGGAGGCCTGGCAGATTGATTATATCACACTCCCAGAAACCTGCCAAGGCAAGCGCCATGCGCTCACCATGGTTGAAGCAACCACCGGATGGCTGGAAACATATCCCGTGCCCCATGCCAATGCCCAGAACACTATCCTGGGCCTTGAAAAGCAAGGCCTATGGCGACATGGCACCCCAGAAAGAATCGAGTCAGACAACGGGACTCATTTCCAAAATAGCCTCATAGACACCTGGGCCAAAGAGCATGGCATTGAGTGGGTATATCACATCCCCTATCACGCACCAGCCTCCGGGAAAATCGAACGATACAATGGACTGTTAAAGACTACACTGAGAGCAATGGGTGCTGGGACATTCAAACACCGGGATACACATTTAGCAAAGGCCACCTGGTTAGTCAGCACTAGGGGATCTGCCAATCGAGCTGGCCCTGCCCAATCAAGACTTTTATGTACTGTAGAGGGGGATAAAGTCCCTGTAGTGCACGTAAAAAATATGCTGGGGAAGACGGTCTGGGTTACTCTTGCCTCAGGCAGAGGTAAACCCATTTGTGGGATTGCTTTTGCTCAAGGACCTGGGTGCACATGATGAGGGAGGATGGGGAAGTCCGATGTGTACCTCAAGGGGATTTGCTTTTGGGTGAAAATAGCCAATGAACTGAATGGTATAATGTTAGTTGCTATATTATACTGTGTATCATCACTTCTATGATTACTATATGCCATATCAACAGTATGCAGTAAGAATCACCCAGATTAATGAAGAATGAACTCTGAGGAAACCGAGCAAAGTGCAGCGGTGATGGAACCAGGACTGGCTTCAGCATGCAACAATCCAACACCGCACACCATCTCTCCTGCCCTGAAAGACTGTTATGATGGATGAAGCCCAAAGTCATGGACTAAATGAACTCAGTGGACATTTTAGAGGGATGACCCATAGACTAAGGGAATGACATCTGTGTGTATATATATATCAAAAGACTGGAAAAGTGGTGGTGATTAATTGGAATGTATAAGAAAGGGTAGGACCTGGGCATGTCGAATGTGGTATGGAATAAGGGGTGGATATTGTCCTGGTTTTGGCTGGGATAGAGTTAATTTTCTTCTTAGTAGCTGGTATAGTGCTGTGTTTTGGATTTAGCATGAGAATAATGTTGATAACACAACGATGTTTTAGGGGTTGCTGAGCAGTGCTTACACTAAGTCAAGAACTTTTCAGCTTCTCATACTGCCCTGCCAGTGAGGAGGCTGGGGGTGCACAAGAATCTGGGAGGGGGCACAGCCAGGACAGCTGACCCAAACTGGCCAAAGGGATATTCCATACCATATGACATCATTCTGAACAAAATAACTGAGGAGAGTTGGCCGGGGCCACTGCTCGGGAACTGGTTGGGCATTGGTTGGCAGGTGGTGAGCAATTGCATTGTGCATCACTTGTTTTGTATATTCTTTTATCATCATTATTATTATTTTCCCTTCCTTTTCTGTCCTATTAAATTGTCTTTATCTCAGCCCACAAGTTTCACTTTTTTTTTTTTTTCTTCTCTCCCCCATCCCACTGGGTGGGGGGAGTGAGCAAACATCTGCATGGTGTTTAGCTGCCTGCCAGGTTAAACCACAACATGCTCATTCTCCTCACACTTTTCCCCTACTCCAGCACAGGTCCCCTCCACAGACTACAGTCCTTCAGGAAAAGACTGCTCCAGCATGGGGTCCTCTTCATGGGCTACAGTTTCCTCCTGGAGCCTACTCCATTGTGGTCCTCTCCACGGGCCACAGGTCCCACCACTGGCCTGGTCCCACTCCTCTCCATAGGCTGCAAGGAAATATACCTGCTATAGCACCCAGAGCACCTCCTCCCTCATTTTTTTCCTGACCTTGCTGTCTAAGATTCTTCCTTACACTTCCACTCCCCTCCCACCTTTCTTACACGCACTGCTGCACAGCATTTTTACCCTTTTTTAAATTTGTTTTCACAGAGGTGCCATCAGCTTCAATGACTGGTTCAGCTTTGGCCAGCAGTGGATCTTTTGCAGAGCCAGCTAGAACCAGCTCTGTCCAGCACATGGGCAGCCCCCTGTCTCTTCTCACTGAGGCCACCCCTGCAGCCCCCCACCACCAAAACCTTGCTGTGTAAACCCAATACATATGAATGACGTTAAGGATCATATTTACATAATAACACAGGAATTAGCACGAGTTCAGATCAGAGATTTAGATGACTATTCATGGAAAGTTGTAGGAACAGCACAGAATATCAGACATCAAATTCTCTACAGCAACCTTTTAGTCTCAAATAGTTAAGAGACATGAAATATGAAGTTTGAGATAGAATCCAAAGTTTTAATCCTTCAAACTGGAAACCAGGTGGTATAACTTTTTCTGTGAAGAAGTATTGCACAGTCTAGTTACACACTGTGAAAAAGCACTTCCGTTAATCAGTTTTGAATCATCAGCCTCTTTAATTGTATAACCTCCTGTTCTTGTATTATGAAAAAAAAACCAGTTATAGGCACTCTTCATCTATATTATTTAAGCTACTCATTCTTTTTAGATTCTCTCTGTCAACCTTGAAGATTTTTTCAGTCTTTATTCATGCAATAGTCCTTTGTCTCTCCCCCCCCCCCCCAGTCACATCACTTCTTGAGTTCTTTGGAGGGGATTCAAGCTGCATACAATAGTTTATAACACTGTTATACTGAAATCTGACAGTGCTGCCTGAATTTAACTGTTTGTTGGTCTTCTCCTTATGACTCATTTTCACAGCCTTTAACTACCACATTTGTCCACCTAATTAAAGTTCCCTAGGCCAAGAATGCATTTTGTTTGGAAGTTTCAGCCAAAACATTTCTAAGAACTAAAACAGGAGAAAAGTCACTAATTTGCAGGTATTAGTTGCAGCTGTGAGTGCCCAAAATTTTCAGTTGGGCCTTCTAAAACAAGAAACACAGAGATAGCAGCCACCTGTAAACTCTTGTCCAAGTGATTTGCCTGGCATTTCCTAAGAACTCCATAGAAGAGGCAGGAATGAATTCAGCTTTCCACAACAAAATTCAACTATTGACATCACAAAAATACTTTCTATAATGCCTCACCTCCTTGTTTACTGTCCACCTCCAAAGAAAAGAACAAGGGTCCTCCTCTACATACAACAGCCTCCTTCCCTATACACCCCTGACAAGGCAGGGTACAACAGAGAAGATAATACGTGGCTATGTAATTTCACAGTGCATGTACTCAAATAGGGCTGAATTAGGTTTCTCTGCACAAGCTAGTTCTGGCACATCCCAACTCCCAAGTGCTCAACTTGACAACCTTGCTGTTCTGAGCAGCTTCTTGAGTGCAGCAACATTTTTCACATCTTGCCAACAAACACAGTAGCAGTAAAAACAGAAGCATGATTATCTACAGTGATACCCCACTACCTTTCCCAAGTTGATACCACTGAAGTAGACACTTTAAGGTACCTGAAGAGTTTTCTCCCTATTGCTTTTCCTTTTAACACAAGTTAATTTCACTCATCTTGTGCTGCTCATGCATTGAGCTTATTTAGCTCTTTCTAAAGTTCCTTGGAAGACCTTCTAGTCACCCCTAGCTCAATTAACTGTCTTATTTGCAAATGTTTCTATCCCACTATTCCCTTCCCCCACATCCTCCACTCTGGATAATTTTTAAAGTTCTATACCAGTTCCATTTCTGAAGGTAGTAAACAGTCAATGGCAAAAGGTTGATGGTTAAATTATACTCTCTTTTCCTGTCTCCCAACCAACTTCTGATCCACAACATGACTTAATTTCTTGCCACAAAGCAAAGAAAATTGCCAAGAGACCCTGATGAAAAGTAAGCTCATACCTCCATCAGATACTTATTTAGAGCCCTGAAACATTGGAATTCGAAGTTCTCCAGCATTTATCTTCTCAAATACATCCTTCCCCATCACAAAACCGATTCTGGCAAGAACAAGCCATTTTGACAAAAACACACAGCAGAGATACAATTTATTAACATGTTTGAAACTCACTTTTCTCCTATACCTTATCCTTGCAAAAACAACTTCATCAACTTACAGATTGAGAACTCTCGGCCAACTACAGACCCTACATCAAGGCAACTTATTCTAACCTTATAACTAATATAAAATTAACACTTAAAACATGTTAAATGGGGAATAAAAGAAAAACATTAAGAAAACTCAAGACAAACCAGGTTCCTATAAAAACCTATCACAAAGTACAACTGCTACTGCAGCTTTATATCTTTTCAATTTTGATGGGGTTTTTTCTTCTTTTTATATATAGATATTTATGTCAACAATGTAACATTACCATCAACAGTTTATTAGAAGCTAACTTTTTATTTTTAAAAATATGCAACTTCAAAGAACATTGATATACCTGTTTCCAATTTTTAACAAAACCACGCTTAACGTTATTTCCATACTTTGATTTCTGCTGCTGAATAGAAAGACTGAGAAAAACATTATTCCCCATGCTACAAAAAAAACCTAACATCCACTAGAAAAACCTCAAAACATAACCTCTATCAATCAGAAACACATTTTAAAAAAACTGTTTTGATAATTCTTCTCATTTATTAAAACACCGCAACACTGAACAACACATCATACCACTTTTGTAGCTTTAACCAGTGCAATCTAACAAGTCCACATCCTACTACTGTGCTTTAAATTGCATACCACAGATATCTATCACAGCAGCAGTTTACAGAGTACTTTCTCCAACAAAGCCACAAACAAAAACTTTTTATTAACCCTTATTTTACTCACTGTTGTTAGCATTTGCCTCATTATCTGCATAGGATGCAGACAGTCCAACAACCCCACCCACCCTCTTGGGGAAATAAATAAATAAATAAATAAATAAACAAACCCAAAACAATAAAAACCCCCACACACCACCAAAAAACAAGCACACACAAAACCACATCTTAATCAGAAAAGAACCAAGAGGATTTGGTACCTTTACTAGAAAAAAAAGTGTTAGTAGATTCAGGCAAGACTGGTCTTAGATAGGCAAGCGCACACTAACAAAATGCTGTAGCTATACACTGAATAGCCATCATACTTACTCTAGTTCAGCATCAAGCTAGCAACCCTCCATCTAGAAGTCAGTATTATTATTCCCAAACATCGAAGTCTTCTAGCACATTGCTTTCAAAACATTAAGATTAAATAAATATATCTCCATTCCTTTTAAAAAGATTATTCTCACAGTTCTAGGAGAATCAAAATTATGTATGGGGACAGGTGCTAAATTTAGTTCCTAACAGAGCAAAAAATTATCCTTTCAAGACACAAGGCAGAACTTCTACAGAATATTTTATACTAGTGCAACTACCAGTAAGAAGAGGTAGAAAACCAAGCAAGTTTCTTTACAAATATCACACACAACTTCTCTCTACATAAATTCCCTTCTTTTTTCTCTCCATTCTTCTCACTTTCTTTTATTAATCCTTAACTATCCACTTCACTTACCCATAGAAAAAAACAAACAAACAAAAACCCAAAACCTAAGAACAAGGACAAACACACAAAATAATTATATGATGATCTCTCTATAAAAGCTGCTGCTACTACATCAGCATGTTTCCTCTTTTAAAATACAAAACTAAAAAAGAATATAGTACTTCTCAACCTGCCAAAGCTACCAGAATACAAACTACACCTGAACAAAGCCATGAAGACTGCATAAACTCTTTCTCCCAATCCCAACACCACAGCCAATTACATGCATGAGTACCTGCCGCACAACCCCACACACACACACCTTCATTATACCAAAGCAGACCACACCCCAATCCACTTCGCCTGGATGCCGGGTCACCCTCCTTGATTTGCTTCCCCTCAAGCACTACTCTCTTCATGCCCCACAGTCCCTTCTCCTCCTCCCTACCCTAAGCAAGCTGGGGGTATTTCCCCTCACAGGGAGCATATCATGCCAAGCCTGCCTCCCCTTCCCCTCCTGCATCCCTTCTCCCTTCACATCATGCTATTTACAACTCCCAGGACACATCAGCAAGCCACCCTGACGCACACCTCTCACCTCCTTTACACCTTCCTCCTTTCTCCCAAAACAGATTCCTCCAGGCCCATCCTTCAAACAGTGAAGTAAAAGGAGTGAAAATAAACAGCTCTCCTGTCTCCTCCCTTCTATTATCTGCCTCGGACACACTCCTTATCCGGAGCGAGGCAAGGCCCGAGTCGCAGGCTAGTGAGGGGTGACAGAGACCAGACCCACTTCAAGCTGCAGCAGGCCCTTCAACCTCAGCGAGCACAGGCCTGGCGTGTATGCTTAGTGGAGACAGAAAAGGGACTCGGGGCCTACCCGTAACGGACACGGCCGCCACCTCCCCTCCCGCGAAACTGCAAAGCGAGGCCTGGCCGCCGTCTTCCTCCTCCCACCATGGCCACTTTTCGCGACCGACTCCACAGGCCCTGCTCTCAGAGACGGCGGCGCCGCCATGTTGACCCACCTCACACGGCGGCATGCGAGGCCCTAACGCCATACAGGGCTCAAGGGCATCTCTTCCCCGCCCCCCCCCCCCCCCCCCGGCCTTGGGTCTCTCACCTTCATGTCGGGACATCTTAATTTTGCGGCTGCAGCACAGGCCTGTCCCTAGGCTCCCGCTGGGCTGCTTAGGCGTCGCTTTAGCCTAGGTTCCTCCCGCCTTACGCACTGACCCCCGAGCGCGAAGCGAACAAGCAACAAAAAGGGGAAAGAAACGGGAGGGTGAAGCACAGAGGTATCTGTTCCAACGGCCCTGGCCGGCCGGCCGGCCTGCCTCACTTTCTCCCTCCCTCCCTCAGGGGGGCGGATCCACCAGCAGTGACTTCCCAGGCACCGCGATACAGTGAATTTTAGGCCCCTCTTCCTCTTCCGCCGCTTTAATCTACACCCCTCTTCCTGAGTCCGCACCTCTGTTCCCTCTTCAGTTGTTACTGTAAGAACTAAGAACACTGACTCCTTGCATCCCTCAGCTCTTTCCCGTCCTAGGCTCAAGGTCTCCCAGTTTCTTTCCTTCTCCACCTGTTTTGTTTTTTTTTTTTAATTCTTTTTCTCTTTTTTTTTCTTCATTCCTTCTCTGTCCAATAGCCGCTGCTACTGCACACAGGAAGGAAGAGGAAATACACAGCCAATGGAAAGGAGGATCGGCACCACCCAACGCAGGGAAAGCCGCAGGGTTGAGCGTAGCTTGTATTGGATGGGGCTCTCCCCTTCTTCCTCCAAACTAGGAAAGACTGCTGTCTCTAGGCGTTCACCAGAGACACAGCCTCCTCCACCATTTCGGCCTCTGACAACTGCCCGCGTGCCGCGGGAGGCAGGGAGAAGAGTTCCCCCGCTCGCCCCCGGGTGTAGCAGTGGGGCTGCGCCTTTGCGGGTGCACGGAGATCTCCCCCCTCGTCCCCTAGTAAGGACGCCAGAGAGCGAGGAATGACAGCAGCCTTGAGGAGGGGGACAAGTTCAGCGAGGTGGTTCATGGTACTTCCAGTGTGGCTTGCAAAACCCTCTCTGTAATTTGGGGAGGTATAGCAAGCAGTGATGAATCTGACACATGCCCTGATGCTTCCTGCCCCGTCCTGGCCGCCTGACTCCTGCAATGCTGAGGGTACTCGGGTAACTTCTTAATCAGCTGAGAAAGGTAAATGCCAGCCTGCCTGCAATAGGTGCCATATTGCACACGCATGGGTTTTACCTAGTCTTGATAATTCTCAGTGTTTCTGCTTAGGCTGTGAAGTGCTGAGAGGTGAAGAGAGGGCGACCTTGTGGCCGCAGTAACATACTGATTTGTCATAGGTGAACTAAGCCATTTTAGTGGGATGTTTCCATACTTTTCTGTGCATTTTTTTTTTATTCTGCCTCTTACTAGTGTTAGGCTCCAAAGAATAGGGATGTGTGTTTCAGAATGGGGAGGGGGAACTCCAAACCTTGCACAGCTCCTGACTGCTGCAGGAGCTTTCCCATAAGAGATTTAAGATAGCAGCAGCATGCCTGATTACTGTAACAGACGTGTCCAGAGAAGTGAGCGCCACATAGTTGGGAAGGGGGGAGGCAGAACCTTATAAAGAACGATGAAAAAGCCAAAAGTTTGTGTCTTGCAGAATTTTATTTGCTTTCCCTGCAACTTTTTGACTTTTGCGAAAAGACATTAGTCTAGAGAATAAATGGTAAAGGTAAAACACCTATCATGGGAGGGGAGAAGGAGATGGGGGAAGAACGGATCGGATGGGGGAGGGGTGGTAGGGGGAAGGAAGGAGGGGGTAGGGAGAGGAGGAGGGAAGGGGAGAAGGGGGAGGGGTAAGAAAGAGGGAGATGGGGAAAATGGGGAGGGGGAGTTGGGAGGGGGACAGGAAGTGAGAGGGAGGTATGGGGAGGAGGAAGAAGGGAGAGTAGGGAAGAGGGTAGGGGGAGAGAGACCGGAGGAGGTACAGGGGCGTGGGGTTGAAGGGAAGGGGAAGTAGGGAGAGGGGGTTGTGGGGAAGGGGGAAAGGAGAAGGGATGGGGGGTAAGGGGGAGGGAGTGTGGGGAAGTGGAAAGAGGGAGGGGTGGGGGAGAAGGCAGAAGGGGATTGGGGGGGATAGGGATTCGGGAGTAGAGAGGGAGGAGGGTGTTTTGCACCAGGCGGTGCTGGTTCATGATGATCACGGTAAGAAGGGCGCTTAGACTCTGTAATGTATCATTTAAAATGCTATTAGAGCTAACGCTATAAAGAAGGAGAGGATAGTATAGATAATGTTACGTCCCTTCAGATGCTGGAAACCCCGAGTTGTGCAGCATTGAATGGGCCGTTGATGAGGGTGCAGCACACCATGCCAAACCCTGCCTGTAGAAAGGGTTACCCCATTTTGGTCATTTGAGCTCTTATAGGGTTTTCATACAAGAAAACAACTGTTCATTTCTACTGTCAAACAGAAAGGATGTTTACATGAGAACTCACTGCTTTACTTTTAGATCAAGGCAAGGAAATGCAGGGGGTGTAATCACTGATACCAGGTGGGAGCTGCCTGCAGGCTCCTCTGTTTTAATGAGCTGGCTAAGTTTATCCTGTGGCTAAGGGATATGTGCAGCACAATGCAGGCCTGGGCTTACTTAGGTTAATTGTTGTGTGGATCACGAACTCCTCGATGTACAATTGTCTTCTAGTTAGGATCACTACATCACCATGCATGCGTTCTTTTGAAGTTGGCATTTTGTTCTCGGTTTCCATTTTAGTGGACAGTGTTGCCTGTGTCTTGCGGCACAGCACAAAGCCCAAAGGCTGCCCCAGTAATACTGTATGGTTGTCATGGTTTAACCCCAGCCGGCAACTAAGCACCACACAGCTGCTTGCTCACTCCCCCCCAGCGGGATGGGGGAAGAGAATCAGAAGGGTAAAAATGAGAAAACTCGTGGGTTGAGATAAAACCAGTTTAATAATTGAAAAATAATAATAATTAATTGTAATGAAAAGGAAAATAACAAAGAGAGAGAAATAAAATCCAAGAAAGACAAGTGATGCAAATGAAAACAATTGCTCACCACCAACTGACCGATGCCCAGCCGGTCCCCAAGCAGCGGCCCCTCTGCCAACCTCCCCCCTAGTTTTATTGCAGAGCATGACATCATATGGTATGGAATATCCCTTTGGTCAGCTGGGGTCAGCTGTCCCAGCTGTGTCCCCTCCCAACTTCTTGTGCACCTCCAGCCTATTCGCTGGTGGGGTGGTGTGAGAAGCAGAAAAGGCCTTAACTCTATGTAAGCACTGCTCAGCAATAACAAAACCATCCCTGTGTTATCAACACTGTTTCCAGCACAAATCCAAAACATAGCCCCATACTAGCTACTATGAAGAAAATTAACTCTATCCCAGCCAAAATCAGCACAATGGTCATTCTGGTGGTTTGGGTCTGGCTGTGAGGGCCTCTTATTTCAGCTCACAAGATTGGTCTCTTCTTTGCCCTGGGGCAGGGGTTATATGGATGTCCTAGGAGGGGTCCGTAGCCCTTGTGCATGTTCAAACTTCTTTGTGTCTCTCCGATCCTTTTGGCACACCCTATTCTCTTAAACTCCTCCTCACAGAGAACACAGAGAATAACAGATAGAGCAGGGGCACAGAGGGACCAAGCACTTCAGAATAGAAATAATGCTCCCTGCACTGGCTAGGACAAACAAGACCCTTCAGGGGATTCATCAGAGGTAGGTGAGCCAAAGCCTTGTGCCTGCACAAAGGAGGAAGGGCATGTGATAGTTACCGGAGACTCCTTCCTGCAGGGGATGGAGGCATCAATCTGCCAACCTGACCTGATGTCTCAGGAGGTTTTTTGCTTGCCAGGAGCTAGGATCCAGGATGTTGCAGAGGGACTGCCAGGGCTTGTCCGGCCCTCCGACTATTACCACTTTCCTGTTCTTCCATGTAGGCAGGAACAGTACTGTCAAGGGTATCCCAAAGTGTATCAAGAGTGACTACAGAGCTCTGGGGATGAGGGTAAAGGGCATGGGGGCTCAGGTGGTGTCTTCTCAGACCTGTCAGTGAAGGGGAAAGGCTCATGTAAAACCAGACTCATTCAGCAGATCGACATCTGGCTGTGGGACTGGTGTCACACAGATAGGGTTTTGGCTTCTATAACTATGGGACCCTATTTGAGGAGTGAGGACTGCTGAGCAGGGATGGGATACATTTGACAAAGTGGGGCAGGAGTGTCTTTGCAAAAAGGCTTGCTAACATACTGAGGAGGACTGTAAGCTAGGTATATTGCTGGAGGATTACTACAACCTGAAGAGAAATGAAGGTGCAAGAGGCAGAGCAGATGTGTCTAGGGGACAGCATGACAGGGGAGGCTTTCATACTTTGCCTGTGTAAGGGGCTTAAGGCAGTCCTGCTGAGTTATAGGTTTGGGATATGGTTAATGTGGTGGGTTAGCCTTGGCTAACAGCCAAATGCCCACCCAGCTGCACATTCATTCCCCCTCCTCAGCAGGATGGGGGAGAAAATAGGATAAGAAAGCTCATAGGTTGAGATAAAGACAGGGAGATTGCTTACCAGTTACTGTCATGGGCAAAACAGACTTGACTTGGGGGAAAAAAATAATTTATTGCCAATTAAAATAGATTTGGGTAGTGAGAAACAAAGACAAACATTAAAAAACACCTTTCCTCTCCCCCCTCTCCTAGACTTGACTCCTTCAGTCTGATATCCTCTACCCTGCCCCACCCTGCTGAGTGGTGCAGGGGGATATTGGGGGGTTACAGTCAGTACATAGCAGTTTCTCTCTGCTGCTCCTTCCCTCTCACACTTTTCCTCTGCTCTGGCGTGGGCTCTCCCACAGGGTGCAATCCTTCGGGAAAAAAAATCTACTCCAATGTGGGTTCTCCTTGGGCTGCAGTTCCTTCAGGAAATATCCATCTTCTCGGGTATTGGTCCTCTGTGGGCTGCAGGAAATATCTGCTCCAGCACTGTGGAGCACTTCCTTCTCCTCCTTCTCTGACCTTGGTGTTCCCTCTGCTGTTTCTCTTTTTGGTTTGTTTTTTTTTTTCCCCCCCCCTTCTCTCTTTGTCTGGCCTCCCCCCCCCCCCCCCCCCCCCCCCTTTCTTAAATGTGTTTTCACAGATTGATTGTCTCAGCTTTGACCTGCGGTGGGTCTGTTGCCGAACCAGCTGGAACTGGCTGTGCCTGGCACAGGGTAGCTCCTGACCTCTTCCCACAGAGGCCACCCCTGCAGACCCCCCACTACCAAAACATTGCCATATTGTGACCAATCAAGGAACCCCTACAACAGAAGAAGGCTCAGAGAAGATAGGCAAGGATGATGCACTCATGAAGCTCAGAAAAGAATGCAGGAAATAACCACAGCTATTGTAAAGGAAGCTGAACTTATCTGAACTTATCTCAAGACCAAGGGGACCAGAGGGTCACCTTTGCTCTAGATAAATGGCTGTATCAGTTGAGTGGGTCAAATGGTTATGTAAATGGCCTTCCCTAAAATAATCAATAGAAAGTATTATCTTCCTGAGCCAGCCAGACCAACATGGGGGAAGGGTATACGTGTCTCAGCCCAACACAGAGTATAAAAATCAAGCAACCAGCAAAATGAACTTCGAAGAGAGCAACTGGCTTGAGCTGGCTTCAACCCATGTATTCCTTCCCAGCAATTGGGGATGCCCAGCGTTGTGACGATGAGCATAAAGACACTGGTAATGGGAATCATGTTTGTTTTGTGATTCAACTGTATATTGCAATTGCTATATTATGCTTGTGTTGTGATTTCAGTATATTGCTGTATCACTCTGCTAAATCAAAATCCCATGTAGCATCAAATATCTTCAAATAAGTAAATTTGGTATTAAAACATTAAAGCCTCCTTGTGTGGAGTATCTAAAAGAACCTGGTCAGAGAGCATTTGACTTTGACACATGTACACCCAATACAGTAACAAGACACCAGACCAGCAGCTTTAGGGCTAAACAGTTTATCTCAAAATAACAGTACAGTAGCAAATACAAATCAGTAGTACAATTAACAGGGTTGAAACAACAGTAAATCCAGCAATTCACTGGGCTAAACTTAATATCCAGGCATGCGAAGACTTACATAACCGAAGTTATCAGGCGGGCCGGCAGGAAGCAGGGCATAGTTTCTGTTACAAGCGACTTGGACCAACTGATAGGCTTGGGAATTCAAAATTCCACTCTGCTCCCCCTCTTTGCTTAGTTAAAGCCAAGATAGACAAAGCCACTGCATCAAAATGCCTCCTGAAAGAATTAAAGCCTAGGGGCAAGGAGGATATTTAAATATCTTGGTCACTTAACTAAACAAAAGAAAGGCCTTTGTGATTTAGGGGTAGATAGAATGGTTGTAAGATAAGGGGGCTCCGGGATAATCCCATCTCAGACAACTGGGCCTTGGGAGAACAAATGCATGGAAGATAGGAAGTCACAAAATAATGACAACAGCCTTGAAGGACACCATTTACGTGATCCTAGGACTGAGTTTGCGCAGAAGCAAAGGTCAATCAGCGAACACAGTGAAGAAGACTACGAGCCTTCATCTGAAGACTCCTAAGGACCACCTGAAGACCACCATGGGAGATGCCTGTGCATGCGGATTGGACATTTGCATATGTTAATAAGTTCCAGGAAACCTCATGTTTATGTAAATGATTTCTCGGAAATCCTGTGAATATGTAGGACTTTATAGTATATAATCTCTGAAAGTCTACCAAATTGGTGGAGCACTTATGGTGGAGAATCCCCAGTGCTGCCCAGCGCTGCAATAAAGAATACCTGCTTAATAGTAGCTTCGTTGCTATTGAGTTTCATTTCAGGGACTCTCTGAATATTCCGTTTCCCCCTCGGGGAGATTCGGACTGTGAGGAGAAGCATCCGTGAATTTTTGTATCACCATGTTGTGCATGACGCTCAGATGCTACCTTAAAAGTTGCGCAACTGCCATATGGAGCTATAGCCATATAAGGTGCAGGGTCATAATGTGGAGAATTACCATATAAGGCAATAATATAGGGACAACTTTTATCCAAGTTAAGAAGTGACAGGTGCCCTGCCCCCCTGCAGGCATCCACGTGTACCATTTGCCCCAGAAGGCAATTTCCTCTTCTGGTCATATGCTCTGTTGTGATTGGCTGACAGGACCAGCCATCCCTTCCAGTTTACCCAGAAGTACATCAGACCAGAAAGTGCCTTCCCCTACACACAAAAGGGGATGCCATTTTGTTTAAGATGCTATTTTATGGCAGGGAGTTGCCATTTTTGACAATGTCATACCTATGTGTTCTCAGATCTCCCTCTGATAGGCTGCCCGCATCCTTTGGACCAGGAAGTGCTCAAATATCACAGAATCACAAAATCACAGAATGGCTGAAGTGCGAAGGGACCTCTGAAGGTCATCTAGTCCAACCCCCCCTGCTCAAGCAGGGCCACCTAGGGCCAGTTGCCCAGGACCATCTCCAGACAGCTTTTGAATATCTCCAAGGAGGGAGACTCCACAACCTCTCTGGGCAACTCCTTCCAGTGCTCAGTCACACAGTCAAAAAGTGTTTCTGGATGTTCACATGGAACCTCCTGTGTTTCAGCTGGCCTGAAGGGGATTATTCTGTTTTCACAAAACCAACCCCAAGAGTTGGCTGCCCATGGAGTCTCAGTGTTGGTAAAAGTGAGAGGCAGTCTCACAGGCATGCTGCATTTTTCTACGTGCCTAGGAATGCATTTAAAACTTTAGACTGGAATATGGATTAGTTGTTTTCTGCAGACCTTGGAAAGAAGGTTAGTCTTATAATTTGAGCTATGGCTGCATGAGCTGCTTACAGTTCCAGCTATGGAAATTCTTCTGCCAGATCCCTAATGAAGTTTGTAGTTGAGATACTATGCCTTTGTTTGCATTTGTAACATCTCCTTTTCAACCCTGCTGTGTGTTTGTTCCTAAGCAATGAATAAATATTACTTGCTGTTTCTCAATTTGAAGAGAAACATAAGGGATATTACTTTGGTAAACTGTGCTTGTTTACCCTACTACTTCTGATAAAACAAGAGCCTTTACAATAATATGTTTCTAACTTTTATGCTGATAATGTGAGGGGAGAGAACTTAAAAGGTAGTTTTATTTAATAGGAAATGAATCTTTAATGAAGGCTGAAGGTTGAATAGAGGTTTATATATAAAGTATTTTGGATGAAAAAAGCAAATAAGGAATGTGCTATTAATAAGCAGAATACATGTCTGTTTCAGAAAGTATAGTTAGATCCTAGAGTTCTATAGAATAGAATAGTTCAGTTGGAAGGGACCTACAACGATCATCTACTCCATTCTGCTATAGAAGAGTTGCCCACTCTCATTCCAGCTCTTTTAGGAGGTTTAGAATATCGATTTTCTGGATTCAAGGGAGGGTGTTTTTCAATTAGATGTTGAGAAAGAGCACAGGCATTTAAACAGTTTCTGTGTCTAGAAACCTGGGTTGGGACAACTTATTGCCATCATGCTGATTTTTATCAAAACTTGTGATACTATCTCAATCCAAAACTTTTTGAAAATACTAACTTTAATGAAAGTATCTGCAAATGTCAGTCACTGATCTTGTGAGCTAGGATAGAACTGGAGCAAGCAATTTCCTTGCTTCTATTAGGTGATGGTGCATGCACTGATAAGTGAAGTGAATGATGTACTGTGCTTTGGGAATCTCTGGGCATTATGTGTGTAGTAATGTATTTTGTCATGCTTGCATTTAAAAGTTGTCCTGGGGACAAAATGAGCACTTACGGGATGACTGGAGAATTTTAACACCCCTTAAAACAAAACCCCTCTGAAGGGAAAGAAACTTCAGAAATAGCTATTTTTTTCCTTCAGCCTTAGAATCCACTTCTATGAAGTTTTTTGAAGCATCTAGGAACAAGTTTGTTAAATGTCTGTATTCTTGCATCAGGAGTGCCAGGTGTCGTCAGATCTGTACATGTCAAAAGAAGTGCAGCAGTACCTAGGTTGTTTCTCAAAGGAACGGCTTTCAGATGTTATTCAGCATGCATCAGTCCAGCTGTTTAGGCAATTAGTGAAAGTCCATTTTGTTGATGATGCTACTAAGCCTGTCTTCTCTCTTTCTGTGACGCTATGCAGGTTGAATGATCCTAAGATGTCAGAAGCAGAGCGTCAGTCAAAGGAAAGCGAACGGGCAGACCGCAGCTTGTTTGTTCAAGAGCTTCTACTGTCCACTTTGATGCAGGAAGAAAGTTCCTCCTCAGATGAGGACGAACGGGGAGAGATTGCTGATTTTGGTGCTATGGGCTGTGTAGATATTATGCCTCTAGATGTTGCTTTAGAAAACCTAAATTTAAAAGAGAATAATAAAGGAAATGAGCCTCCTCTTTGATGGCATCCCACTTTGCAGACAATGTCCTCTGTGCTGTATTTGCCAATGAAAGTGGACAACAACTATCTTGGGTTTGTTTTGGTGATTGTAATTTCAGGTCTGTCACTCTTGTTACAATTGTGTACATTCAAAGGAAGAGAGAAAAGATATATACGATAATCATTTTCACTTAACCAATTTTTACTTTTAGCAGGTAAATATAGGTTGCAGTGCGGAGAAAAAAGCTCTGCATCCTGTAGCTTGACGTGCAAAAAGCTCTCCTAATACTCCACGTTCAAACTGAAGAGAAAAAAAAGAAAAATCTCTAATAAAGCTGCTGTGTGTATTTATGAATATTAATGAATAAAAATTGCTTGGATGGTTTACCTTAACTACTGCATGATTTTTTTTTTTGCAGCGTGCATGAGTTTTAGTGACCTTGTCATTTAAAAAATGTAAGTACAAGGAGTAAAACTATAAAACCCGAAAGCTTTCCCATTATTCAAAGGTAATGTGACAAAAAAAAGATTAATGCTCACTAGCAGTTCGTGGCTGTGAAGTAGCCTTTGAGTAACACATGACCGATGACCTTTTTATGTGCTCTCCCTGCGTATTAATGCAAACTCTGCAGTGGGCTATATTTTTGCTTCCGGAGTGTGACGTCTTGCTATATCGTGACCACTATGTTGCTCTGTTAGACATCATATCCATGTGAAATTGAACTTTGTATTCATTTGTAGGAGACAAAAACAAGGGCCACTACTGGAATCTACCACAAAGGGCTTCTGTGTGCCCTAAAACCAAATTTTGTTCACCTTTCTTGAAAGTTTTCCTTTTTGTGTTAAATATACTTTATTTAGGTGTAAATGATCCATATATTCACTGTTGGGGGGGGGGGAGTTAACCTGGATTACGATGTCTTAGTTCTAAGCCTTCACAGTCCTTATCATTTTGAGTTATTTATGTATTTGCTTCATAGTTTGCAGAGACTCCTTAGTATCAGGAGAGCTTGAGGATTTGACTTCCCAGATATCTCCATATGTTACAATTGAATTCTTAATGCTAACTTCCTATCAACCTTTATTTATTGGGTTTTTGGGTTATATTTCTGACATGAAAAATAAAGCCTTTTTAATTGAGTCATGCTACCTATTTGCCTATACTGTTAATCCTATAAGGGTTTTTTGTATGGATTATTACAATAGCCCCAAAGCAAGGGACAGCAAGGCTTTAGTTATTTGGAATGTAAAGTTAGCTTATAAAGATAAAAATGCACACAACTTCTGAAAATTAGACTTGAAAACTTGATGATGTTCCTAAGAGAACTGTGATATGTATGTTAATCTAAGGTAACAGCAACAAAAGAAGCTACCCCATAGGTTGACATTTGAGTTCCATTCTCATTTTCTCAATTCTCAGATTCTGATTGTTTCCATTTAGTATTGTATTAGCGTTGTTTTTCTTTTACTCTCTGCAACAGAAAATGTTTTAAGGGAACTTTTTACACTTCTTCTGGTTATCTCAGGAGTTACCCTCAATAAAGACTCATTTTTAATTGATTGTTGAGGGTGTTAAAAAAAATAAATCAAACTGTAGTCTTTTCGTACACATCTTCTGCACATTACCCTACCTTCCCTGAGACAGTCCCAACAGGCAGACAGGACCCATGATACGGAGGATTCCCTGTCCTCTCTCCGCCTGGCTGAACACAGTGACTTAAGGGATAGGGGCAATGGCGACAAGTTCCTGTCTGGCGCAGCAGGCGCGTCTCCTCTGTGACTGCCCCACCTTCCCAGGTGCCCTTGCATAATAGGTATGAGGCTCTGCAAGTGGAACCGAACGAGGACGATGGTACATCTAGCTCGGAGGTGTCGCCGAGGTTAAGTCGGCCTACACCCTGCATCAAAACCATTTCCACAAAGAAAAAAAGACAGGTCACTGTCATAGGAGACTCTCTCCTGAGGGGAACAGAAGGCCCGATATGCAGACCGGACCCACTTCTTAGGGAAGTCTACTGCTTCCCTGGAGCCCGGGTTAAAGACGTGAAGAGAAAGCTTCCTACCCTGGTACAGCCCTCAGATTACTGCCCATTCTTGATTTTTCAGGTAGGCAGCGAGGAAGTTGCAACTAGAAGTCCGAGGGCAATCAAGAGAGACTTCAGGGCCTTGGGGCGACTGGTTAAGGGATCAGGAACACAAGTAGTGTTCTCTATCCTTCCAGTTGCAGGGAAGGATGAGGGAAGACACAGGAAGAGCCAGCTGATCAATACCTGGCTCCCAGACTGGTGTCACTGGCAGAATTTTGGGTTTTTTGATCATGGGTCAGTCTACATGATGCCAGGCCTGCTGGCGACAGACAGGGTACACCTGTCTCAAAGGGGGAAAAGGATCCTTGCGCAGGAGTTAGCAGGGCTCATTGAAAGAGCTTTAAACTAGATTGGAAGGGGGAAAGGGGTAAAACCAGGCTTGCTAGAGATAAGCCTGGGGGCGGCACACCAACATTTGAGGGACAGTGTGCTAGCGAGGTCCTTTGGTCTGCCGTCTCAGTGGAGGTAGGGGATGGAGATCCATGCGGCAGCAAAGACGCAAGGGCTATGGATATGTTAGAAACCATGGGAGCACCTGAGAATGGACACATGGGAACTAGGGCTTCTCCCCCCAAAAAGGCGGCAGGATCAATAGCCCAACTGAAGTGCATCTACGCCAATGCACGCAGCGTGGGCAACAAACAGGAGGAGCTGGAAGCCATTGTGCAGCAGGAAAACTATGACATAGTTGCCATCACGGAAACATGGTGGGATGACTCACACAACTGGAGTGCTGCAATGGAAGGCTATGAACTCTTCAGAAGGGATAGGCAAGGAAGGAGAGGCGGTGGGGTAGCCCTGTACATTAGGGAAACTTTTGATTGTCTAGAGCTTGATGATGGTGATGAAAGGGTTGAGTGTTTCTGGGTAAGAATCAGGGGGAAGGCCAGCAAGGCAGATATCCTGGCGGGAGTCCGTTATAGGCCACCCAACCAGGATGAAGAGGCAGACGAAGTATTCTATAAACAGCTGAGAGAAGTCTCACGATTGCTAGCCCTTGTTCTTGTGGGGGACTTCAACTTACCAGATGCCTGCTGGAAACAGAATACAGCAGAGAGGAAACAGTCTCGTAGGTTCCTGGAGTGTGTGGAAGATAACTTCCCGACGCAGCTGGTGAGGGAGCCAACTAGGGAAGGCACTCGCTGGACCTGTTTGTGAACAGAGAAGGCCTGGTGGGTGATGTGGTGGTCAGAGGCTGTCTTGGGCACAGCGACCATGAAATGACAGAGTTTTCGATTCTTGGAGAAGTAGGGAGGCGGGTCAGCAAAACCACTACCTTGGACTTTAGAAAGGCAGACTTTGGCCTGTTCAGGAGCCTGGTTGAGGGAGTCCCTTGGGAGGCAGCCCTGAAGGGCAAAGGAGTCCAGGAAGGCTGGATGTTATTCAAGGAGGAAGTCTTAAAGGCGCAGGAGCAGGCTGTCCCCATGTGCCGAAAGATGAGCAGGCAGGGAAGATGACCGTCCTGGCTGAACAAAGAGCTTTGGCTGGAACTCAGGAAAAAAAGGAGAGTTTACCACCTTTGGAAGAAGGGGCAGGTGACTCAGGAGGACTACATGAATGTTGCGAGGTTATGCAGGGAGAAAATTAGAAGGGCAAAGGCCCAGCTAGAACTTAAACTGGCCACTGCAGTGAAGGATAACAAAAAATGTTTTTACAAATATATCAGCAACAAAAGGAGGGCCAAGGAGTATCTCCATCCTTTACTGAATGCGGAGGGAAACATCGCCACCAAGGATGAGGAGAAGGCTGAGGTACTTAATGTCTTCTTTGCCTCAGTCTTTAATAGTCAGAGTGGTTATCCTCAGGGTATTCAGGACCCTGAGCTGGGAGATGGGAAGCAGAATGAAGCCCCAATAATCCAAGAGGTAACAGTTAGCGACCTGCTTCTCCACCTAGATGCCCACAAGTCTATGGGGCCTGATGGGATCCACCTGAGGATAATGAGGGAGCTGGCGGAGGAGCTTGCCAAGCCACTTTCCATCATTTATCAGCAGTCCTGGTCAACCGGGGAGGTCCCAGCTGACTGGAAGTTAGCTAATGTGACGCCCATCTACAAGAAGGGTCAGAAGGAGGATCCGGGGAACTACAGGCCTGTCAGCCTGACCTCGGTGCTGGGGATGGTTATGGAGCAGATCATCTTGAGCGCCATTATGCGGCACGTACGGGACAATCAGGGGATCAGGCCCAGCCAGCATGGGTTCATGAAAGGGCAGGTCCTGCTTGACCAACCTGATCTCCTTCTGCGACAAGGCGACCCGCTTGGTGGATGAGGGGAAGGCTGTGGATGTTGTCTACCTGGACTTTAGTAAGGTCTTTCACACTGTCTCCCACAGCATTCTCCTGGAGAAACTGATTGCTCATGGCTTAGATAAGTGCACTCTGCGCTGGATAAAAAACTGGCTGAATGGCCGAGCCCAGAGAGTGGTGGTGAATGGAGTCAAATCCAGTTGGCGGCCGGTCATGAGTGGTGTTCCCCAGGGCTCAGTATTGGGGCCGGTCCTGTTCAATATCTTCACCGATGATCTGGATGAGGGGATCGAGTGCACCCTCAGAAAGTTTGCAGATGACACCAAGTTGGGTGGAAGTGTTGATCTGCTGGAGGGTAGGAAGGCCCTACAGAGGGACCTGGACAGGCTGGATCGATGGGCCCAGGCCAACTGTATGAGGTTCAACAAGGCTAAGTGCCGGGTCCTGCACCTGGGTCAAAACAACCCCATGCAATGCTACAGGCTTGGGGAAGAGTGGCTGGAGAGCTGCCTGGCGGAAAAGGACCTGGGGGTGTTGGTCAATAGCCAGCTGAATATGAGCCGTTGTTTAGCCTGGAGAAGAGGAGGCTGAGGGGAGACCTTATCGCTCTGTACAACTACCTGAAAGGAGGTTGTAGCGAGGTGGGAGTCGGTCTCTTCTCCCAAGTAGCAAGTGATAGGATGAGAGGAAATGGGCTCAAGTTGTGCCAGGGGAGGTTTAGATTGGATATTAGAAAAAACTTCTTCACCAAAAGGGCTGTCAGGCCCTGGCACAGGCTGCCCAGGGAAGTGGCTAAGTCCCCATCCCTGGAGGTATTTAAAAGACGGGTAGATGTGGTGCTTAGGGACATGGTTTAGTGGTGGACTTGGCAGTGCTAGGTTAACGGTTGGACTTGATGATCTTAAAGGTCTTTTCCAACCTAAACGATTCTATGATTACAAAAAGACTCTTTTCAATAAAGCATTTTAAGGGCTGTTGTTCAGTTGATTCTTTGGTGATGATCTATTATCCAGATAGCTGTAGAAGAAATTCTGGAATTAAAGTGTCCTTCACAAGTGCACGCAGAGGCATTTCATGGCAAAACCCCGAGTGATTTACTTAAACACTTATTTAAAAGTGCATATTCTGTGCAGTGCATGTAGCAGTAATCATGTAATAAGCATGTAATCTTATAGCTTCATGGGTACGTGCATTGAATTTCTAGGAAAGACTTGATTAAAAACAGTGTCTTAATGAATATTAATTTTTTTTTTTTAATGTATATATAGCTGGTCTGTTGAGGATGTTTACATTGCAGGGTTTGCAAACTCCATTCTGCTTTTACATAAAGCACTTGGAAAGCCTGCGAACTCTTACTGTCCATGTTTATTATTAGAATCTGAGTATCTGCTGGCTTACATTTAAAATTGAATTTAGTTGCTGCATTAACTCCTCTAAGAATCATAAGTGTGTTAGTTTTTATTAGCTTAGAAATAATGCCAAACAGCAACTGGGAGAGTGTTGTTCTAGCACTCTGCTGATGAGTATTTGCAGGGAAGTGTTCTTCAGTGAAAGAATGTTTCCCAGAATTATATTTTTGTTACTTTCAAAATACTGTTGTTTATTTTCATAATGCTGTGGGCTATAGTGGAAATAGCCTTTGAGAACTTTTCAAGGGGAGCCTGGAGGGGATATCACATAATTTCCTACCTTAAGACCACTGCTTCAGAAAAGAGGGCCCTAGCATTTGGCATACCTGACATTCACAAGAAGTCTGTTGAATACTGTGCATCTCTGTGAGAGAAGTTTGTTTTCCCAAAAATGTGGCACAGCCTGTGACAATCTTTGCAGAGAGGCTACATCTATGAATAGAGAGCACAGCTGGAATTTGGTGTGCTCTCCTATGAGTTTTGCACCTCAGAGCTCAGATGTGGCTTGCTTCTGCTTCCTCTGTTTAATCAGCCAAGAATCTGTATGTTGCCTTATGGGGTATGGAAGTTGTGTTGAATTTTGCAGGGGAGGGTAGGGTGCCTATGTGCCCTTAGACTGAGTCTTGCAAGACGGCAAATGAGACTCTACCTGTGTGAGGATGTTGACCTTTGTGTGTGTATGTTAGCTCTGGACACCAGCGAGACTGTTAGGTCAGCTTGGTCTTTTACCTGCATTCTGTGCTGACTGAAAGCACTGTAGCTGTCCTTAGTGTGATGCTGATATTGAGCTTACAAGTGCTGCAAAAATGATCCCTTTTGGGGAGATAAGGGCATATTCATATATAGAAATGGGAAGAGATGTGAACTTTTTTGAAGCTGTTGGGGAACAAGTCCTGCTTTAGGTGCCTGTGGGTACTTATGTTTAGTATGTATGGTGGAAAACAGACTGTTTGCAACTCTTCTAATCTGATTTAACCAGGTTTTTCATCTGTTTGGTACTGTGCCAGACAGTACAGTACCAGACATTTGCATGAGGTGGGTGGAACATGGAACAAAATGAAATTGCATTTTTAAGTTAAACACCTCTGGGGACTCGGAGGTAATCAGTCAAATAAGATGGCCAGGAGGTGAAGTGGTTAACTACATCTTACTAGTATTATAACTGGTTCTGGAGACTGTCAGACCTACTAAACCTCTCAGTAGAAAGCCTTTATGGCTGTCACTACTTCCACTGGGTAGTTTCTTTTGGAAATGAGGCTTTTTTCTTCCCACAGGATCTTCTTGGTTCTCTCACTTCTGTAATGTTATTGTTAGCCTTTGCCAGCCTCACCTACTGGAAGCTTTTCTGTTTTGTGGGAGTTAAGAGTATTGTCTCTGATCAGGTCATTGTTCCTGTTTATTGAGAGGGACAAAGTTATTACTGCTGTAGCAGGGAAAGGACAGTCTGTCCCTTAGCAAATACTTTGTCTGGGAAATGAGTGGGGGAAGAAACATGACATTTGGTCTGGATGAGATTTGGGTCTTGGATGGAAACATGATGGATTGCAAACTAAGCATGGGATGTGCTCAGCAGTCTGGGCTCAGCGCACGAAGGTAATGTTTTCATAGTGATTCTGCACAGAAGGGACCAGCATGATTGCTCATCTGACATGCAGTGAGGCTGGAAGTGGAACTATGAGTTTTGGTAGTAGCTCTAACTTGTATACCTCCCTCTGTCTTTGAAAGAAGTGAGAGGCTTTTTTTAACCTGTCTTGGGTGTGTTAAAGGGTGTGGACTCTTACTCACAGATTACTTAAGGACACTGTAGCTTGCCTCAAAAGCCAAGTGTCTACATGTGCATGCATTTCTGTCTTGGGGCCCCTGTCTGTTCATAGAATCAGAGAATGGTTGAGGTCGGAAAGGACCTCTGGAGGTCATCTGGTCCAACCCCTCTGCTCAAGCAGGTCCACCTAGAGTTGGTTGCCCAGGACCATGTCCAGATGGCTTTTGAATATCTCTGAGGAGGGAGACTCCACAACATCCCTGGACAACCCCTTCCAGTGCTCGGTCACCCTCACAGTGAAAAAGTGTTTCCGGATTCTCAGACAGAACCTCCTGTGTTTCAGCTTGTGCCCATTGCCTCTTGTCCTGTCACTGGGCACCAATGAAAAGAGCCTGGCTCCACCTTGTTTTCACCCTCCCTTCAGGTTTTTATGTACATTGATGAGACCCTCCCCCCCCCCCCCCGAAGCCTTCTCTTCTCCAGGCTAAACAGTCCCAGCTCTCTCAGCCTTTCCTCATAGGAGAGATGCTCCAGTCCCTTAATCATCTTTGTGGCCCTTCGTTGGACTCTCTCCAGCATGTCCATGTCTCTCTTGTACTGAGGAGCCCAGAACTGGACACAGGACTCCAGCTGTGGCCTCACCAGGGCTGAGTAGAGGGGAAGGATCACCTCCCTCGACCTGCTGGCAACACTCCTCCTAATGCAGCCCAGGATACCGTTTGCCCTCTCTGTGGCAAGGGCACGTTGCTGGCTCATGTTCAACCTGGTGTCCACCAGGACCCCCAGGTCCTTTTCTGCCAAGCTGCTTTCCAGCTGGGTGGCCCCCAGCATGTACTGGTGCCTGGGGTTGTTCCTCCCCAGGTGCAGGGCTTTGCCCTTCCCCTTGTTGAACTTCATGAGGTTCCTGTCAGCCCATTTCTCCAGCCTGTTAAGGTCCCTCTGGATGGCAGCATGACCCTCTGGCGTATCGGCCACTCCTCCCAGTTTTGTGTCATCTGCAAACTTGCTGAGGGTACACTCTGCCCCATCATCCAGATCACTAAGGAAGATATTGAACAGGACTGGACCCAGTATTGACCCCTGGGGTACACTGCTAGTCACTGGTATCCAACTAGACTTCGTGCCACTGATCGCCACAGTCTGGGCCAGCCATTCAGCCAATTTTCAATCCACCTCACTGTCTGCTCATCCAGCCCATACTTCATCAGCTTCTGTATGAGTATTTTATGGGAGACAGCGTCAAAAACCTTACTCAAGTCTAGGTAGACAATATCCACTGCTCTCCCCTCAACCACCAGGCCAGTCATTTCATCATAGAAGTTTATCAGTTTCGGTCAGGCATGACTTCCCCTTGGTGAGTCCATGCTGGCTACTCCCAGTCACCTTCTGGTCCTTTGTGTGCCTGGAAATGGTTTCCAGGATTAGCTGCTCCATCACCTTCCCAGGAATGGAGGTGAGGCTGACCAGCTTGTAGTTCCCTGGGTCCTCCTTCCTGCCCTTCTTGAAGACAGGAGGGACGTTTGCTTTCCTCCAGTCCTCAGGCATCTCTCCCAATCACCATGATCAAGCAAAGATTATCAAGAGCAGCCTTGCAATGACATCTGCCAGCTCCCTCAGCACTCGTGGGTGCATCCCATCAGGGCCCATGGACTTATATATGTCCAGGTTGCTTAAGTATTCCCTGACCTGATCCTCTTCCACCAATCTTCCTTGCTCCAGATTTTCCCCCGGTCTCTGGGACCTGGGATTCCTGAAGGCTGGTCTTGCCAGGAAAGACTGAGGTGAAGGAGACATTTGGTACCTGAGCCTTTTCCATGTCCCGTGTCACCAGGTCCCCTGCCTCATTCAGCAGCAGGCCCACGTTTTCCCTAGTCTTCCTTTTGTCACCTATGTACTTAGAAAAGCCCTTCTATTTGTCTTTGATATCCCTGGCCAGATTCAATTCCATTTGGGCTTTGGCTTTCCTAACCTCATCCCTGCATGCTCAGACAATGTCTCTGTATTCCTCCCAGGTTACCCATCTGTGGTGGGTCGATCTGGGCTGGCTGCCAGGTGCCCACCAAGCTGCTCTATCACTCCTCCTCCATCTACAGGACAGGGGGAGAAAATATGTCAAAAAGCTCATGGGTCAAGATAAGAACAGGGAGATCACTCAGCAATTACCGTCACGGGCAAAAACATACTCGACTTAGGGAAGCTAATTTAATTTATTGCCAAATAAACAGAGTAGGATAATGAGAAATAAGAACAAATCTAAAAACACCTTCCCCCCCCCCCCCCCCCCCTTCTTCCAAGGCTCAACTTCACTCCCAGCTCTTCTACCTCCTTTTCCCTCCCTGAGCGGCACAGGGGGACAGGAAATGGGGGTTGTGGTCAGTTCATAATGCTTCATCTCTGCCCTCACACGGGATACAGTCCTTCATGAACTGCTCCAACATGTCCTTTGCATGTCAGTCCTGTCTGTCACTCCCTCACAGAGCTGCTGGTTACTCTCTCCCTCCTCGCTTATTCTTGGTTTAAAGCCCTTCTTATGAGATCAGCCATCCTGCTGGCAAAGATACCTTTGCCCTGCTTAGTGAGGTGGGTCCCATCTCTCCCAAGCAGACGCTGAGCTTCAAACAGGGTCCCATGGTCGTAGAACCCAAAACCCTGGCGCCAACACCAGTTCCGCAGCCAATTATTGACCTGCATTATCAGCACCCTCCTCCTCGCACCCTTTCCCCTCACCAACAGGAGGGAGGAGAACGCCACCTGGGCCCCCGTGCCCTTGACTACTGCCCCCAGAGCGCTGTAGTCACTTTTGATACTGTCCAGGTTTCCCCTAGCAGTATCATTGGTGTCCACATGGAAGAACAGCAGGGGTTAGTAGTCGGAGGGTTGGACGAGTTTCAGCAGTCCCTCCACAACATCCCAGATCCTGGCCCCCAGCAGGCAGCAAGCCTCTCTAGATGACAGGTCAGGTAGGCAGATGGGTGCCTCTGACCCCTGCAGCAGGGAGTCGCCCATCATGATCACGTGCTGCTTCTTCCTGGTGGTCTTGCACGGTTTAGGGTCAGGTGGACCAGGTTCTTTGCTTGTGGGCACATCTGGCTCCTCTTCAACTTTGAGGGTGGTGAACCTAGTTTGTAGTTGTAAACCCTTAGGTGGGTCAGGAGCCTTCCTCTGGGTGCCAGAATTCACCAACTTCCATCCTTCGCCTTCTCCAGAGTTTGCACTTACCTTAGTACTAGGGGTGGACACTGCCTGCATCTCTACTGCAGTTGGGGTCTGGGCCTCTTCAAGCTATTGCATCTCAAGAGAACATATTGTCTATCTCCCTTTCAACTTCTCTGATGCCGCGCAGCCTGCTCATTTCCTCCCGTAACTCCTCCACTTGGCGATACAGCTCCTCCAAGACAGCACATCTTCTGCAGGAAAGAAGGCTGTCTCTCCTGGCATCAGAGAGAGGCCCCAGGCACTCACTGCAGCCTGGGACTTGGAGGGCTGCATCCACCATCCCAAGCTCTGTCTGCAACGAAGCCTCTGCCCTGGCAGGGGCAGCTGCTCCAACACCTGCTGGGGAAACTGCCCTGTGGAATCTCACCACCATACCTGAGGCTGTTATGCTGGTACAAATTCAGCTGAGGCCCCCTTCTTTGTGCCCTTTTGTGCAAACTGCTCTGTCTGTCAGCTGTACTCTGGGCCTGTCTCTTATATAGGCCTCTTCCTAGCACCAGCTAAAGGGGTGCTTGACCCTCTCTAATCAGGGGGCAGTTGTAACAAAGGCTCCAGACACCCTTGGGTCAAGGGCAGCTGATCATGCTTGTTAGAAGCTGCTAGAGCTTCCTCAGACCCACATCCTTGTGGCTCCCCCTACCTCATCCTTACCTGGCAGCAGCAGGCACCCTCACGTTTCTCAGAGGGTTCCCAGGCGTTCCTCGATGATCCTGGATCTTGTCCCCAGAAGATCCAGAAGCTCCCAAAGCAGAACCAAGAGACTGCTGTACAAGCTGCTGCCTCTGCTGGCTGCGCTTTTGGGAGGGAAAAAAGGTGATTCTTTGCTATCACACAGAGAAGCCTCAGTCCTGTCAGAGGGTGCTAAACAGTGAATGCATTTGGTGTTTGCTAACTCTCTTCTAGTTGCATCATTTCCTTTCCTCCTCTCTGGCAATCTCAGCTTTACTGCTGGCTGTGCTTTGTTTACCAAAACAAAAGGGAATAGCTTGTTGTGATGAGTTAATTTTATTCCCTCAGTGCTGGTTTTGGCTGGGATAGAGTTAATTTTCTTCATAGTAGCTAGTATGGGGCTATGTTTTGGATTTGTGCTGAAAACAGTGTTCTATATGATCATAGAATCATAGAATGTCCTGAGTTAGAAGGGGCCCACAAGGATCATAGAGTCCAACTCCTGACCCTGCATAGGACAACCCCAAAATTCACCCCATATGTCTGAGGGCATTGTCCAAATGCTTCTTGAATGTTGTCAGGCTTGGCGCCGTGACTAGCTCCCTGGGGAGCCTGTTCCAGTGCTCCACCACCCTCTGGGTGAAGAACCTTTTCCTAATGTCCAGCCTAAACCTCCCCTGGCATATCTTCCTGCCGTTCCCTTGGGTTCTATCATTGGTCGCCAGGGAGAAGAGATCAGCGCCTGCCCCTCCTCTTCCCCTTGTGAGGAAGCTGTAGACCGCAATGAGGTCTCCCCTCAGTCTCCTCTTCTCCAGGCTGAACAGACCAAGTGACTTCAGCCACTCCTCATATGGCTTCCCCTCTAAACCCTTCACCATCTTCGTGGCTCTCCTCTGGACACTCTCTAGTAGCTTCGTATCCTTTTTGTACTGTGGGGCCCAAAACTGCACACAGCACTCAAGATGAGGCCGCACCAGTGCAGAGTACAGCGGGACAATCACCTCCCTTGATCGGCTGGCAACACAGTGCTTGATGCACCCCCAGACACGGTTGGCCCTCCTGGCTGCCAGGGCACACTGTTGGCTCATGTTCAACTTGCCGTCGACCAGAACCCCCAGATCCCCCTCCGCGGGGCTGCTCTCCAGAATCTCGTTCCCCAGTCTGTATGTACATCCAGGGCTGCCATGTCCCAGGTGCAAAATCTGGCACTTGCCCTTGTTAAACTTCATACGGTTGGTGACTGCCCAGCTCTCTCATTTGTCCAGATCTCTCTGCAGGGCCTCTCTGCCCTCAAGAGTGTCAACGTCTCCTCCCAGTTTTGTGTCATCGGCAAACTTAGATAGCAAACCTTCAAGTCCTGCATCCAAGTCGTTTATGAAGACATTAAAGAGCACTGGCCCTAAGATGGATCCCTGCGGAACCCCGCTAGTGACTGGTCGCCAGCCTGATGTAACCCCATTTACTATAGCCCTTTGAGCCCGACCTGTCAGCCATCCAGCTGTATGCTGGACATTTTGTCCAGGAGGACACTGTGAGAGACAGTATCGAAGGCTTTACTGAAATCCAAGAAGATTACATCGACTGGCTTCCCTTGGTCAACTAGGTGGGTAACCTTGTCATAGGAAGAAATTAAGTTTGTTAAGCAGGACTTTCCCCTCGTGAACCCGTGCTGGTTGGGACCAATGACTGCACTGTCTTTCAGGTGTTTTTCAATAACTCCCAGAATAATCTTCTCCATGATTTTGCCAGGCACAGAGGTGAGACTGACAGGCCTGCAGTTACCAGGGTCATCCCTGCTGCCCTTCTTGAAGATTGGGACAACGTTTGCCAGCTTCCAGTCAGCTGGGACCTCTCCAGATTCCCAAGAGCATTGGAAAATCATTGAGAGAGGTCTCGCTATGACATCAGCCAGCTCTTTAAGCACCCTCGGATGAATCCCATCGGGCCCCATTGACTTATAGGGATCCAGCTGGAGCAGCAAATCCCGCACAAGTTCGGGGTTGGCTGGGAGTTTGTCGTTCTCGCACTCATGGTTCTCTAGCCCAGGGCTCTGGGGGTCCCAGAGCCCATCATCGGTGTTGAAGACCGAGGCGAAGAAAGCATTAAACGTCTCTGCTTTGTCTATGTCCCTGTTTGTGAGGTGACCATGCTCGTCAAGTAACGGGCCAATGTTATTTCTCGCCTGCCTTTTGCTATTAACATATTTAAAAAAGCCCTTTTCATTGTCCTTCACAGTACTGGCCAGCTTCAGCTCTAATTGAGCTTTGGCCGCGCAAATTTCCTCCCTACAGTGGCGAGCAGCATCTCTGTAGTCCTCCCATGTCGCCTGACCTTGCTTCCACTGGCCATACATTTTCTTTTTTCGCCTTAGTTCTAGAAGAAGATCCCTACTTAGCCAAGCCGGCCTTCTACCGCGCCTGCTTGACTTCCGACATTTTGGAATTGCCTGCTCCTGTGCTCTTAGCAGGTGGTACTTAAAAAGTGACCAGCACTGATGGACCCCAGCACCTTCAAAAGCTTTTTCCCAGGGGACCTTACTAAGTAGTTCCCTGAGCAGCCTGAAGTCAGCTCTCCTCATATCCAGAGTTGAGGGCTTGCTGGCAGTTTTCCTCCTGTTACCATAGATTTTAAACTTGACTGCTTCATGGTCGCTGTGGCCAAGGCAGCCGCCAATCGCCACTTCACCCACGAGACCCTCTCCGTTAGTAAGCAGCAAGTCGAGGAAGGCACCTTTCCTGGTCGGTTCCCTTAGTACCTGTACCAAGAAGTTATCATCCAGATGGTTTAGGAATCTTCTGGACCTGCTTGTACCAGCTGTGTGGTATTCCCAGTTGACATCTGGCAAGTTGAAGTCCCCCAGAAGGACAAGGGCAGATGACTTAGAAGCATCCCTTAGTTCCTTAAAGAATAACTCATCCGTGTCGTCATCCTGGCTGGGTGGCCTATAGTAGACTCCCACAACGACTACCCGCTTTATTTGTCTGTCCCTTAATCCTTACCCAGAGGCTCTCAACTGGGCCATCGCCGACTGCTAGCTCCATGCATGCCAGCCCCTCCACTACATACAATGCCACCCCGCCGCCTCGCCTGCCCTGCCTATCCCTCCTGAAGAGCCTGTAACCATCCATCACGGCACACCAGTCACAGGACTCACCCCACCAGGTTTCGCTTACGCCTATGATGTCGTATCTCTGGGACTGGGCCAAGGCATCTAGCTCCTTTTGCTTGTTCCTCAGGCTGCGTGCATTTGTGTAGAAACACTTCAAGTGCGGTTCATTGTGCCCGTTGCCTCGTGGAGCAGCCTGAGGAATCTCACTAGCACGCAGCTCCTCGAACTTTGGTGTGCCATCCCGTCGCTCGTCGCTGACTAGCCAGGTATTGTCCCTTTCCCCCTTTCCAATCTAGTTTAAAGCTCTATCAATCAGCCCTGCTAGCTCCTGGGCAAAAACCCTTTTCCCCTTCTGAGAAAGGTGCATCCCATCGGATGTTGGTACACCTGGTGATGAATAGACCATCCCATGATCGAAAAACCCAAAGTTCCGCCAATGACACCAGCCTCGGAGCCACGTGTTGATCAGCTGGGTCTGCCTGTTCCATTCCCTGCTACCGGAAGGATCGAAGAGAACACCACCTGAACACCTGATCCTTCAACTAACTGCCCCAAGGCTTTGAAATCCCTTTTGATTGACTTAGGACTTCTCTTTGTTATCTCTTCGCTGCTGACATGAAGAACTAATAGTGGGTAGTAGTCTGAGGACCTTACCAGACTAGGGAGTTTTCTAGTGACATCTCTTATCCTTGCCCCAGGGAGGCAGCAGACTTCCCTGTGGGTTGGGTCCGCCTCAGTGTTGATAACACAGGGATGTTTTCATTATTGCTGAGCAGTGCTTACACAGAGTCAAGGCCTTTTCTTCTTCTCACACCACCCCACCAGCGAGTAGTCTGGGGGTACACAAGAAGTTAGGAGGGGACACAGCCAGGACAGCTGACCCCAACTGACCAAAGGGATATTCCATACCATATGACGTCATGCTCAGCAATATAAAGCTGGGGGAAGAAGAATGAAGGGGGGGAGGGGGATGTTCAGAGTTATGGCGTTTGTCTTCCCAAGTAACCATTACATGTGATGGAGCCCTGCTTTCCTGGAGATGGCTGAACACCTGCCTGCCGATGGGAAGTAGTGAATGAATTCCTTGCTTTGCTTTGCTTGCGTGTGGGGCTTTTGCTTTACCTATTAAACTGTCTTTATCTCAACCCATGAGTTTTCTCACTTTTACCCTTCCGATTCTCTCCCCCATCCCACCGTGAGGTAGTGAATGAGCGGCTGTGTGGTACTTAGTTCCCGGCTGGGGTTAAACCACGACAGAGGGTCTCCCTGACAGTTTTTGTCTGACCTTGTGCTCTATGCAGTAAATAATCAAGTGTACCTTGCCATCGAATCTTGTTAAACCACTGTCACATTTACCATTGAACCTTGTTAACTCACTGGTTTATATCAATAAAGTATATTTTTGCTTCTCTCTCACTCCATCCGTGACAGGGGGGAAGTGAGTGAGCGAATGGCTGCGTGGTGCTTAGCTGCCTACTGGGATTAACCCACAACACCGGGCCAAGATTTTATACAGGCTCGGGTAATGGTGGTCCAACTTAGAAGGACACACTGAACAATCATGTTCGCTGGACAGTCAAACATAGTCCTCGACCACAAAGTTCAGTGCTGGTTGCTGACATCTATCTGTATAATGTTTGCAAGCAGCCACATGCTCTCGAAGAAATGAATATGCCACAACCGCTCAAGGGAGTCCTCAGGGGAAAACCCCTGGACAGCCACCAGAGTAGCTGGGTGGTCACAGGGATGAAAACCATACTGCACGTTGCCTGACCAACCTAGTGGCCTTCTCTGATGGAGTGACTACATCAGTGGACGAGGGAAGAGCTACGGATGTCATCTATCTGGACTTCTGTAAGGCCTTTGAAACGGTCCCCCACAATATCCTTCTCTCTAAATTGGAAGGATATGGATTCAATGGGCAGACTGCTCGGTGGATAGCAAACTGGCTGCATGGCCGCATCCAGAGGGTAGTGGTCAATGGCTCGATGTCCAGATGGAGAACAGTGACGAGTGGTGTCCCTCAGGGGTCCGTACTGGGGCCAGTGCTGTTCAATACCTTCATCAATGACATAGCGGGATCAAGTGCACCCTCAGCAAGTTTGCAGATGACACCAAGCTGAGTGGTGCAGTCGACACGCCTGAGGGACGGGATGCCATCCAGAGGGACCTGGACAAGCTCAAGAAGTGGGCCTGTGTGAACCTCATGAGGTTCAACGAGGCCAAGAGCAAGGTCCTGTACCTGGGTCAGGGCAATCCCCAGTACCAGTACAGGCTGGGGGATGAAGGGATTGAGAGCAGCCCTGAGGAGAAGGACTTAGGGGTACTGATAGACAAAAGCTGGACATGAGCCGGCAATGTGCTCTCGCAGCCCAGAAAGCCAACCATATCCTGGGCTGCATCAGAAGAGGCGTGGCCAGCAGGTCGAGGGAGGTGATTCTGCCCCTCTACTCTGCTCTGGTGAGACCCCACATGGAGTACTGCATCCAGCTCTGGGGTCCTCAGTACAAGAAGGACATGGACCTGTTGGAGCGGGTCCAGAGGAGGGCTACGAAAATGATCAGAGGGATGGAGCACCTCTGCTATGAGGAAAGGCTGAAAGAGCTGGGGTTGTTCAGCCTGGAGAAGAGAAGGCTGCGGGGAGACCTTATTGCAGCCTTTCAATACTTAAAGGGGGCTTATAAGAAAGATGGGGACAGACTTTTTAGCAGGGCCTGTAGCGATAGGACAAGGGGTAATGGTTTTAAACTAAAAGAGGGTAGATTCAGACTAGAGATAAGGAAGAAATTTTTTCACGATGAGGGTGGTGAAACACTGGAACGGGTTGCCCAGAGAGGTGGTAGATGCCCCATCCTTGGAAACATTCAAGGCCAGGCTAGATGGGGCTCTGAGCAACCTGATCAAGTTGTAGATGTCCCTGCCCATTGCAGGGGGGTTGGACTAGATGACCTTTAAAGGTCCCTTCCATCCCAAAGCATTCTATGATTTATATGATTCTGTCATACAGCCTCCACATGATGACAAAGCTGCTCTATCAAGGTTCAAGTCTTCTCTCCCTTCTCTGTCTCACCCTGTAACAATCCAGTTTCTGTGAATACTGCTACTAGAGCTGCTTTATCCATTCTGTACACTGTAGAGTGTACAGCATCCTCTGCAGATACGCCTGCAGGGGCTTGGGGACCAGACATCTTTACCCAGTATTCTCAGCATGGAGGGTCTATTTGAGGTAGTTGTCAGGGCAGGCCCAACACAAGAGACAAAACCTTAGGATTTGAAGGCTCTAGGAGGCAATAGCTCAAAGAGGCTAAGCTCTGACTGCTAGCAAGTTTTGGTAGCTTTCCTGATAACACAATAATGGCAGCTGAAGACATAATATTTACCAGAGCATCATCTCCTTTGAAGAGATATCTGTGTAACTGTGACATTTCTTCCCTGGGAGAAGTATGATGTTGATGCTAATGGCTTCTTCCTCCTTGCTTTAGGATTCCCTTGTATTTCTAGGTTTTGTAACATGCTCTACACCTTGCTCTTTCTTTGGTAGTCTGGAAGTCCACCTTACACATGAATTTACTTTATATGGTGTGTTTTACATATGTCTTTGCTGAAGTCATTGCTTCATGGGGTGGGATGCAGCCATGGTCTTTGTGCTTGCAGAGGAACAGGAGGTTCCCCTCCTTTTTGCTCTCAAGACAGCCCTTGAAAAGTTGCTTCGGGCTGTTTGCTCATGCCTTTTCAGCATCAGCATCATACATCATGCTTGTGGGCTCAGTAACTGCTCTGAGCTGTTGCATTTCCTATCACCAAAATATGGACAATGGCCTGCTTCTTCTGTTTGACACCACCTGCCTGCCCCCACCCCAAAAAGAAAAAAGAAGCTGATTCACTCTAGAGAAAGAAAGGAAAATATTTCTGCCCATATTAGCAGTGTATTGGGCGGGGGGGGGGGGGGCACTTTTGACTACTTCTGTAGCTAAACTTCAGTCTGTATGACTGTTTTGAAGCTTATACTTGGTCCTTCTTGAAGCAAAATGCCTAAGTAATTCTTGCTGTGATGGACTAGCCAGTTCAGACTCTCCAGGGAAAGCTTGAGACGTCTTTGTTTCCTTGGGTACTCCTGATACACAAATAGTATTCTTCTGCTTTGCACAGCCCTTGGGGAACAAGACAAGTTGCTATTTGTGTGTCTGGGAACCGGATCCTGTGAGGAAGCTCAAGCCATATCTGTACTGTCAGATCAGCAGGCATCAAAAAAGTCTGAGTAGCTGTTCTTTATATAAGTCCATGTTCTCAGCTCTTTTTCTTTTTTTGTGCTGAAATTTTTAACTGCACCTCAAGAGGTAAGAGGTAGCTTTATTTTCATTGTGTTAGCTTTGTGCCTGTAAGATGGCGTCTTCTGCCCATCTAACTTTTCTTGTGCACACTTGGGTTGGTTCTTATGTGCCAAGAAATGATAACGACACCTTCAAGTCTCTGTTCCTTGGAGGCTGTCACCAACAGAACAATGTTGCTAGTAAAGCACATGGCAACAGAACTCCCAGTGCCCTGTCTCTAACAGATGACAGAAATCCCTCCTCTCTGCTTCCTTCCCCTCACGTCTGTTCTATGGTCCCACCATCTTCTGAAGGCACTCCCTGTCCCTGAACTGTGTTTTATGGTGCTGGTTGTATCTGGCCTGTGTCCACCCCAGCTTTGATTTTGGTGTAGAGGTTCACCCAGGTGCATGTGCTGACTGCAGCTGACAGTTGTGGGGTGGCTCTCAATAGTGAAGTGTGGCCATGTACCCTCTCTTCAGCAGTTCCAGGCTGCTGCCCTGCTTCTGTTTGGAACCATTTGCAACACAGGTTCCTTGGCATTTTCAACTGGATGCCTCAGCAGAAATAATTTTATCCCTTGGGTAGAAGTTCACCATTTTCGTCTTGGCAGGACCAGGCAGGGTTTCTAGTCCTGTAGGGGACACCCTACCATGAAAGGTTGAACAGAGCCTTGCACTGTGAATTAGGTGACTGTGCTCTGTCCCATGCCACCCTTTCTTACTTTATTATGCTTTGGGAAACAAAGGCAACTGGATACCTTGAGGTATCGCATATGGGACCCCAGTTCCATGTCATTACTGGCAACTCTCCCTTTCCCCACCCTGCCCCAAGTGATCCTGGATAAGAAGGGGGAAATCAGGCCCCTGAGGTTAAGCAACACTGTTGAGTGTTCATGATTAGAAAAGAAACAGAAATTTGCTGAGGAGCAGAATTCAGTCCATCACAACAAGTACACAGAATTTTTGATGCCATAATTGTTTTTTGTTTCTTTGATGCAATTAATAGCTAAAGGCAGCAATAAACAGAAACCTAGCTGTTCCACTCAGCTGGCTTTCACCATTCTCAGCGGAATGTAGCAAGAGAAACTGTCAGCAAGTTTCACTCTTATGCTTGTGCCTCTCTCTTTGTCTGCCCCCATCTCTCCCTCCCTCCTTCCTCTGTCTCTCATGTGCTGTGTCACACGCACTCTGCCGCCCCTCCTCTCAGTCTTGGCATCTCCCTCTCTCACCCTTGGATGAGGTCACTCTCCCTCCCCCTGCCCTCATTCTCAGCCTCTCTCTCCCGGTCTTGGCTGCTCCCTCTCTCTGTGTCATTCGTGACCTCTCTCTCAGTCTCTCTCCCTACACCTCTCTCTCTCGCCCCCCCGTCTCTCTGCCCCCTTTGCCTCCAGCCTGTCTCTCTCGGCACCCCTTCCCCTCACTCTTGGCCTCAGCCACTCTCTCCTGGTCTTGGACCCTCGTTCTCAGTCTCTTCCTCTCTTTCTTTCTCTGTCATTCTCTCTAACTCCCCCTCTCCCTGCCCATGGTCTCAGCCTCTGCCTCTCTCCCTCTTTCACCCTCTCTCTCTGTGTCTCGTCCATACTCCCTCTCTGTCTTTTGCCCTCAACTGCTCTCTCCCCCATCTCGGCCTCTTTCTCGATCTCCCCCCTCTGTCCCTCTCTCTGCCTCACACCCCTCATCCTTCCTCTCTCTCTCTCGGCATCGGCCTCTCTCTTAACCTCTCTCATCCCCCTCTCTCTAAGTGTCCCTTGGGATGTGTGAATATCTCCCTCTCGGTCTTAGTCTCTCTCTCTCTCTCACCCTTGCTCCCCCCTCCCGCCTCTCTCTGTCAGTCACAGTCCCTCTTTATCTCAGTCTTGCCCTCATGAAGTTCATGAAGGGGAAGTGCCAAGTCCTGTACCTGGGGAAGAAGAAATCCATGCACCAATATATGCTGGGGGACACCGAGCTGGAAAGCAGCTTGGCAGAGAAGGACCTAGGGGTCCTGGTGGACAGGGTGGTGAGTTGACCTTGACTGGTCACCAGGTGCCCACCAAGCCGCTCTGTCACTCCCCCTCCTCAACAGGACAAGGGGAGAAAGTATGATGAAAAGCTCATGGGTCGGGATAAGGACAGGGAGATCACTCAGCAATTACCGTCATGGGCACAACAGACTCAGCTTGGGGAAATTAGTTTAATTTATTGCCAATTAAACAGAGTGGGACAATGAGACATAAGAACAAATCTAAAAACACCTTTCCCCCTCCCTTCTTCCAAGGCTCAACCCTTCTACCTCCTTTTCCCTCCCTGAGTGGCACAGGGGGACAGGGAATGGGGGTTGCAGTCAGTTCATAATGCTTTGTCTCTGCCGCTCCTTCCTCCTCACACTCTTCCCCTGCTCCAGCGTGGGGTCCCTCCCACGGGATATAGTCCTTCATGAACTGCTCCAACGTGGGTCCTTTCCATGGGATACAGTCCTTCAGTAACGGACTGTGCCAGCGTGGGTCCTTTCCACGGGGTCACAAGTCCTGCCAGCAAACCTGCTCCTGCATGGGCTCCTCTGTACAGGGCCACAGGTTCTGCCAGGAGCTTGCTCCAGCCTGGGCTCCTCTCCACAGGCTGCAGCTTCCTTCAGGACATATCCACCTGCTCTAGCGTGGGGTCCTCCAAGGGCTGCAGGGTGGATATCTGCTCTGACGTGGTGCTCTGTGGGCTGCAGGGGGACAATCTGTGTCACCATGGTCTTCTCCACAGGCTGCAGGGGAATCTCTGCTCTGCTGCCTGGAGCACCTCCTCCTCCTCCTTCTTCACTGACCTTGGTGTCTGCAGGGTTGTTTCTCTCACTCCTCTCTCACAGCTGCTGCGGAGCATTTTTTACCCTTTCTTAAACATGTTATCACAGAGGCACTACCAACATCGCTGATTGGCTCAGCTTTGGCCAGCAGTTGGTCCATCTTGTAGCCAGCTGGAACTGGCTCTTTCCAAAATGGGGGCAGTTCATAGAATCATAGAATCATTAAGGTTGGAAAGGACCTCTGAGATCATCGAGTCCAACCGTTAACCTAACTGCCTGGTCCACCTCTAAACCATGTCCCTAAGCACCACATCCACACGGTTTTTGAATACTTCCAGGGACTGTGATTGTACCACTTCCCTGGGCAGCCTGTTCCAATGCTTGACCACCCTCTCAGTGAAGAAGATTTTCCTAAGGTCTAACCTAAACTTCCCCTGGTGCAGCTTGAGGCCGTTTCCTCTCGTCCTATCACTTGTTACTTGGGAGAAGAGACCGACCCCCACCTCATTACAGCCTCCTTTCAGGTAGTTATAGAAAGCAATAAGGTCTCCCCTCAGCCTCCCTTTCTCCAAGCTAAACAACCCCAGCTCCCTCAGCCGCTCCTCATAAGACTTGTTCTCCAGACCCTTCACCAGCTTCATTGCCCTTCTTTGGACACACTCCAGCACCTCAATGTCTTTCTTGTAGTGAGGGGTCCAAAACTGAACTTCCTGGTGTCTTCTCACAGAAGTCACTGCAGCAGCCCCTCCCGCTACCATAATCTTGCCATGTAAAGCCAATACTGACACCAAGTTGAACATGAGCCAGCAATTGGTATCCTGGGCTGCATTAGGAGAACCGTTGCCAGCAGGTCAAGGGAGATGGTCCGTCCTCTTTTTTCAGCACTGGTCAGGCCACACCTGGAGTCCTGTGTCCAGTTCTGGGCTCCCCAGTACAAGAGAGACATGGACATACTGGAGAGAGTCCAACGAAGGGCCACAAAGATGATTAAGGGACTGGAGCATCTCTCCTATGAGGAAAGGCTGAGAGAGCTGGGACTGTTTAGCCTGGAGAAGAGAAGGCTTCGGGGGGGGGGGGAGGAACTCATCAATGTACATAAATACCTGAAGGGAGGGTGAAAACAAGGTGGAGCTAGGCTCTTCATTGGTGCTCAGTGACAGGACAAGAGGCAATGGGCACAAGCTGAAACACAGGAGGTTCTGTCTGAGAATCCAGAAACACTTTTTCACTGTGAGGGTGACTGAGCACTGGAACAGGTTGCCCAGTGGGGTTGTGGAGTCTCCCGCCTCAGAGATATTCAAAAGCCATCTGGAGATGGTCTTGGGCAAGTGGCTCTAGGTGGCCCTGCTTGAGCAGGGAGGTTGGACCAGATGACCTCCAGATGTCCCTTCCAACATCTACCATTCTCTGATTTGGTGAACATGTGCATGGAGAGAATAAGGAAAAGACCCTGAGGGGTTCCCAAAAAGAACATGCAAACCAGAAGATCTGGTCAATGGGACTATGAATCCCAAACTGGATTTTGAGGTGTCTCACAGAGTGTATGTGTGGGAGATCCCTTTTCCCATGATTGTGGGCAATCTTACAGCTATCTACCTGTGAGATCATTATGGCGAGCAAGCTGGTCCTATATGTGTTTCCTTATCTTTAGGTCACTGCTGCAAAGAAGCAGCAGAAGACTGAGTATGCAATCAAGCCTGTCCTCTTAGTGATTACTGTGAAAGCAGCAAGACCCAGGGTTTGGGACAGAGACTGCATCCCTATGCTCTTAGACATCACAGCTGCTGCAGAAAGAGCAAGTGGATCAGTAAGAGCAATGGGGGTGTTGCAGAGCTGAAAGACCATATTTATTTCCAGGCACAAAGGAGTAGCAGGTAGGATGGTAGTGATAAAAGAGCTGATGGGGCTGTTAAAAGAGCTGGTGGGACTGTTTTCCTGTTTCTAGCAAAGCAGAAAAAACTTACAACAAAACTGCTAATTATGAAAGCTAAATGAATTTTGCGTTGCTGCGTCTTGCTTGCAAGGGGTTATGGGGACCACAAGGGCCCCATATGCAAACTGCTTTTCTGAACTTGGTGGGCCAGTGAACGTCTCCCACTAGGGAAGAAGATGACCCCCTGGAAGGGACTTCCCAGATACTGAAGCCCCCTGCAGAGTGAGAGGCTGTTGAACACAGTGAGGATATTTTCCAGGGAGGACCACCAGCTGTACTCCCAAGGCCTGAGTGGACATTTGAAAACCCAGCTTTGCCCCCACCCTCAAATGCACCAGGGGTGGTGGAGGAGGCAACAGACTGCCCCGTGGCTTCTATGGAGCATGTTTGGCATTGGGAATGGCCAATCCAGAGGTTCGGGGATAGGCAATATGTAGAAGAATACAGATTTGTTAATTTAGAACAGGTATCGCTACACAAAGCTTATGAAACATTTGTTCGGGGTGTAGAGCAAATTTCTGACCATTTATGCCAGCTGTTTGAACCTGGTGATTACACTGAGCTCCATCTTGAAGCTGTCAGCATGCATGAGTCTTTATATTCTCTCAGTATTAATTTAAGCAATATGAATGCTGCAAAATTTTTAGACTGGGTCAATACTCTCCTGCAAAGTAAGAGCGCGCTGTGTTTTGATCAGACTTTCTGCCTGGCTATCAATACTGTAAAAGCTGTTGGGGGTGGGGTACACAGAATCCTGCAGTCTGTCCCCCATTCCAAAATTATAGACTAAAAGTGGTGCTATTGAACTGATCTAAATAACACTGACCATAATGTCTGTTTTGCTGGGAGTCTCGCAGTGCTTACAGCCATGAGGGACCTGACAGATGCAGAATTGATAAGCAGAGCAAACAAGTACATGACAAACTGAGGTGGTCTGGGCACAGGAAGGTCATGCTGAGTGATATCCCCTTGTTTGAGGATCTGCTAGATGTTAACATATGCATCCTCCTCCTATCTGAGGTGGAAAAAGGTTGGGGAATTTTAAAGCCAAACAATAGTCTTAGATAGTCCACAGCTCGAAGGAGGCTGTGACCCCATGGAAGCCCGTGCTGGAGCAGGCTCCTGGAAGGACCTGTGGGCCCGTGAAGAGAGGAGCCCACGCTGGAGCAGGTTTACTGGCAGGACTTGTGACCCCATGGGAGACCCACACTGGAGCAGTCCGTTCCTGAAGGACTGCATATCGTGGAAAGGACCCATGCTGGAGCAGTTTGTGAAGAACTGCAGCCTGTGGGAAGGACCCACGTTGGAGAAGTTCATGGAGAACTGTCTCCTGTGGGAGGGACCCCACGCTGGAGCAGGGGAAGAGAATGAGGAGGAAGGAGCGGCAGAGACAACGTGTGATGAACTAACTGCAACCCTCATTCCCCATCCCCCTGCACCACTGGGAGGGAGGAGGTAGAGAAAATCAGGAGTGAAGTTGAGCCTTGGAAGAAGGGAGGGGTGGGGGGAAGGTGTTTTTTAAGATTTGGCTTTATTTCTCATTATCCTACTCTGATTTGATTCATAAAATTAAACTAATTTCCTCAAGTTGAGTCTTTTTTGCCTGTGATGGTAATTGGTGAGTGATCTCCCTGTCCTTAGCTCGACCCATGAGCCTTTCATTGTGTTTTTTCTCTCCCCTGTCCTGTTGAGGAGGGGGAGTGATAGAGTGTCTTGGTGGGCACCTGGCATCCAGCCAAGGTCAACCCACCACAATATCCCAAGATTTGTTTCCTCCTTTTACATGATGGTGTATTATGGTGTTAAGGATGGCAGGAAGGTATCTATCTGGGGTGAGAAACATTTGTGAGCTTTGTCAGACATTGTATAACCATGGCCATAGCTGTAAATATTGCTGGCTCTGCTTGTCTCGCAACTATACAGTTAACTTAGGGACAAGGATAAGGTGCCCCAGCTGCAGACTGCTGAGCAGGTCTGTGGAAATGTTTAGCGAGGCACAAGGCCCTCGCTATTAAAAGAGAAATTGATTGTTTGGCTATGATTTTCTGTGAGAAGTGCAAGGCCTATGTAGAAATCCATTATGAATGTAAAGGCTGGAAGTGTGGAATGTGCTATAAACAGATATGTAACATATACCAGCACCAGTGTTTCATGCCTGTGATCAAAAATCCAGAAGGAGGGCAGGGCTATACTATCTATGAGATGGAATGTATGCAGGAAACCAGAACACATATCCTGAATGACATTTTTGCCATGGAGTTAGCACTGAATGCCCCATGGGATGAAGAAGGGGCAAAAAGGAAAACTGAATGAGAATGGGAGTTTAAAGGGGACATATGTCTCGTGGACTTTATTCAGTTGTTTATGGACACAAAGTTTTGGGGCTACATGTTCCTAGAGCATAACGCCAAAAGCTATGATGGCTACTTTGTTGTTACTTAGCTTCTGAAAGGAAAAAATGGATGTGCAGTTAATCCCCCATGGTAGTAAATGCATGTGCATAGAAGTACCCAGCCTGAGTATATGTGGTGGGTTGACCTTGGACTGCAGCCAGATGCCCACCCAGATGCTCACTCACTCCCCCTCCTCAACATGACAGGGGGAGAAAATATGATGAAAAAGCTTGTGGGCTGAGATAAAGACAGGGAGATCACTTACCAATTACCATCACAGGTGTTGTGGGTTAAACCCAATAGGCAGCTAAGCACTACACAGTCGCTTGCTCACTCTCTCCCAGTGGGATGCGGAAGAGAATCAGAAAGGTAAAAGTGAGAAAACTCACGGGTTGAGATAAAGACAGTTTATTAGGGAAAGCAAAAGCTGTGCGCGCAAGCAAAGCAAAATTAGGAATTCATTCACTCCGTCTCATCGACAGGCAGATGTTTAGCCATTTCCAGGAAAGCAAGGCTCCATCACACATAACAATTGCTTGGGAAGGCAAGCACCATAACTTCAAACTCCTTCCTCCTTCCCCCAGCTTTTATTGCTAAGCATGACATCATATAGTATGGAATATCCCATTGGTCAGTTGGGATCAGCTGTCATGGCTGTGTCCCCTCCCAACTTCTTGTGCACCCCCAGCCTACTTGCTGGTGGGGCAGAGGGAGAAACAGAGAAAGCCTTGACACTATGTAAGCAATGGTCTGTGTCGTGGTTTAACCCCGAACGGCAACTAAGCACCACACAGCCGCTCACTCACTCCCCCTGCAGTGGGATGGGGGGAGAATCGGAAGGGTAAAAGTGAGAAAACACATGGGTTGAGAAAAAAACAGCTTAATAATTTAAAAACAGAATAAGAAAAAAAACCAAACCAACACAGAGAGAAGAAAATAAAATCCAAGAAAAACAAGTTGATGCAAAAGAAAACAATTGCTTACCACCAATTGACTGATGCCCAGCCAGTCCCCGAGCAATGGCAGCCCCCGACAACCTCCACCTGCCCAGTTTTATTGCTGAGCACGATGTCATACAGTATGGAAAATCCCTTTGGTCGATTGGGGTCAGCTACTATGAAGAAATTTAACTCTATCCCAGCCAAAACCAGTACATTCTCCACCCCTTATTCCCTACTGGGAATACTTCCCATACTTCCCATACTTCCAGCTGGAGGAGGAAGGGGGGAATGTTTGGAGTATGGTGTTTGTCTCCCCAAGTAACTGTTACGCATTGTGGAGCCCTGCTTTCCTGGAGATGGCTGAACATCTGCCTGCCGATGGGAAGGGGTGAATGAATTCCTTATTTTGCTTTGCTTGCGTGCATGGCTTTTGCTTTACCTATTAAACTGTCTTTGTCTCAACTCCCAAGTTTTCTCACTTTTACCCTTCCTATTCTCCCCCCATCCCACTGCGGGGGGAGTGAGCAAGCAGCTGTGTGGTGCTTTGCTGCCCACAGGAGTTAAACCATGACAGTCAGCAATAGCTAAAACATCTATGTGTTATCAACATTGTTTTGGTCACAAATCCATAACATAGCATCAGATGAGCTACTATGAAGAAAATTAACTCTGTCCCAGACAAAACCAGTACAACAGGCAAAACAGACTTGGGAAAAAAATAATTTAATTTATTGCCAATTAAAATATATTTGGGTGGTGAGAAAAAAAGACAGAAATAAAAACAACACCTTCCCCCCACCCAGCTCCTTCTTCCCATGCTCAGTTTCACTCCTTCACTCCAGATTCCTCTACCTTCCCCACCTTCGAGCAGTGCAGGGGGGGTGGGGAATGCGAGGTTATGGTCAGTCCATAACAGTTTGTCTCTGCCTCTCCTTCCTCCTCACACTTTTCCCTTGCTCCATAGTGGATTCTCCACAGGCCACAGTTCCTTCAGGAAAATCTGCTCCAGCATGGGCTCTCCACAGGCTGCTATTCTTTCAGGAAATATCCAACTATTCTGGCATGGGGTCCTCTATGGGCTGCAATGTAGATATCTGCTCCAGCATGTTCTCTTCCATGGGCTGCAGGGAAATATCTGCTCTGGTGCCTGGAGCACCTTCTCCCCTACCTCCCCACCTACTTCTCTGCCATCAATGATTGCACTGCTGTTTCTCACGCTTTTTTTTTTCCTTTTTTTTGTTTTTCCTTCCTTTTTTGTGTTTTTCCCTTTCTTAAACATGTTATTACAGAGGCGCCACCAGCTTTGCCTGTGATGGGTCCATTGCCAAGCCAGCTGGAACTGGATGTGTCTGGCACAGGACAGCCCCTCACCTCAGGCCACCCCTGTAGCTTCCCCCACTACCAAAACCTTGCCATGTACACCCAGTAAAGTATACAATTCATAGACTCTTTAAATTTTTTACCCATGAAACTAAGCAAACTTCCCCAAGCAATGGGTATCGAGGGCTGCAAAGGTTATTTCCCCCATTTTTTCAACACTGCTGAAAATCAGTTATGTAGACTGTCTTCCACCACTGGAATATTATGGGGTGGACAGCATGATGCTTGAGGAGAAAAAGAAATTCTTGGCATGGCACACAGCTATTCAGGAGAAGATGCTTGACTTGCACAAAGAACTGAGTTGCTATTGCCAGCAAGATTTAAAAATTTTGAGGGAGGCCTGTAGACAATACAGGAATGAGATTATGGTGATGACCCATTGCATATTCTATGAGGGCAGTGAAAAAGGTGATGGTTTATTGCTGTATAGATCCCTTTCAGTAGGCTACACTGGCCTCTACTTGCATGGCCACATACCAGTTTATGTTCCTTAAATCAGTTGCGCTCTTCCCTCCAGATTGCTGTCATCGAAAGAAAAAAATATATTCAACCTCCTTTGTTCAATGGCTTATGTATGTGGCTGCAAAGGAAAATATTCAAATTCATATAGGCATTACAAGGTGGTGAATATCAACTAGGATCTTACTTCTTGGATGGCTATGCAGTCATTGATGGGATGCTGATAGCTTTTTGAATTGAATGGGTGCTTTTTCCATGGCTATATCCAATGCTACCATGAAAATGGCTGGAACCCTCTGGCGGGGGCCACCTTTGGATATTTGTATTACACAACACAACAAAAGATGGACCACATAAACAGAGTGTGTTTTAACATCAGATCTATATGGGAGCATGAGTGGGTCACCATGAAAAAATCAGATGGGGAACTTGCAGAGTTCTTAGCCAGGACCAAATTGCCCATGCTGCTGATCTCCAGAAATGCATTTTTTTGGCAGCAGGACAAATGCCATTTGCCTGTATTACAAAGCAGCCCCTGATGAAAAGATATGTTACTACAAATTTACTATCCTCTATCCTTTCATCAAAAAAACCCCAAAACAATACCCTCTTGGGCACCCCAAAGGTATTTTTTTTAAATTTTGACACTCTGACAGCCTACTTCGGGACTGTCAAAGTAAAGATGTACCTGCCTTGTGGGCTCTTTTCCCCTGTGCTTCCCATAAAGGTAAACAGCAAGCTATCATTTCCCTTGTGCCACACTTGTGCTGAAACCTGCCAAGCCCTCTGCACCCACAGTGATGAATGATGCCTTGTGGGCACCTGGTGTTCCCCGGAACTGAACAAGGCTCTGGAAAAGGGCTACAGGGTTTCTTAAATCTATGAGGTTTGGCATTTTGAACAGAGGGGTAGCAGTCTTAGATTATGTAAAACTCCACCTCCACCAGAAGCAGGAAGCTTCGGGTTACCCATGCTGGTCCACAGATGATGACAAAAAGGCTAAATACGTTGAAGATTACAGGCAGAAAGAAGATGCTGAACATATTAAGAAAAACCCTGCCAAATGCCAAGTTGTGAAACTTTTTTTAAATTCTCTGTGGGGAAAGTTTGGACAGAAATGCAATCTTCCCAAGACCACCATTTAAAGAGAATCAGATGAGTTGTATGGTTACCTCTTTTCTCCAGCTTCTAATGGGTCCTCTTGTGATTTTATCAACAGCTCCTCCTGGAGCACAAGTGCTCCTAAGTAAACTAGGGCAGTACAAGCATATTTCTTCTTGGGACAACCAGGGAAGACACGGGTCAGTGTCGTGGTTTAACCCCAGCCAGTAACTAAGCACCACACAGCCGCTCGCTCACTCCCCCCTGGTGGGATGGGGGAGAGAATCGGAAGAGTAAAAGTGAGAAAACTCATGGGTTGAGATAAAGACAGTTTAATGGGTAAAGCAAAAGCCGCGCATGCAAGCAAAGCAAAGCAAGGAATTCATTCACTACTTCCCATTGGCAGGCAGGTGTTCAGCCATCTCCAGGAAAGCAGGGCTCCATCACGCGTAACGGTTACTTGGGAAGACAAAGGCCATCACGCCAAACGTCCCCCCCCTCCATTCTTCTTCCCCCAGCTTATATACTGAGCATGATGTCATATGGTATGGAATAGCCCTTTGGCCAGTCTGGGTCAGCTGTGCTAGCTATGCTCCCTCCCAGCTTCTTATGCACCTGGCAGAGCACGAGAAGCTGAAAAGTCCTTCACTAGTGTAAACTCTACTCAGAAAGAACCAAAACATCAGTGTGTTCTCAACATTATTCTCATCCTAAATCCAAAACACAGCACTATACCAGCTACTAAGAAGAAAACTAACTCTACCCCAGCTGAAACCAGGACAGTCAGTCTACATGACACCAAGCCTGCTGGCGACAGATGGGGTACACCTGTCTCAAAGGGGGAAAAGGATCTTTGCGCAGGAGTTAGCAGGGCTCATTGAAAGAGCTTTTAAACTAGATTTGAAGGGGAAAGGGATAAAACCAGGCTCACTAGTGATAAGCCATGGGATGGCACGCCAATGTTTGGGGGACAGTGTGCTAGTGAGGTCTTCAGTCTGCTCCACGATGTGCTGAGCACACTTGAAATGTCTCTATACTAATGCATGCAGCATGAAGAATAAACAAGAGGAGCTAGAAGCTTTGGTCCAGTCCCAGAGCTACATCATCATTGGCATAAGCGAATCCTGGTGGGATGAGTCTTGTGACTGGTGAGCCGTGATGGTTATAGGCTCTTCAGGAGGGATAGGCAGGGCAGGTGAGGTGGGGGGGTGGTGCTGTATGTAAGAGGGGGTTGGATTGTATGGCGCTTGCAGTTGGCGATGACACGGTTGAGAGCCTCTGGGTAAGGATTAAAGGGAAAGCAAATAAAGCAGAAATTGTGGGATTCTACTATCGACCACTCAGCCAGGATGATGACACCAATGAATTATTCTATAGGGAATTAAGGGATATCTCTAGATCAGCTGCCCTTGTCCTTATGGGGGATTTTAACTTCCCAGACGTCAGCTGGGAATATCATACAGCAGACACAAACAGGTCCAGGAAATTCCTGAAGCACGATGATAACTTCTTGGTGCAGGTACTAAGGGAGCCGGCTAGGAAAAGTGCCCTCCTAGATTTGTTGTTTGTAAACAGAGAGGGTTTCATGGGCAAAGTGGTGATTGGTAGCTGTCTTGGTCACAGTGACCATGAAGTAGTTGAGTTTCAAATAGTTGGCGATAGGAGAAAAAGTGCCAGCAAAACTTTGACCCTGGATATGGGGAGAGCAGACTTTGGGCTGCTGAAGGAGCTAATTAGTAAGGTCCCCGGGAATCTGCTTTTGAAGGTATTGGGGTCCATGAATGCTGGTCACTTTTTAAGACCGATCTCTTAAGAGTGCAGGATCAGGCAATCCCAAAGTGTCAGAAGTCAAACAAGGGGGGCAGAAGGCCGGCTTGGATGAGCAGGGATCTCCTTCTAGAACTTAGGTGGAAACGGAAAGTATACAGACATTGGAAGCAAGGACAGGCGACAGAGGAGGACTACAGAGATGCTGTTCTCTACTGTAGGGAGAAAATTCGAGGCAAAGCTCGATTAGAGTTCAAGCTGGCCAGCGCTGTGAAGGACATCAAGAAGGGCTTTTTAAAATATGTTAACAGCAAAAGGAGGATCAGAGATAATATTGGTCCATTACTTGATGAGGTTGGTCACCTCACAAATAGGGATGTAGAAAAAGCAGAGACGTTTAATGCCTTCGCCTCTGTCTTTAACACCGATGATGGGCCCTGGGACCCCCCAGAGCGCTGGGTTGGAAGACTGTGACTGGGGGAATGATAAACTCCCAGCTGAGACTGAACTTGCTGCTCCAGCTGGATCCCTATAAGTCAATGGGACCCATGGGATTCATCCCAGGGTACTGAAAGAGTTTGATGTCATAGTGAGACCTCTCTCCATTAAGGACTAGACAAGTCCATAATACATTTGGTGAACAATTGGCTGATGGGTGGGGCTCAAAGGGTTATAGTAAATAAAGGCTTCCCTTGGTCAACTAGATAGGTGACCTTGTCATAATGGAGTCTGGAGAGGTCCCAGTCGACTGGAAGCTGGCAAACATCCCAATCTTCAAGAAGGGCAACAGGGATGACCCTGGTAACTGCAGGCCTGTCAGTCTCACCTCTGTGCCTGGCAAAATCATGGAGAAGATTATTCTGGGAGTTATTGGAAAACACCTGAAAGACAGTGCAGTCATTGGTCCCAGCCAGCACGGGTTCACGAGGGGAAAGTCCTGCTTAACCAACTTGATTTCCTTTTATGACAAGGTCACCCATCTAGTTGACCAAGGGAAGACAGTAGATGTGGGTTTTTTGGATTTTAGTAAAACTTATGATACTATCTCTCACAGTATCCTTCTGGACAAAATGTCCAGCATACAGCTAGACAAGTCCATGAACAATTGGTTGACTGGTCAGGCTCAAAGAGTTATAGTAAATGGGGTTCATCAGGCTGGCATCCAGTCACCAGTGGGGTTCCCCAGGGCTCAATTTTAGGGCCAGTGCTCTTCAATGTTTTTATCAATGACCTGGATGCAGGAATAGAATGTACATTAAGTAAGTTTGCCAATGATACTAAACTAGGAGGAGCTGTGGACTCCCTCGAGGGCAGAGAGGCCTTACAGAGAGACCTGGATAGACTGGAGAGCTGGGCAATCCCCAACCATATGAAATTTAACAAGAGCAAGTGCCAGATTCTGCACCTGGGACAGGACAATCCTGGTTATACATAAAAATTGGGGGCAAGAGGCCACAGAGCAGCCCTGCAGAAAGAGATCTGGGGGCTTGGGTTGATGGCGAGTTGAATATGAGTTAACAGTGTGCCCTGGCAGCCAAAAAGGGCCAACCGTGTCCAGGGGTGCATCAAGAACAACATAGCTAGCCAGTCAAGGGAGGTGATTGTCCCACTCTACACTGCACTGGTGCGGCCCCACCTCAAGCACTGTGTGCAGTTTTGGGTGCCTCAATATACGAAGGACATCAAACTATTAGAGTGTGTCCAGAGGAGGGCGACCAAGATGGTGAAAGGTCTGGAGGGCAAGACTTATGAGGAGCGGCTGAGGTGGTCACTTGGCTTGTTCAGCTTGGAGAAGGCTGAGGGGTGACCTCATTGCAGTCTACAACTTCCTCAAGAGGAGCAGCGGAGGAGGGAGGTGCTGATCTCCTCTCTCTGGTGACCAGCGATAGGACACGAGGAAATGGAATGAAGCTGCGTCAGGGGAAGTTCAGATTGGACACTAGGCAAAGGTTCTTCACTGAGAGGGTGGTCGGTCACTGGAACAGGCTCCCCAGGGAAGTGGTCATGGCACCAAGCCTGTCAGAGTTCAAGGAGCGTCTGGGCGACGCTCTTAGTCATATGGTTTAGTTTTAGGTAGTCCTGCGAGGAGCAGGGAGTTGGACTCGATGATCCTTATGTCAACCAGCAGGGAATGGTCCTCCGTATGGCTGCTGACTGTCTGAATGAGCTGCATGTATTCTCTCACATAGCAGCCATTCTCAAAATCAGGCTGCAGTGGTTTCGTTGGCATTTGTTCACCATCCACATAGAGGACCACAAAATTTATATCATAATGTTTAAAGTTGAAAGGGTTCTTAGCATAATTGCTGCTAAAAGCATTGTTATCTATGAACCCAATAACAACAAGCTTGAGCAGTTGTCCCAGAAACAAATTGGTAGCTGCCACAACTGCGAGGTGGTATGCCGAACACTTTCATGCCCACCCAGTCCACTGGGTATTTAGTGTTGGCCCTAATTAATGCCTCAGCATGTCGTCACCCACACTTTCTTCACAAACAGCAAGGCATAGGTAATAACCAGCTTGCAGGCTCCTGCTGCTGGGGAGCTCATCAAACAAAAGCTGTCTTTGCTGTGTGTGAGCCTAATTTTTCCATCTTCACCATTCAACAAAAGCTTGTCTCGAAAGAACAGATTGCTGTGGAGGGGACCCAATAGTTTGATCCTCCTTCTCTGGGCCATCAGAGCTGAGCATTGCCTGAAGCCCTGATTAGTGACACCATCCAGCATGACTGCTTTCTGCTGCCCACCTGTCTTTGTAGAGCAGCCTCGTGGAGAAATATGTGGACAGGGTGTCACGGCTGTAATTGAGAAGCAACTCAATGAAGTTGCGGTAGCAGTTGTTGCTCTGGCTTATCAGTCAGTCCCCCAGCATAATGTCCAGCTGGCTGAAAATAGAGAGCAGTGGGTAATTCAAGAGACCCATGGCCTCACTGGCTCCAAAGTTGGACCTGTCAGCTTTTACAATCTTGCAGCAGAGGTGCAGCAGAGTGTTGTTCAGGTCTTTGCAATCTTCCCCATTTCCAGCTATGAAAAAGTCCAGAGGTGCAGATGCTGTAATAGGGGAAAGTGGAGGCACCTCAATAAACAGGTGTTTCTCAATGTTGATCTGCACTGGGGACACTTCAAACAAATTCAGATTGGTTCTGGTACATTCTTCTGAGCAGCCATGAATGAAAGCCATCCCTTTTAAAATATATTTCCTTTTCTAGTGGTAGAATGGGACCTCTTTCTCTGGGTTTTCTGTTTCTTTTGCACCATTTGGCCTGGTTTCATCTTCTTCTTCTTGCCCTGGTCAGACTGTTGTCTGGTGCCCCCCTTCTTTTTTCTTTTAAAAGGCTGGGGTGGTCCTTCTTTCCGGGAACGTGACATGGCTCTCATTAAGGCTTTCTCTTTGAATATAAATAAATCCTGAGCCCTCCTGATTTGCCAGTGTTTGCAACTTGTCCAAGAGAACCTTGGAAACATGTCCAAACATGTTCAGAATCATAGAATCATAGAATCATTTAGGTTGGAAAAGACCTTTAAGATCATCAAGTCCAACCATTAACCTAGCACTGCCAAGTCCACCACTATACCATGTCTCTAAGCGCTACATCCATACATCTTTTAAATACCTCCAGGGATGGGGACTCAACCACTTCCCTGGGCAGCCTGTTCCAGTGCCTGACTTCCCTTTTGGTGAAGAAGTTTTTCCTAATATCCAATGTAAACCTCCCCTGGCACAACTTGAGCCCATTTCCTCTCCTCCTATCGCTTCTTACTTGGGAGAAGAGACTGACACCCACCTCGCTACAACCTCCTTTCAGACAGTTGTAGAGAGCGATAAGGTATCCCCTCAGCCTCCTCTTCTCCAGACTAAACAACCCCAGCTCCCTCAGCCACACCTCATAAGACTTGTGCTCCAGACCCTTCACCAGCTTCGTTGCCCTTCTTTGGACACGCTCCAGCACCTCAATGTCCTTCTTGTAGTGAGGGGCCCAAAACCGAACACAGTATTCAAGGTGCAGCCTCACCAGTGCCAAGTGCAGGGGGACGATCGCTTCCCTGGTCCTGCTGGCCACACTATTTCTGATGCAATCCAGGATGTTATTGGCCGCCTTGGCCACCTGAGCACACTGCAGGCTCATATTCAGCAGGCTGTCAAACAACACAAAGAGGTGGCAGTCACCAACCTGCTCCTCCACCTGGATGTTCACAAGTCCATGGGGCCAGATGGGATCCACCTGAGGATACTGAGGGAGCTGGCAGAGGAGCTTGCCAAGCCACTTTCCATCATTTATCAGCAGTCCTGGTCAACCAGGGAGGTCCTGGATGACTGGAAGCTAGCAAATGTGATGCCCCTCTACAAGAAGGGTCAGAAGGAGGATCCGGGGAACTACAGGCCTGTCAGCCTGACCTCGGTGCCAGGGAAGGTCATGGAACAAATCATCTCACAATTTCAGCTACTATGAAAATTTCATCTATGAATGTCTGTTCATAACCTTTCTCAAATCTCTTGTTCTTGACACCCTGACATGGTCTCCCTTTTTGAGCAAAGATTCAAATTCTTCAATTTTAAGCACACTCCCATATATGGTTTTCTAAACCTTTGCAGAGTTGAAAGGGGTCACATCTACAAGCCTGGCTCTAATAGTTCTCTGGAAGCTATGGTTATAGCTCATTTTAAGCTTCGACAGCACATCAGAGTTGCATTATCCACCAAGTCTGCCTGCCATTGTGCATCCACCTTTGTCACAATCACCCTGTTTCTTTTAACGTGCTTTCTTACAGCCTAGCATAAGCTGTAAGCAGCCTGGTTTTCAAGCCAGGTGGCCACAGCTTCTGTTCAGATCAGCAATTCACCTTTTAGCAGCTTCAGAAAGGGAATTTACACCCCCAAAACTTCTCACCTCCCCAGGAGCACAGTAAATCTCTTTTAACAGAAGTGGTGGCATAGACATATCTACTGACATGCTGCTACTTCACACATGTACGAAATGAAACAATGGACAATCAATTTAACAGAGAAACTTTATTAACAGGATATGAGTGGAGTTGGTTGCCAGTTAGACTTCTTTAGGCTTTTTCCTTTTTTTTCTTGAATGCCACTGTCACTTCTTTGCCCATTCTCCTTTCTTTGGCCACTGCAGGCCCAGATAGCAATGCAGACAAGTCAAGGTGCAGTTCTGACTTTTCCCTCATCAGTCAGTCAGCAGGAGTTTTTTGAAACATTCTGTAAGGTCATAGACCTAAGGATAAAAAAGCATAGAGCACCAGCCTGTACCCCATAGTGGTCTTACAGGTAGCTGTAAGATCCCCCACAATCATAGGCAAAGGGAGATTCCCACCACTACCACCTGCTCTCATGTGACATCTTGAAATCCAGTTTGGGATTCATAGACCCATTGGCCAGTTCTTCTGGTTTGCATGATCTTTTCTGGGAATCCCTTAGGGTCTTTTCCTTATTGTCCCCATGCACTTGTTCTTCTGAAGTTGGCATTTTGTTCTGGTGTTCCATTTTTGCAGGCAGCATTGCCTGTCTTGCAGCATCATTCAAAGCCCAAAGTCTGCCCCAGTAATACTGCATGGTCATCCTGTTGGGCTGGGCCTGGATGCGGGGGCCTCTCGGTCCAGCTCACAGGATTCATCTCTTCTTTGCATGTGACAGGATTTGCGCTGGGGGCACCTTGGTGGGCCTCCTAGGAGGGGTCCATAGCCCTCGGGCATGTTCCAACTTGTCTGTGCCCCCCACATTTTTGGCACCCCTCCACTGTCTTGAACTTCCCCCCACCCCAGACATGCTAGGGCTTGTTTTTCAGCCTTGTAAAGTGGAGCAATCCAAACATGCCTTTTACCTTTGTTTAATTATTGTCTATTCACATTTAAACTTTAATTATTCATTCCATTAGCTCTTATTAAAGAAAATTTTAAAGAATGATTAAGGGACTGGAGCATCTGTCCTATGAGGAAATTGAGCCTATTTATACGTATGTATATACTGTATATATTGTATATAAATGTATATATTTTTATATCTGAGCATTTCCTGGTCTAAAGGAAGTGGGCATCCAATCAGAAGGAGATCTTAGAACATGTGGGTATGACAGTGTCAATGACATTGAGGAAAATGGCAGCTACCTACCATAAAATGGTCACTGAAAAAACATGGTGGACTCTGCATATTTAGTGGGAGAGGGGCTTCCTGCTCTGACATCGTTCTGGGGTAAACAGGAAGGTGTGGGTGGCTGTCTGAGAACACATGGGTATGACAGTGTCAAGAAATGGCCATCAGCCAATCACAGAGCAGTATGAAAACACATGGGTTATGCCATTTAACAAAATGGCAGCTCCCTGCCATAAAATGTCTGGCTGAAACAAAATGGCACCGCCCTGTGTATGTAGGGGGAAGGGACTTTCTGGTCTGATGTAAACTGGAAGGGGTGGCTGGTCCTTCCAGGCAATCACAACAGACCACATGACCGGAAGAGGGGAATGACTTCTGGGACAAATGCTACATGTGACTGGGGGGGGGGGGGACACACACGGACGGACGGGGGATGACACGACTTCTGCCAGGGCACCCATCACTTCTTATCTTGGATAAAAGTTGTCCCTATACTACTGAAGGCAGTACTGGCCTCACAGCCTGTAAAAGCAGCATGACTTGGGGGCCATCTCAAACACCTGTACCCAAATACACATCGCATGGGAAAGAAATAGGAGGAATTAGAAGCCTGTGCACAGCTGCAGAGCTATGACCTCATTGGAATTACAGAGAAATGGGGGATAGCTCTCATGACTGGAGTGATGCAATGAATGGATATAAGCTCTTCAGGAAAGACAGAGTGGGAAGGGGAGGAGGAGTGGTTGTGATCTCTCCAAAGGAGTGGCTTAAATGCATGGAGCTTTGCCTTGGAACATGTGATGAGCTAGTCAAGAGCTTGTGAGTAAGGATTAAAAGACAGACCAGCACAGATGATGTTGTAAAAAGTGTCTGCTACAGACTCCCTGAGCAAGAAGAGAAGGCAGATGAAGCCTTGTTTAGGCTGCTGGAGAAAGCCTGACAATCACAGGCCCTGGTATTCATGGGTGACTTTAATCTCCCTGATATCTGCTGGAAGGACAATGTGACTGAGCACAAACAATTCAGGAGATTTCTGAAACATGTTGAAGATAATTTCTTGATGCAAGTAATTAATGAACTGACTAGGGGAGATGCTATGTTGGACCTGCTCCTCACAAACAAGGAAGATGATGGATGATGTGAAGGTCAAGGGCAGTCTTGGCTGTAGTGACCATGAGACTGCAGAATTTAGGATCCTGAGAGGAGCAAGCAAGACAGCAGAATTATAACCCTGGACTTCAGGAGAGCAGATTTTACCCTCTTCAGGGACCTGCTTAGCAGGATCCCATGGGAAACTACTCTGGAGGGCAAAGGGGCTCACGACAGCTGGTTAATCTTCAAAGACAGCCTCATCAGAGCACAAGAACAGTCCATTCCAAAGTGCAGGAAGTCAAGCTAGCATGGCAAAAGGCCAGCATGGATGAACACGGAACTCCTGACTGAGCTCAAACACAAAAAAGGAAGCACACAGAAGTTGGAAGCAGGGAAAGGCTACTTGTGAGAAATACAAAGGCATTGCCTGCATTGTGACTGTTCACTCAGCGCCTGCTCAGATTTTGGCTAACACAGCTCATGCTAAGGCCTGATGTATGCTGGGAGCAGCACCATTAGGTCAAAGCGAGAGCATCAGGTAGGCAGGACAGGTGACCGGAAAGAGCTAGAGGTCATTATGCAGCCATTATCACCTGAAGATTGCTGTCTCCTGCAGCCATCATCTTTGCATATTGAGTGTCTGGCAGTTTCATCAGAATCTGCTAACTTATGGAAATGGCATAGACGAAACTTCCAAGCTGGAAGGTATAAATACGTCAGCTTACCCAAAAAGCTTTTGAAGCAGATACAACAGCAGCTGGACTGTTGAGGCTTTCGTGCTTCCCGGTGTGATATGGGGATGCACTCACCATGACGGAGGAGGAAGGATGAGCATTCTCACTGTTGGCTAGGTAACTATTTTGCTCATAGGTGCATGAGTTATGAAACCTCATGACTTAAGTGGTGAATTAGTGAATTCATGTGACAGACTAGTCTGTGCAAAGGGGATTGAGCCCTTGTTTGTCATGTTTGTTTGTTATATTTCTTAATGAGCTCATAAAATAAAGTTTAATTTACAGAGTACATTGTCCTGTAAAATTTGAGAGATCCAAATGGACTGTGACACTGCATTATGTAGGAACGGAGTCAAGCTCAGTTGGAGTTGAAATTAGCAAGTGTCGGGGATGGAGTGAGAGTGCATTTGTAAGAGCAATATGTTTATTGATAACAAAGTTTGATAATAAATGCGACAGTGGTTTAACAAGATTCGATGGTAAGATACACTTGATTATTTACTGCATAGAGGACAGAGTCAGACAAAACTGTCAGGAAGACCCTCCCGTTTAGTCATGAGGTTCAGAGAGGACCCCCTTGCTTTCTAAACTCCTTCTCAGAGGGGAGTCTAGGTGCGGCTGGATCCAATCCTAGTCCCAGACTTGGTCAACAGTTTACGTCTAAAGGATTATATATGCACAATCAATCCTTTATATCACTTAGCTAAGATTTCAAAGTTTAGCATGCTGTTAGTCAGTTACGGAGGATCTGTTGCGGCAAGGAATCTCTCAACCTCGAGGAGTAACCTTGAGAGGTGTCCCTACTCAAGGGGAGATCCTGGCGTGCAGCCCGCTGCCGTGCGGGAGAGCTCAACGGGCTCTTGGGCTGCTCACTGTTTATGGAGGTAAGATGATTAACTCATAGTCATATTTACATACCAACTCCGTCTGTTAGTTTCTTCCAAATCTAGCTTGAGTTGGACACTGACCAGCACTGTGGTTAGTTAGACACATATTGCCATAAATTAGCCCTTGGCTGTAGTGTTGTTATCTGTCTCCCCCGAATCCACTTTGAGCTGGATGCATCCATCACAACTGCCACTGGTGATTATCACCCGAGCAGGGCCATGGGAAAAGGTCAGATGGGGGGGAAGGCAGGAGGGTACAGGGGGAGCACACCGCCACAGCAAGGGAGGTAAAAGGCAACAATAAAGTTTTCTAAGTACATCAGTAGGAAAAGGAAAGCTAAAGGGAATGTGGGCCCATTGCTCATGGGGCAGGGGGCCTAGTGACAAGGGACACTGAAAAGGCTGAGGTACTCAATGCCTTTCTTGCCTCACTTTTCTCTGGTAAGAGTTGTTCTAAGGTCTCCCAGGTCCCTAAGCCTCCTAGTGGCATCTGTGGAAGTCAAGCAGTACCCACAGTAGGGGAAGAAAGAGATAGGGATCACTTAAACCATTTGGGCATACACAACTTCATGGGACAAGATGGGATGCATCTGAGGGTGTTGAAGGAGCTGGCTGATGTCATTGCAGGCACAGGAATGGCTATGATGCAGCTGCAGACAGCTGCTCCTGTGACATAGCTCAAGCAGGGACTGAAGTCCCAGGGCTGCACTCAAATGGAGTCTCTGGACCCATAGGCAGAGGGTGTGGGTGGAGACCCCAAATGAGGCTGGCCATAACCATTAAGGCCTATTAATGCACTCAGGGCCCTGACACCACAGCTGTGGTGAATTTCCCATCTTCTGTCATGGGTAGTACAAGAAACCAGGATCTCTTGGAAAAAAAATTAAAGTGACTGGAGAGGACCAAAGAACACCACCTATACCACTTAAGAAGAGAAAACAACCGAAAACCCCAGTGGCTGACTCTCTAAAGTTTACTGCTGAAAATAGATAATTGCCGAACCCTTCACTTTGTTGTGTACTTAAAAACAAAAAAAACTGCATGGAGATCAGTTAAAGAACACACGCATACAGAAAATTTTAAAACACTTCAGCTGGGTTGTAAGTTTTATTTACATAATGCATTTATGAAAATCATTACAGGAAATACAGGTCTGGGTCTTTTGAAATGTATTTTGAGTAGCCCTAGTCATGGGGAAAACTCTACAGTTATTTTTTTACAAAGTGCATCACCATCCATTCATTCTTTACTAAATCATTAGAATACAGTTTTAAAAGCTGTTGAGAAAATAGGCCCCTTTTTATGCTGATGTAGGAAAAAGGCACAGTGGTATCTGCAAGCAGAGATGTTGCTGTTGCTTCCTCTGGAAAGTGATGTCTGTAGTGTTCTGTTTTAAAAAGGCCATGATATTTTCAGGAAAGACAGCACTGTTTGGGGGTGTAGCTGTAGGAGTCAAAAAGCACATGACTGGAACTGGGGAGGGACTTCTGGAGCAAGTGGAACACCTGACAGCCAGTAGGGGCAGGGCTTCTGCAGGAAGTGGGGGTGTTGCACCTGTCACTGCTTATCTTGGATAAATGTACTTATAGTATGCGGAGTTACTTTAATATCAGCAGCAAAGCCAGCTAACCTAAAGCTGGTTTCAAGGCCATAGTCACAACAGATATTGAGGTATTTCCTCCTCTTCCTCTTAAAGGAATTCCAGCTTGCAAAGTCTCTGGGACAAAACTCTCACTGAGATGTAAGACCTCTTGGAGTTAATAAGTCCTCTGGAAGAGTTCACATGTGGGAAGAGCACAGTCACTTGCTTTAAGCAAAATAAGCATCTCTCGGGGGCAGTGGATGGTACATAAATGTTAGGGTTTCAGGCAAGTGATTGGGTCTCTGACTAGGCCTTGGCCTGAGGTTCAGCTAACTGAACAAAATGTAGAAAACTACTGGCCGTGACATGAGAAATTGCTGGACATAGATAACGGAGTGAGAAGCTGCCAAAAGTTAAAGGCAGCGCTGTGAGGAATGGCTGGATTGCACAGGTGGTTAAGGGGGATCTACTTGAGAGATGGACAGACTTCACAGACACCTGACAGGGAGCATTGGGGAGTCAAACCTTGCAAGGCCAGCAGTGCATGGGTAACTATAGCAGTAATAGCATATAAGGCTGAGAGTGCCTAGGGACTGGTATCAGAAATACAACATTTGGGTACAGATGTAGCAAAATGGCCCAGTGGGGGAAAAGTAATTTTTGATAGGTTGTTTATTTGGGAGGAGACTAGGGTAGAGAAAAGGAGGTATAAGAGCTGCAAAGGGAGGATCCAGGCAATTTTGCAGCTGCTTAATGGGTAACGTAGTCTGACCTGTCTGTCACTCAAGCTGTTTAGCTATGGAAAACAAGGATCCTACAGTGCCTTGTTGTATATTTTTTTTTCCTTTTCCTGTCATTGAGTATGCACTGAACATCAGGAAACAATTGCAGCTAATTGGGAGACTGTGTATGTGTGTGCATATGTACACACAGAGAACACACCACCCAGTGGTCAGCAGCTATGCGCAAGATAAGTTAAAATTCCTCCCACACAATGTTTGGCTTCTAAAGCTTGGTTCCAAATTAGCCATTACCAGGATAATGATTCAATCCATTTTTAAGTTGTCGTACTCCCTATCAGTGGATAAGCATGCAACCTTGCAATCACACCCTTGTCACCTCTTCTGTAGCTATCATCAGAAGAGCTGGTCTTATTTAGGGCAGTTATTATACAGTTCTGCCAGTGTTCCAATCTCTTGAATTCCCAAGGCATCATATCCAGTGGAGGGAAATCTCTTGCAACTCCAAAGGGAAAACTCAGCAGCAGCTGCCATTAATATTAAAAGTCCAACTTCAGACTAAAACTAGTGCTAAGTTACCTCCTGGACATAAGAGCTTGGAGAATCAGGTCTAATTTTCAAGGTGAAGAGTGGGCCCTCTGTTCATTTTTATGACTATATCTCACACTTGGAGAACCCATGCTATGTTTAGAAAAAGAAGAGCTCAAAATACCCCTTGGCGGAGATATAAAGGACATTCAAGACACATCTTTGGTGCATTCTGCTCTCTATTGCTCACTCTTACCTTTCCCCCTGTTATTGAAGCCTTGTCAATGACAAATGTCTTTGAATATGAATCTGAATAAAAATATAAATATTAATGTTAATGTTAATACCACATAAGGAAAGCCAGATCAGCTGTCCACCTTGCCCACTCTCCAAAAGTGGCAGATAGGTGTAGTAGAGTAAGAGCAAGGCAAACATGCATGCTACTGCCCCCTAATATTCTCCCAACCTCCACCTATTTTCAGCTCAGAGATTTCCTGACCCATGTGTGATTGCTATTGATTTAGTAATCCTCAGTGGATTTCTTTTCCATGGCCTTGTCTGAGCTCCCCTTGAACCCATGAAAACATTTAGAATCCACAACTTCTTCTGTCAAAGAGTTCCTCCAGTCCACTATCTGTTGCATAACAAACCACATCCTTTTGTTTCTTTTCAACACAGCTCCCACTAGCTTCATTTTTTGCATTGGAAGAGATAATGAACAGTCCTTATTTACAAGCCACTCATGATTTTATTGAACTTTGCCATATCTACCTTCCATTGTCTTTTTTTCAGACTGACAAATCCCTGCTTACTCAGTAATTCCTATACAGAAGCAGTTCCACTGTATTTGGTTTACGTGGCAAGGTTTTGGTAGCGTTGGGGGCTGCAGGGATGGCTTCTGTGAGAAGAGATCATGCCCCCATGTTGGTCAGAGCCAAAACGGACCTGCCACTGGCCAAAGCTGAGCCCATCAGTGGCGCTGGTGGTGCCTCTGTGATAACATATTTAAGAAAGGGTAAAAAAACACTGCACAGGAGCTGTGAAAGAGAGGAGTGAGAAAAAAATGTGAGAAAAACAACCCTGCAGACACCAAGGTCAGTGAAGGAGGGGGAAGAGGTGATCCAGAGCAGATATTCCCCTGCAGCCCCTGCAGAAGGCCATGGTGAAGCAGGTATTCCCTGCAGCCCAGGAGGACCACATCAGAGCTGATATCCACACTGCGGCCCTTGGAGAACCCCACGCTAGAGCAGGTGGATATGCCCTAAAGGAAGCTGCAGCCCGTAAAGAAGCTCCTGGCAGGAACTGTGGCCCATAGGAGACCCACACTGGAGCAGTCTGTTCCTGATAGATTATACCTTGTGTAAAGTACCCACTCTGGAGCAGTTTGTGAAGGACTGTATCCCATGGGAGGGACCCCACACTGGAGCAGGGGAAGAGTGTGAGGAGGAAGGAACGGCAGAGACAAAGCGTTATGAACGGGAGACAGTCCTCCACGAACTTCTCCAGCGTGAGTCCATCCCACAGGATGCAGTTCTTCATGAACTGCTCCAGCGTGGGTTCTTTCCATGAGATGCAGTCCTTCAGAAAGAGACTGCTCCAGCGTGGGTCCCCCATGGGGTCACAAGTCCTGCCAGCAAACCTGCTCCAGCGTGGGCTTCCCATGGGGTCACAGCCTCCTTTGGGCACATCCACCTGCTCCGGTGTGGGGTCCTTCACAGGCTGCAGGTGGATATCTGCTCCACCGTTAACCTCCATGGGCTGCAGGGGGACAACCTGCCTCACCATGGTCTTCTGCAGGGGCTGCAGGGGAATCTCTGCTCTGGTGCCTGGAACACCTCCTCCCCCTCCTTCTTCACTGACCTTGGTGTCTGCATAGTTGTTCCTCTCACATATTCTCACTCCTCTCTCTGGCTGCAGTTGTGCAGATTTCCCCCCCCCCCCCCCCCCTTCTTAAATATGTTATCGCAGAGGTGCTACCACCATTGATGATTGGCTCAGCCTTGGCCAGTGGCGGGTCCGTCTTGGAGCCGGCTGGCATTGACTCTATCGGACATAGGGGAAGCTTCCAGCAGCTTCTCACAGAAGCCACCCCTGTAAGCCCCCCTGCTACCAAAACCTTGCCATGCGAACCCAATACAACACATAATTTATAAAAGTTTTATTTCCTTTCCTGTTTTCTATTAGCAGAATTGCTAAAATAAAACAAGTTGTTTAATTTAAAGGTGGAATACTTCATTATAGAAAATAAAGTTTTACAAGTGACTCTATGTATTTTGTTTATGTTTTATACAGTGATAGGGTCTTGGTTAGCTATTACACTAGACAACCTTGTTGCAATTCTTCTTGTGTGAAGTGAGTTGCTGCTCTAAGCCAGTCAGTATGAAGTGGCTGGTTCTTGATTGGTTGCCATGGGGTACTGTATACTCAGGAAAGGTGTATCTTCGCCTATTCTTTCATCTTCTATTTCACTCTCAGAGCTACTGCTCTCAGAACTTGTGTCAGAGTCTATTTCCACTCTGCTGGAAATATGACCATTGGGCTTTGTTCTTTTTACCCTCTGGCTGTTGGTGAATTTCTTTGGAGGCTCCTGTGCTGACTCATACTCTTGCATTGCCCCATATTCCTCATCCTCTAATATACTCAGAGGACTAGGTGGCAGACTGTTGCTCTCATAGGCAGAACTGTGGTGGAAGGAGTTGAACTGCTGATGGTGATGGTCATACTTCTCCCATAGTTGCAGTGGGGTCACCAGAAATAGCAGTCTCTCCTCTTTCATGAGGGGACTCATGGCCACAGAGGGACAGACATGGTTAAACTGGAAACTGGTGGGCACATTTTTGGAAGACGACGACTTCGGAGAAGTCAGAGTGTGAAAATCTACAGGTGACATGATCAGGTGTGGTCATAGCTGACACATACCTGAAGAAGGACACACACACACAAAATTTGCAAGCATGTAGGCAGGGACACATAAACACTAATGATCCTGTCGGCTGTGAGGGAAAAAGCAGAAGTTTCTCTTAAGATCCCCAGTATCCTCACACTAGACTGTAAATACAAGGTAAACATTCTTGCTGCTATTAGTCCTATGATATATGAGCCTATGTGGTGGGTTGACCCCAGCCACCCACACAGCCACTTGCTTATTCCCCCGCCCAGCAGGATGGAGGAGAGAATAGGAAAAGCAAAAGTGAGAAAACTCATTGGCTGAGATAAAGACAGCTGAATAAGTGAAGGAAAGAGGGGAAAAGAGCTGGAGAGAGGAGTGAGAATATGTGAGAGGGGGGACCTTTCCCCTTTTCCAGGGGAAAGAGGAGGGGGTGTCACCCTCTATGTCAATGACCAGCTGGAGTGCATGGAGCTCTGCCTGGGGATGGATGAGGAGATGACTGAAAGCTTATGGGTCAGGATTAAAGGGAGGGCAGGGACAGGTGACATTATAGTGGGGGTCTGCTACAGGCCACCTGACCAGGAAGACCATGCAGATGAGGCCCTCTATAGACAGATAGAAGCAGCCTCATGTTCATGAGCCCTGGGCCTCATGGGAGACTTCAACCACCCCGACATCTGCTGGAGGGACAACACAGCGGGGCATAAGCAATCCAGGAGGTTCCTGGAATGCATTGATGATAACTTCCTTCTCCAAGTGACAGAGGAGCCAATGAGGAGAGGTGCTATGCTGGGCATTGTTCTCACCAACAAGGTGGGGCTGGTGGGGAATGTGAAGCTCAAGGGCAGTCTTGGCTGCAGTGACCATGAAATGGTGGAGTTAAAGATCCTTAGGGCACCAAGGAGGTCGCACAGCAAGCTCACTGCCCTGGACTTCAGGAGAGCAGACTTTGGCCTTTTCAGGGATCTGCTTGGTAGAGTACCATGGGATAAAGCCCTGGAGGGAAGAGGTGCCCAAGAAAGCTGGTTAGTATTCAAGAAGCACCTCTTCCAAGCTCAGGAGTGGTGCATCCCAACAAAGAAGTCAGGCAAAATGACACAATATCCTTCTTCCCCCACAATATCCTTCTTCCCCCACAATATCCTTCTCTCTAAATTGGAAGGATATGGATTCAATGGGCAGACTGCTCGGTGGATAGCAAACTGGCTGGATGGTCGCATCCAGAGGGTAGTGGTCAATGGCTCGATGTCCAGATGGAGAACAGTGACGAGTGGTGTCCCTCAGGGGTCCATACTGGGGCCAGTGCTGTTCAATACCTTCATCAATGACATAGCAGGACTGAGCGCACCCTCAGCAAGTTTGCAGATGACACCAAGCTGAGTGGTGTGGTTGACATGCCTGAGGGATGGGATGCCATCCAGAGGGATCTGGACAAGCTGGAGAGGTGGGCCTGTGTGAACCTCATGAGGTTCAACGAGGCCAAGAGCAAGGTCCTGTACCTGGGTTGGGGCAATCCCCAGTATCAGTACAGGCTGGGGGATGAAGGGATTGAGAGCAGCCCTGAGGAGAAGGATTTGGGGGTACTGATAGATGAGAAGCTGGACATGAGCCGGCAATGTGCTCTCACAGCCCAGAAAGCCAACCATATCCTGGGCTGCATCAGAAGAAGTGTGGCCGGCAGGTTGAGGGAGGTGATTCTGCCCCTTTACTCTGCTTTCGTGAGACCCCACCTGGAGTACTGCGTCCAGCTCTGAGGTCCTCAGTGCAAGAAGGACATAGACCTGTTGGAGCGGGTCCAGAGGAGGGCCACAAAAATGATCAGAGGGATGGAGCACCTCTGCTATGAGGACAGGCTGAAAGAGCTGGGGTTGTTCAGCCTGGAGAAGAGAAGGCTGCGGGGAGACCTTATTGCAGCCTTTCAGTACTTAAAGGGGGCCCACAAGAAACATGGGGATAGTCTTTTTAGCAAGGCCTGCTGCGACAGGACAAGGGGTAATGCTTTTAAACTAAAAGAGGGTAGATTCAGACTAGAGATAAGGAAGAAATTTTTTACAATGAGGGTGGTGAAACACTGGAACAGGTTGCCCAGAGAGGTGGTAGATGCCCCATCCTTGGAAACATTCAAGGACAGGCTGGATGGGGCTCTGAGCAACCTGATCTAGTTGTAGATGTCCCTGCCCATTGCAGGGGGGTTGGACTAGATGACCTTTAAAGGTCCCTTCCATCCCAAACCATTCTGTGATTCTATGAAAAATGCCAGGAGGCCTGCATGGATGAACAAGGAGCTCCTGGACAAACTCAAATTCAAAAAGGAAGCCTACAGAGGGTGGAAGCAAGGACAGGTAGCCTGGGAGGAATACAAGAAATTGTCTGAGCAACCAGGGATCAGGTTAGGAAAGCTAAAGCCCTGACAGAATTAAATGTGGTCAGGGATGTCAAGGGCAACAAGAAAAGCTTCTATAAGTATGTCAGTGATAAAAGGAAGACTAGGGAAAATGTGGGCCCTCTCCGGAAGGAAACGGGAGACCTGGTTACCCAGGATATGGAGAAGGCTGAGGTACTCAATGACTTTTTTGCCTCAGTCTTCACCGGCAAGTGCTCTAGCCACACCACCGAAGTCACAGAATGTAAAGGCAGGGACTGGGAGAATGAACCACCCACTGTAGGAGAAGATCAGGTTTGAGACCATCTAAGGAACCTGAAGGTGAACAAGTCCATGGGACCTCATGAGATGCATCCGCAGGTCCCGAGGGAACTGGCAGATGAAGCTGCTACGCCACTATCCATCATATTTGACAAGTCATGGCAGTCCGGTGAAGCTCCCGCTGACTGGAAAAGGGGAAACATAACCCCCATTTTTAAAAAGGGGAAAAAGGAAGACCTGGGGAACTACAGGCCAGTCAGCCTCACCTCCGTGCCTGGCAAGATCATGGAGCAGATCCTCCTGGAAACTATGCTAAGGCACATGGAAAACAAGGAGGTGATCAGAGATAGCCAACATGGCTTCTCTAAGGGCAAATTGTGCCGGGCAAATTGTGCCTGACAAATTAGGTGGCCTTCTATGACGGGGTTACAGCATTGGTGGATAAGGGAAGAGCAACAGATGGCATCTACCTGGACTTGTGCAAAGCATTTGACACTGTCCCGCATGACATCCTTGTCTCTGAATTGGAGAGACATGGATTTGACAAATGGACCACTCGGTGGATAAGGAATTGGCTGGATGGTCATACTCAAAGAGTTGCATTCAATGGCTCGATGTCCAAGTGGAGACCAGTGATGAGTGGCATTCCTCAGGGGTCGGTATTGGGACCAGCGCTGTTTAACATCTTTGTCAGAGACATGGACAGTGGGATTGAGTGCACCCTCAGCAAGTTTGCCAAGGACACCAAGCTGTGTGGTGCTGGAGGGTGGGATGCCATCCAGAGGGACCTTGAGAGGCTGGAGAGGTAGGCCCGTGCGAACCTCATGAAGTTCAACAAGGCCAAGTGCAAGGTCCTGCACATAGGCCGAGGCAATCCCAAGCACAGATACAGGCTGGGCGAAGAATGAATTCAGAGCAGCCCCGAGGAGAAGGACTTGGGGGTGTTGGTTGATGAGAAACTCAACATGACCTGTCAATGTGAGCTTGCAGCCCAGAAAGCCGACAGTATCCTGGGCTGCATCAAAAGAAGCGTGACCAGCAGGTCGAGGGAGGTGATTCTCTCCTTCTACTCCACTCTCGTGAGACCCCACCTGGAGTACTGCGTTCAGCTCCGGGGCCCCCAACATAAGAAGGACATGGACCTGTTGGAGTGAGTCCAGAGGAGGGCCACGAAGATGATCAGTGGGCTGGAGCACCTCTCCCATGAGGACAGGCTGAGAGAGTTGGGGTTGTTCAGCCTGGAGAAAAGAAGGCTCTGGGGAGACCTTATAGCAGCCTTCCAGTACCCAAAGGGGGCCTATAAGAAAGCTGGAGAAGGACTTTTTACAAGAGCATGTAGTGATAGGACAAGGGGTCATGGCTTTAAACTGAAAGAGGGTAGATTTAGATTAGATATAAGGAATAAATGCTTTATGATGAAGGTGGTGAGGCACTGGAACAGGTTGCTCAGAGAAGCTGTGAATGCCCCCTCCCTGGAAGTGTTCAAGGCCAGGTTGGATGGGGCTTTGAGCAACCTGGCCTAGTGGAAGGTGTACCTTGTACCATGGCAGGGGGGGTTGGAACCAAATGATCTTTAAGGTCCCTTCCAACCCAAAACATTCTATGATTCTATGAAAAAAAAAACAACAAACCAAGCAATGCAAAGGCAATCATTCATCTCCTCCCACAAGCACACCAATGCCTAGCCAGTCTCTGAGCAATGAATACCCCGGAAGACACCCACCCCTTCTTCCACTACACCATTTTTACTGCTGAATATGACATCATATGGCATGGAATATCCCTTTGGTCAGCTTGGGTCATCTGTTCTGGTTGTGCCCCCTCCCAATTTCTTGCCCACCTCCAGCCTACTTGCTGGAGGGGGACAGAAAGAGAAAAAGAGAAAGCCTTGACACTGTGCAAGCACTGTTCAGCAATAGACAAAACATGGGTGTGTTATCAACACTGTTTTGGTCACAAATCCAAAACACAGCACCATACGGGCTGCTATGAAGAAATTTAACTGCATCCCAGCCAGATCCAGTACAGCCTATAAAGCCACTAACTTTTGAGACCCTTGGGAAAAAGTCTGAGAACAAGAGGAATGCAGCAGAATTACAAGGTCTGTATTGGAAGAACCAGAGAGATACCATAAAGTCTTTGCTGACTCCAGGAATGGGGTTCAGAAACCTGAGAATGGACAGAAGTGAAATTAAGTTGCAAGTATTTTCTCAAAAGGAGAATGGCTGGTGCACTTCAGGCAGTATTTGCACAGGACTTGGAGCTTAAGCAAATGAGGATGGTGAAAAAACAAAATGAACTGAGGATCAGTTCTCTAGGGCTTCACCCATTTCTGTCAAACCAGGCTGTGTTAGACTAGGGAGAAAATCAAACCTTGGACAAAAACCTCAGGCTAGATTTTGCCAATTTTAGATACTATGGGGTAGCCAGAGAAAGATTTGCAATACTGTCCCAATGTTCCAAAGTACTGTTCCATGCCTTGACTGCTAGTTGCCTCAACTGTTAGTAGCCTATTTACATGGAAATGTGAATGCTCAGTGCTGTGTCTGAGGCATGCCCAGAGATCCAGGTCCTTCCTGGGGTTGCCCATTGGGGATATATGCAAATGTTGGCTCCAACCACATAATGTGAGCTGAACACATATACAGCCCTAGCCCATCACAAAGAGAAAGCTTAAAGGTGTTAGTTTTAGCCATCTTCATGGCAAATATACTGGCTTGAGCTCTAGTGAAAGAGGCTCAGAGTGTATCCACCCTCAGCTCTTGTGCTCAGCCGACAGTCAGTAACTAGTTACATTCTGCTAAGTTCATGATATAGCTGAACCTTTCACAGCAGAGAGGGTGTTTATGAGCTTCTCTGTTGTGAGATGGGCAAGGATTTTCGAGAATCAAAAGGGATTTCAGAGCCTTGGGGCGGTTGGTTGAAGGATTAGGTGGTGTTCTCTTTGATCCTTCCGGTAGCAGGGAAGAACAGTGAAGGGAACAGGCAGACCCAGCTGATCAACACGTGGCTCCGAGGCTGGTGTCATTGGCGGAACTTTGGGTTTTTCGATCATGGGATAGTCTATTCATCACCAGGTGTACCAACATCCGATGGGATGCACCTTTCTCAGAAGGGGAAAAGGGTTTTTGCCCAGGAGCTAGCAGGGCTGATTGATAGAGCTTTAAACTAGATTGGAAAGGGGGAAAGGGACAATACCTGGCTAGTCAGCGACGAGCGACGGGATGGCACACCAAAGTTCGAGGAGCTGCGTGCTAGTGAGATTCCTCAGGCTGCTCCACGAGGCAACGGGCACAATGAACCGCACTTGAAGTGTTTCTACACAAATGCACGCAGCCTGAGGAACAAGCAAAAGGAGCTAGATGCCTTGGCCCAGTCCCAGAGATATGACATCATAGGCGTAAGCGAAACCTGGTGGGGTGAGTCCTGTGACTGGTGTGCCGTGATGGATGGTTACAGGCTCTTCAGGAGGGATAGGCAGGGCAGGCGAGGCGGCGGGGTGGCATTGTATGTAGTGGAGGGGCTGGCATGCATGGAGCTAGCAGTCGGCGATGGCCCAGTTGAGAGCCTCTGGGTAAGGATTAAGGGACAGACAAATAAAGCGGGTAGTCGTTGTGGGAGTCTACTATAGGCCACCCAGCCAGGATGACGACACGGATGAGTTATTCTTTAAGGAACTAAGGGATGCTTCTAAGTCATCTGCCCTTGTCCTTCTGGGGGACTTCAACTTGCCAGATGTCAACTGGGAATACCACACAGCTGGTACAAGCAGGTCCAGAAGATTCCTAAACCATCTGGATGATAACTTCTTGGTACAGGTACTAAGGGAACCGACCAGGAAAGGTGCCTTCCTCGACTTGCTGCTTACTAACGGAGAGGGTCTCGTGGGTGAAGTGGCAATTGGCGGCTGCCTTGGCCACAGCGACCATGAAGCAGTCAAGTTTAAAATCTATGGTAACAGGAGGAAAACTGCCAGCAAGCCCTCAACTCTGGATATGAGGAGAGCTGACTTCAGGCTGCTCAGGGAACTACTTAGTAAGGTCCCCTGGGAAAAAGCTTTTGAAGGTGCTGGGGTCCATCAGTGCTGGTCACTTTTTAAGTACCACCTGCTAAGAGCACAGGAGCAGGCAATTCCAAAATGTCGGAAGTCAAGCAGGCGCGGTAGAAGGCCGGCTTGGCTAAGTAGGGATCTTCTTCTAGAACTAAGGCGAAAAAAGAAAATGTATGGCCAGTGGAAGCAAGGTCAGGCGACATGGGAGGACTACAGAGATGCTGCTCGCCACTGTAGGGAGGAAATTTGCGCGGCCAAAGCTCAATTAGAGCTGAAGCTGGCCAGTACTGTGAAGGACAATGAAAAGGGCTTTTTAGATATGTTAATAGCAAAAGGCAGGCGAGAAATAACATTGGCCCGTTACTTGACGAGCATGGTCACCTCACAAACAGGGACATAGACAAAGCAGAGACGTTTAATGCTTTCTTCGCCTCGGTCTTCAACACCGATGATGGGCTCTGGGACCCCCAGAGCCCTGGGCTAGAGAACCATGAGTGCGAGAACGACAAACTCCCAGCCAACCCCGAACTTGTGCGGGATTTGCTGCTCCAGCTGGATCCCTATAAGTCAATAGGGCCCGATGGGATTCATCCGAGGGTGCTTAAAGAGCTGGCTGATGTCATAGCGAGACCTCTCTCAATGATTTTCCAATGCTCTTGGGAATCTGGAGAGGTCCCAGCTGACTGGAAGCTGGCAAACGTTGTCCCAATCTTCAAGAAGGGCAGCAGGGATGACCCTGGTAACTGCAGGCCTGTCAGTCTCACCTCTGTGCCTGGCAAAATCATGGAGAAGATTATTCTGGGAGTTATTGGAAAACACCTGAAAGACAGTGCAGTCATTGGTCCCAACCAGCACGGGTTCACGAGGGGAAAGTCCTGCTTAACAAACTTAATTTCTTCCTATGACAAGGTTACCCACCTAGTTGACCAAGGGAAGCCAGTCGATGTAATCTTCTTGGATTTCAGTAAAGCCTTCGATACTGTCTCTCACAGTGTCCTCCTGGACAAAATGTCCAGCATACAGTTGGATGGCTGACGGGTCGGGCTCAAAGGGCTATAGTAAATGGGGATACAGCAGGCTGGCGACCAGTCACTAGCGAGGTTCCGCAGGGATCCATCTTAGGTTCTGGAGAGCAGCCCTGCGGAGACGGATCTGGGGGTGATGGTCGATGGCAAGTTGAACATGAGCCAACAGTGTGCCCTGGCAGGCAAGAGGGCCAGACGTGTCTGGGGGTGCATCAAGCACTGTATTGCTAGCCGGTCGAGGGAGGTGATATTGTCCCGCTCTACTCTGCACTGGTGCAGCCTCACCTTGAGTACTGTGTGCAGTTTTGGGCCCCACAGTACAAAAAGGATACGAAGCTACTAGAGAGTGTCCAGAGGAGAGCCACGAAGATGGTGAAGGGTTTAGAGGGGAAGCCATATGAGGAGTGGCTGAAGTCACTTGGTCTGTTCAGCCTGGAGAAGAGGAGATTGAGGGGAGACCTCATCACGGTCTACAGCTTCCTCACAAGGGAAGGAGGAGGGGCAGGCGGTGATCTCTTCTCCCTGGCGACCAATGATAGGACCTGAGGGAACGGCAGGAAGATATGCCAGGGGAGGTTTAGGTTGGACATTAGGAAAAGTTTCTTCACCCAAAGGGTAGTGGAACATTGGAACAAGCTCCCCAGGGAGGTAGTCATGGCGCCAAGCCTGACAACATTCAAGAAGCATTTGGACAATGCCCTCAGACATATGGTATGATTTTTGGGGTTGTCCTATGCAGGGACAGGAGTTGGACTCAATCCTTGTGGCTCCCTTCCAACTCAGGATATTCTATGATTTGATGATTCTATGAATATAGTTGCTTGGGTCTTCCAGGCCAATGTATAAGAATGTGTCTTTTAATATCTATTCTGTTTTCAAAATTTTGATGGAGCTGTGGGGGTTGGAGGGTGGAGGGAACACAACCTTGATTTACTAATTCACTGCACAGCAACATTTAATTGCTTCAGAAAATCATTCTTAGTTTCTACACTCCTGTATGTTTCAGAGTCACTTTTAGTTGTGAACAACTCTCATTTTTTCCTTTATATGCAATCAATTCTTCTCTCAGTAAAAAATTGCCATGTATTTCTTGCATGCTAAAAATTAGCATTAAATTAAGCCTCATCTATTTCCTGTATTCAGAGTTCACAATCATTTCGGGCACAGGGATAGGCCATCAGTGCCTAGAAAATTATTGCAGAAATGTTGCTGTATTTTTTTTCCTGGAATGATATCTTCATGAGATGCAGTATTTGGAGAAGTATATTCCTTCTCTTCCTCTCCCCCCAAGTCTACCTAGTGTGTGTCAGAATACTGCCTAGGGTATCCTAGGAAGTCCAGAAAGACTATATAAATTATCTTTGCTCCTCACACAGGCCCAAATATACTAAACTATAATACACTTGATGAGCATGAGCTTGGCAATACATTCCATATGGTCCTCAGACAGGAGACAATGCAATATTTACTGTTGTAGGTCCTGATCCAGCAAAGCACTTAACCACGTACTTAGTTTTATTCATATGGTCAATCCCATTGTTTTCAACTAGATTAATCACAGGATTAAAAGCTAAGAATGTGTTTAAATGCTCTGCTGGATTGAGGCCATAGCTGTTTATATGATTTGGGTCATGAAAGATGCTACATACCACGTTTATTGAAAGTTAAATTCCAGGGCAAACTACAGACTCTTTTCCACATGTAACCTAAAGCAAGGAGACAGACATACCATGTTTAGTGGTCCTACAAGCCACATTCAGATAGCTTACAACCATCATTCATTATTACAGTCTTAACCAGTTCTTCTTTGTGTAGCAATTGTTTTTTGCTCCATCTGCGTTTTCATGTTTCTGGAAACCAACGATGTATCTCCTAAACAACTCAAACACCTTTCTGATGAGGCCTGTGTGGCTGTATTTTTTACATCATGGATATCCAGGGAGTTCAAACCCACTGTGATTTCACACTGCTCAGAGAGTTGGTCCAGTAACACCTTGTTCTCTTCTGCTCCTGATTGGAGCCAAGCTCTTTTCAAATGTCTTATTTGCTTCTCATTCCTTTCATTGGCTACTCTGAGGCCATCCCATCCTCTTGAGTTAAAAATCTCAGCCCAAAGCTCAGAAGCCTTCTCCAATGAAAGTTTTCTTGAAGCTGATACATTTCAAGGCACACTTTAGTTGTTGATGAAATCGTCTTTTCTGAGAAAACATTACTTTGTTGGAAAATTCCTGGCTAGCTTTGTTTGTAACTATTGTTGAAGAGCCTGGGCTCTTCTGACTTGCAATTTGCATTCCTTGCTTTTATTTACTAAAATTCCAAGGACAGTTTTCAAAGTACATAATGGCTTTAGGAGCTGTAATCCCACAGAAAGTAGGTGGTGGTTGCATCCTTATATTGCTTAGAAGTCCTTTGTAACCTCCCTCCTATGGATCAATATATTGCTTTTTCCTCATCTTTTGTTTCTGACAAAAAAAAAATCCATAAGTTTACTTACTTGCTTGTTGCAAGTAACTGACAGAGTTAGGCAAAGGTCTCCTTTTACTTTATTTTACAATGAAAAATTCCTGGTGGATCTCCAAATGTTGGCTGCTGCCTGCTAGCAATAAGTCCAGAAAAGGCAGGAAGGGCAGAAATGTATTTGGTAGAGTTTAAACTACAGAGGTCTCTATCTTTATGGACAAGGAGAGGCATTCCCTACATGAACAGGGTTGATAGGTTTCCTCTGTGATCCCAAACCACTAGGATTCACTTTGAATCTATTTTAGACCGCCATGCCCTGCTAGCTAGTGAGAATAAGATGGTGTTGTAATACCTTTTCTGTGAGGGGAGTCTCAGTAGGAGTCAGGAGGCTTTTTCGCATGCCTGAGGAAACTGTTGCAGCCCTGTGGACCTCCAGGACCACTGAGGTGTTCCCTGGGTTGTGTTGGGCTTGTATACCTGCTATTTTCCACAGATGAGCTCACCAGCACAGAGTGGCTTTCAGAGATAACACTTTCAGTGTGGCCATTACTCCAACTGAAAAAGACCAGTCAGGAAAGGAGAAAGAGGGAGGAGAAAGTGAAAGGGCAATTTTATTTTAAATGCAAAACAGGAGAAAGCAAACTAACAGAAGTTTAATAAGGGGAGAGCAAGAACGCCATGCAGCTCAGGATGTGCAATTTAAGCTTAAGATTGAGAAATGGGGATGCAGAATTTTGTGAATAGTGTGATCAAACACACATAAAGATGGTTTTTGTGTGCATGGATGAAGGGAGGGAAGGAAAAGGATTTCCAGTCAGTAGGAGTGGAGACCACTCTTTAAAACAAAAGACCTGTAATGATTTAGTAGTTTGCATATATTAAAATTCACAGTATCAGTAATGGAATGCCATGCAATCAATAAAGCTCTTTGTAAATTCCTAGAAAGATAATTAGTTTGGTGAGATGGCATCAAATACAATTAGTCTTAAAATTAAAACTCTACAAAGGGAGTACATGTTTTTGGTTCTTTTTTTTTTTTTTCACATCTTGCCTGTTCATGCAACAACAGCACTGACAGTACAAGGGTTTTTTTTCCCTTCTCCGATGCTGTTTCTGTTTCTGCTTCTGCTCCAGTACTTCCATTTGGGTGTCGGGGTGACCAATATGGAGTGATGTATTGTTGATGTGTAATGGCTTGTGGAAAACAAAGTCTCTGTTTCTTGTTCAGTGATGTGCTCACTGGAGAGTACCTTTTTTGAAATGCACTGCTGGAAAAAAAACAAAGATCTTTTTCACACACATCAAAGCACAGGTCCTTGTCACTCATGCACAAAGACATTGCACTGACACACTTTAGTGCATTCATGTACACTTTTGTGTACACATCCCCTTTAAACTCAAAACAGGAGGAAACAAGTGAGTTAATTTGCAAAGGGCTGTATCCCAAGCAGGTTATAAACAACATGCACATGGTATAAGGAAATGAGAAGTCATCATGGACAGAGACTTGGAAAGCAAACACACCCATTGCTACCAGATGAAGCAAGAATACTGCTCTGTAATGGACAACACAGCAGTAGTTAATTCATTATTTTATCCTTTACATTATAAAGGATCTGGGCAGGAAATGGGTATTTACAGTGCCAAAGGATACCATGTCACATGGCTGCAGCACCAGAATAAAGCTATTGTTCAGTTCTTAGGGGAGTCTGCAGAATGGTCCAAAAACCTTGTGCAGATGGGGCTGTAGGTGTGCAGTGCCTGGTATTCTGCACAGATTTTGTCTGGGGTCTCCACTGGTCTCAACAGGGATGCTGTTGCTGATAGGGCACTCCATTGTTCCTAATAAGAACTCTTGGTTTCTCCACTTTTAAAAATATGGGCATGGATTTAGGTCCTTAAAGTGTTGGAAGTTGAGATGTTTTGAAAATGTATCTTTGCCTTAGCAGAGTCAGTGGGAACTTTGCCATTGACTTCAGTGGACCCAGGGCTCACCCCTGCACTGAGCTGTCACTAATATTTACAGTGATGGTAGAACAGGAGAGCAAGAATGGCTTGTGGCTGCAGGAAGCAGACTTTCTGGGCAATGGACTTCTACAGGGAAAGGTGGAGCAGAAGGAATGGCTATGCACAGTGTAAACTCTGGCCTCTTCCACAGAAGCCAATGTAAGCTATGAATAGGCATGTGTGTAGAGCTTTGTTCTCACAAATGGCTGGTGGGATGCCGGAGAAGTGTCTGCCCCAGCCCCACTTCACCAGCCAAACACACATCCTGTTCTGTTATCCAAATAAATTTTTCATCCAGCCTTTTATTTCTAAGGCTACTTTTTAAACAACTTGCTATTTATCCTCTCACACACAGCAGCAGCACCTTGGTTGATGAGGCCCAATGTTTTTCACAAAAACTAGCATGTTCCTGTTTAGTGTGCTCTGGGGAGTGGTGGTGAAATCCTACCCAACTGAAGTCAGTGGGAGTCCTGCAATTTACTACAGTGGGACAGAGACATCTCCCCTGAAACTTGCTGTAGACTATGCCTTTCTTATACAAAAACCCTCATCTTTTTCTTCCTGCTTCAGAAACAATGGAAACATTTGTTTTATGGACTACTGGAATGGGGATTACGGTGAGCATTGTCCTTTTGATGCTCATGCTCATAGTGTCTGGGAGTCTGAAGCATGAATTCATAATGTGACGTTCCAGATCATATGTGGCCTTCTCTGCTCACCAGCTGTCAGGCTAGGAACAGCAAGAAGTTTAAGACATGAACATGCTTGAAGAAAATGATCCCCATACACACACCCAGCCCTACTGCAATTGTTACAAATTCTTTCTGAGGTGTTTTTTTTGGTACTGGTGTTCTAGGTCCACAGGCTCTGCTACAGTACTGCTGCACATGCTAATAAGCTGACCATCTTTGACAATGTTTTCATTTGACTGCACATTTGCAACTTAAGTTTCTAATTACTTCTTGGTGGAGAACACCAAGAGAATCTAGTCATCAGTCTTTGGCAGATGCAAGTTTAAAAGCTGCAGGATGAGTTCTGCTGTGGCACTGACAGTCTAGAGTGAAATACAGGCAGTAAAACCTACATGCATCAGCTGGATGTTCTCTGGTGGTAGGTTGGTGTGGTGTGTCCCATGGGCCATGTTAACCATGTTGCTCCTTTCATAGTGCAGGCTCTGCTGAAAAGAGTCATGCAACTTTTTCCTCTGTTTCCTGTATGTGAAAAATGAAAACAGTTTTAACAGATAAAAGGAAAGCAGGTGCACCTTTTAGATCACAAACAACAACAGCAATACTACTTTATTGCCAACACATTCCCCATTTGCTGCAAGACCTCAGAGGAACTCCTAACAGCATGAATGTAACTGCAGCTAGAGCTGTGGGGATCTGCAGAGTGGGGGAAGGGGTGTGAGAACCCTTCTGAGAGTCAGCAGGGCCACAGAGGGACAGGAAAAAGTGTGAGGAAAAAGAAAGTTGTTTCCAAAATGTACTCCATTTCAGGGAGAGCTCTTCTATGCATTCAAAAGTAAAAGGAGCAGGGATTTTAACCCTATCACCTTGCCACTCTCACCAGGGCCAAGGTAAGTTTTTGACAATTCTCTGGATTACACCTGCTGTGGTTTCCATTTACCATATGGAGTTGTCACTGCTTACTGCTGAGAAGGCAATGACACACAATATGACAGTCTCATCTTCCTTAGAGCTTGCACACATTCATCGAAAACAGTGGTGTGAAGTATATGTGTGCATTTGACAGCTTTCTGTCCAATTCAAGAGGTTGCACTGAAAGCCACTCCTTTGTGAGCCTACAGAACTAGTACCTGAGGCAGGGAACATGACATCTATCATCTTGTCCAGGTACAAGAGCACCCCCATATAGAGAGGCAGCCATGTGTCTTACAGTGGTATCTCCCTGAGCCACATGGCCTGCATCTTGTTTCAGCCATGCAGCTAGCAATGGACTTTGATGCCATTTTTATTTTGCAGTCAAGGCAAGACATTTAATAATAACATGAGGAGTAGAGCCCTTTGTATTCTGTCATACTGCAGCTACCAATTTGTTGTGGAATTTGTCCCCTACCCCAGCAGTGCATTCCAAAGCTTCAGCTTCCATTTAAAAATGTTAAAGATGTTAAAGTTGTAGAGGAAGTCCTGGAAATCTAAAGCAAGTGAGTGTATGAGGTCTGCCTGAGTCTGCAGGCAACCTGGCAGCTCTAAGAGGTGGAAGCTGTTTCATTATAGCAATACCAGATTAACCCTAGACCCTAATGATTACCAGGTAGATGTCAAGGCTCTTAATGCATTCAACAGAGACATATAGCTTCTGTACTAATGTTATGGTCTGACTTGCATGCTTCTTGTTCCCAAACCTCAACTCTTCCTTCCCTAGTTACAAATCCTTCTGTCTTTCCTCAGGAGAACTTTTAAAGAGCTCATTATGAGACTTGTAACAAAATCTGCAGCATGCTAAAAACAAACTGTGGAGGCCATGCAGAATGCACTGAATGCTAGATGTATATAAATGAGGGAAGTTCTGCATTCAGGTTGGGCTATTCAATTTCATGCCTAATTTATTAGAATCCCCAGTTTTGTGTGATGCTACTGGAAAACTTCCATGATTCTGCCACGTAATCCAGGGACACAAGTGGAAGATGCAGGTTCCAACACATTGTAGAATGCATCTGACCTTGGCTGTAACAGTTGTTAACATAAACACAATTCCCTAAACTATAGGCAGAATTGCAGATATTTTTGGCAGGACAGGACACTACAGGATGTAACCATTTTCAATCCCATTCTGAACAAGAGTCAATGGGCCATTTGACGGGGATCAGGAGGACAGAGGTCCTCCCACTGTAAGAGAAGATCAGGTTCGTGAACACCTGAGGAACCTGAATGTATATAAGTCTATGGGTCCTGATGAGATGCATCCCAGAGTCCTGAGGGAATTGGCTGATGTAGTTGCCAAGCCACTCACCATGATACTTTAAAAGTCATGGCAGTCAGGTGAAGTCCCTGGGGACTGGAAAAAGGGAAATATTGCAGCCATTTTTAAAAAGGGCAAAAAGGAGGACCCTGGGAACTACTGACCTGTGTCAGCCTCACCTCTGTGCCTGGGAAGATCATGGAACAGATCCTCCTGGAATCTATGCTAAGGCACATGGAGGACAGGGAGGTGATTCGGGACAGCCAGCATGGCTTCACCAAGGTCAAGTCCTGCCTGACCAACCTAGTGGCCTTCTCTGATGGAGTGACTACATCAGTGGACGAGGGAAGAGCTACGGATGTCATCTATCTGGACTTCTGTAAGGCCTTTGACACGGTCCCCCACAATATCCTTCTCTCTAAATTGGAAGGATATGGATTTGATGGGTGGACTGGTCGGTAGATAAGGAATTGGCTGGATGGTCGCATCCAGAGGGTAATGGTCAATGGCTCGATGTCCAGATGGAGATCAGTGACGAGTGGTGTCCCTCAGGGGTCCGTACTGGGGCCAGTGCTGTTCAATACCTTCATCAATGACATAGACAGCGGGATCGAGTGCACCCTCAGCAAGTTTGCAGATGACACCAAGCTGAGTGGTGCAGTCGACACGCCTGAGGGACAGGATGCCATCCAGAGGGATCTGGACAAGCTGGAGAAATGGGCCTGTGTGAACTTCATGAGGTTCAACAAGGACAAGTGCAAGGTCCTGTACCTGGGTCGGGGCAATCCCCAGTATCAGTACAGGCTGGGGGATGAAGGGATTGAGAGCAGCCCTGAGGAGAAGGACTTGAGGATACTTACTGGTGGACAGAAAACGACATGAGCCGAGAATGTGCGCTGGCAGCCCAGAAGGCCAACCATATCCTGGGCTGCATCAAAAGAAGCGTGGCCAGCAGGTCGAGGGAGGTGATTCTGCCCCTCTACTCTGCTCTCGTGAGACCCCACCTGGAGTACTGCGTCCAGCTCTGGGGTCCTCAGTGCAAGAAGGACATAGACCTGTTGGAGCGGGTCCAGAGGAGGGCTACAAAAATGATCAGAGGGATGGAGCACCTCTGCTATGAGGAAAGGCTGAAAGAGCTGGGGTTGTTCAGCCTGAAGAAGAGAAGGCTGCGGGGAGACCTTATTGCATCCTGTCAATACTTAAAGGGGGTTTATAAGAAAGATGGGGACAGATGTTTTAGCAGGGCCAATAGCAATAGGACAAGGGGCAAGGGTTTTAAACTAGAAGAGGGTAGATTCAGACTAGAGATAAGGAAGAAATTTTTTACAATGAGGGTAGTGAAACACTGGAACAGGTTGCCCAGAGGGTTGGTAGATGCCCCATCCTTGGAAACATTCAAGGCCAGGCTGGATGGGGCTCTGAGCAACCTGATCTAGTTGTAGATGTCCCTGCCAATTGCAGGGGGGTTGGACTAGATGACCTTTAAAGGTCCCTTCCATCCCAAAGCATTCTGTGATTCTATGATTCTATGATTCTATATTTCAGGTTTGCCAAAATGGAGGAGGTGGAGAGAACAATAAAAATGAAACTAAAAAGCTACAACAGCCAGAGAATCTTAAAGATAAAGAACACATTACTGAACACTCTGCACTCACTGTCTCTCTCTCCCTCTCTCCCCCCGAGCTTGGTCTTTCTCTCCCTCTATCTCCCCCCCCCCTCCCCCCATCCCTCTGTAGCCCTCCCTCTGTCAGTCTCTCTGTACCTCTCACAGTCTCTCTGTCTCTCCTTCTTACACGTTGTCTCTGCCTCTGTCCTTCTCTGTCCCACCCTATGTCCCTCTATGTTGCTCTGTGTCTATCTACCTGGCTGCCTATCTCTCTCCCTATGTATGTGTCTCAGTCTCTTTGTCTCTCGGTACCTCTCTCTCAGGCTCTCCCCTCCGCCACATCTTCCTCTGTCTCTGTCTGGACCTCTTTTCTCCCCCCCCCCCTTTCTGTCTTTCTCTGACTGTCTCTCTCCCCCCTCTCTTGCTGTGCCCCCCCCTTCTCTTGCTCTTTCCTTGCGTCTTTCTGACTCTGTCTGATCCTGTGTCTAATGCTGTCTCTCTCTGTCTCTGTCTTTATTTCTCTCTCTCTGAATCACTCCACACCTCTCTCTTTCTGTCCTTTTCTCTACATATGTGTCTCTGTCTCTCTACCTCGATCCCTCTTTCTCTGTGTCTCCATCTGTCATTCTGTCTCTCACAGCCTCTCTGTGTCTGTGACATGCTGTCACTCTCCCTCTCTGCCCCCCCCATTTTTATGCACTCTCTTTTTTGTCCCTCTGTATCTCTTGCTGTGCATTTCTGCCTCCCCTGTCTCCGTCTGTCTCTCTGTCTCTGTCTCTGTCTCTCTTGTTCTCTGTGTGTCTCTGACTCTCTCTGTGTCTCTTCATTAACATAATTTATTAACATAATTATTAACATAAATTCATAGCACCTTTTCACAGAGGCTTGGAACTCTATCAGTGGGGAGCTGAGGACTGCCAAAGACCTCCGACTTGGTAGAGGAAGTGGGTCTTACAGGGGGCTTAGATTCATCATCCATGGGCCATAAATCCTAATAGATGTTATCTGGGAATCTGTCCCTAGGAGTCCACTTCTCACCTTCAGTGATCAAGCTCTTTGCATTCTATATCCTTCCATATCTGTGGGAATAAATGAGATTGTGTTTTACTTTGATGAGATGCAGCTGTGCCCTTGAGGCTTGTTACAAACAGGTTCGCAGGAATGCAGCTGTGGCCTTGAGGCTTGTTACAAACAAGTTTGTGAAACTTAGAGGCAGAAAAATAAGGATGAGATTGGATACATCCGTGAAAGAGGAATTTGCGTGCACCAGCTTGAAGAACCAATAAGCAACGCTGAAGAGACGCGTGGACGCAAGACAGTAACCAATGAAACAAGTTTTGCTTGCTCGTGAACACTAGATCATATTATAAAAGGGATAGATTTTAAAAATAAAGTGTCTTCGCCTGTCTTCGCCTAAACTCATATGCGGAGTCCGTGTTTAATTGCCACACATATCTGCTATTTTTCATTTAGCTGAAGGACGTTAACTACAAAAAGAAGTTATTCCAAGAAGCTGAGAGGAAAGAATAATGGGAAACCTAATGTGTTTCTTCACTTGTTAGGAGGACCCTCTTCATTAATGGAATCGCTTAGCAGATATGCTACTTCTGAATTAAGATTCAGTGTTATAAGATGGTGTCTTAGCATTTGATCAGCAGTGTATGTTGCAGGGAGACCCACGTGATCTGAGCCATTTCTTTTCCCTTAAGGTGTTCTTTTCTAACCATTAAGGTGTTCTTTTCTAAACTTTAGTTTCTTGGTGTTTCTATTTTTTTCCCCCAATAGAAAGAAGGAACAGAAAGAAGGAACATACAGAGAACATCTCACAGATAGCAGTCTGGCATCACTGGTGCATTTGGAGGGCTGTAAACTGGCAGCTCCCTTCTCACACTCATCATCAGTTGTGTTTGAAAACATTTTACTGAAGGGAATGAGACACGGACTCCGCATATGAGTTCAGGCGAAGACAAGCAAAGACCCTTTATTTTTACAATCTATCCCTCTTATAATATGATCTAGTGTTCACAAGCAAGCAAAACTTATTTCATTGGTTACTGCCTTACGTTCACGCATCTCTTCCACGCTGCTTATTGGTTCTTCAAGTTGGTGCACGCGACTTTTCTCTTTCAGAAACATATCTAATCACATCCTTATTTTGCTGCCTCTAAGTAAGAGCTACAGTCAATTGCAATGGCCCCAACTAACAATCATAGGTATAAAAACAGAGAGAAAGGTTTACTTAGTTTTGCAGTAGGCCACCAAACACATGATACCAACTACTAGAAGAACAATGCAAATGCCAGTTATGGTCACCACCCATTTCTGATACAGCTCCTTAGCTTCTAGAATGGGACAAAACCAGAGAAAGTCACAACATGGAGGAAGGCTAGGGAAGCAGCACACAGTCAACAGCTGGCATGCTACATACCACCACAGAGAATCACACAGCCACACCAAAACACAGCTACCACATACTTTGGGCAAACACATTGACTGCAAGGAGAGCAGGACTACACCATAAGCTCTTAACATGGTACTAGGGACCACTAGGTCATCCATACAAATAAAGTCAAAAGTAATCTTTTTTTTTATTTTAACAAACACTTCTATTGTTAACAACAATCATATCTGAGAAACAACTTTACAATTGACAAACACTCAGCATTTGCTGGAAATAAAAATGCAATGCACTAAGGTAATAACATGAGTTTGCAAATACTTTGGATGTTTTACTCTTTCAAAGATAACTAGAGTGAAGGCCAGTTTTGCAGCCCCTGAGATTTTTTTTTTCTTTCTTTCTTTCTTTCTTTGGCTTGTTTTAATATCCAATGCTCTTTCTGTCTCCATATCTATTAAATTCTCAGTGGTGTTTGCAGGAAAAAAAAATTCTTTTACATTTGAAGTGTGAGCTTGGGTTGTTACTGTATCACTAATAGAAATGAAATAAAGAATCTGAGATCTGGTGATAAAATTCAGCCTGTTTCTCCAGTGCCCCACAAAACATAGCAGTAGCAACAATCAACAATGCCTTGTTTCAGAGAAATGCTAGGAGTTCACTTGCATCTCTTCATTTCTAAAAAAGGAACTGCTCTACCTAGAATTGCAACTTGTTCTCTGATGAGAGCTTGTTACACAACACTAATCTTATTCATGAGAGATGTTTTACTATTATAAAGTAGGGTTAAAATCCTAGAATTTGGGTGGGATGCTGGATTTTGAGGTAATAAAGGTGTCTGCTGTCCATCACAACTCCTAATTTGGTAGTGGGACTGCTGAAGCTATCACTTAAGTAATGGAAATGTAGTCTCCAGAACTTTAATTCATTAATCTGAAAAACCTGTTAGTTAGTTTAATAAACGTGACCAAATTGTTCAAGCATGGTTACATGCCAGTGCAGGTACTACCCAATACCCAGTGCTGAGGTGTGTGAAAAGTCAGTTGGGCCCTTCAGGATTCTCCAGTCTCAAAGCAGCTACTTGCGTATGTAATCTTGGTGCTCAAGATTCAGGGCAAAAGGAAAGTCTTCCATGAAGCAAACAAACAAATGAAAAGAAATCTTAATTTCTCTGATAAAACGCACCTTACCATGGAAAGAATTCTTCCTACAAGCCAACCCCACTGCAAAACAAAACACCAGTGAACAGGTCATGAACATTGTCAGGCAAAATTAATAGCACCGTTTATTAATAAGAGGGGGAGAGAAGTGAGTTTGATAAAACTAGGATACTACAAAAAATGTATTAAACAAAAAATAGCTCCAAGAACAGAAAGTTTAAAAAGGGAGGGAAGAAGGAGTGGAAATTAAACCAAACCAAACTGGGACAGAGAGAAAAAGAGAAAGGTGAAATACAGGGAAAGACAAAGTTAAAAGGCTGAGAAGACAGCTGCAGGCCTGGCACAGCATGCTTGATACTGGGAAAAAAGAGTGAAGAAATGTTTGAGGAAAAAACAAGGACTGAAGCAGAGTCTGAAGGAATTTCTTATACAGCATAACTCCTTGCCTAGGCTAGTTAGTGGCTCCTGACCCTCTTCCCACTTTTGCTTCTTCTGAAAGCACTTTTTGGTTAGCCATGTAAATAGTATATTATGAAGCTGTCACAGAAAACAGGAGAATTGTGTTTAGCAATTTGGAATATTCCAAATGTTGTCATGCTGCCAGATGTTAGCTCATGAAAGCAAAATGAATAAATAACTATCAGCTCCCTTTTTGGATGGAGATGGGGGGAGGAGGATTAAATAAAAGTGGAAACTCTACTTGGTAGCTATATTCAGTGTAAATTGTATTGACTCCAGCAGGGTTATTCCATACTGAGGCTATTATACATGGTCCCAGCTTCTAGATGGTGATCACTTTGGTAATGTTAGGGTGATTTAGTCTTGTACATGTGTTGGATTCTCCTGTGCTCATTGCATGGTGGCTTATGGAAGGAGGGTGCTATAGGGGGAAGGGACTGTTTGGTTAGTTTTGAAAAACATTTTCTAGCTGTCTGCTGGTGTCATAGGTATCTGTGGGCATGGAAAGATAAACTCCAGGGGTCAGTTTCATTGCTCACATACCATTCAAAACTAGGCCCTTAGATTCATCCAGCCTAACTTGAAGGACTAGAGATAGCAACCACAGTATCTCCCTTCATTATTCTGTCAGGAGAAAAAGGTACCCGAAGATGGCTTTTCAGCTCTCAGGTGGGTTGGGTAAGTATTTGTAACTACAGGGAGTGGTGTAGAGCAACTACACCTGAGAGGTTGATTTTGAGGGAAGGAAAAGGGGGTGTGTGTGTGTGCTGGTTTTGGCTGGGATAGAGTTAATAGTAGCTGGTAAGGGGCTATGTTTTGGATTTGTGCTGGAAACAGTGTTGATAACACAGGGATGTTTTAGTTATTGCTGAGCAGTGCTTACACAGAGTCAAGGCCTTTTCTGCTTCTCACACCACCCCACCAGTGAGTAAGCTGGGGGTGCACAAGAAGTTGGGAGGGGACACAGCCGGCACAGCTGACCTCAACTGACCAAAGGGATATTCCATACCATATGACATCAAGCTCAGCAATAAAACTAGGAGGGAGGTTGGCGGGGCGGCCTGGCTGGGCATTGGTCGGTTGGTGGTGAGCATTTGTTTTCATTTGCATCACTTGTCTTTCTTGGGTTTTATTTCTCTCTCTTTGTTATTTACCCTTTCATTACAATTATTATTATTATTATTATTATTATTATTATTATTATATTTTATTTCAATTATTAAACTGTTTTTATCTCAACCCACGAGTTTTCTCACTTTAACCTTCTGATTCTCTCCCCCCATCCTGCTGGGGGGGAGTGAGCGAGTGGCTGTGTGGTGCTTAATTGCTGGCTGGGGTTAAACCACGACTCTGTGTGTGTGTGTTGGGGGGGTGCTTACACTGCAGTAGAACTGCTCTAGTTTAATGACCAGGTTAGAGAATTACAGAATAATTTAGGTGGGAAGGGGCCTTTGGAGGTCTAGTCCAACTCCCTGCTCAAAGTTGGACCAACTAGAGCAGCTTGCTCAGGGCCTTGTCCATCTGAGGTTTAAATGTCTCCAAGGATGGAGACCTGACAACCTCTCTGAGTCCCTGTTCCAGTGTTTGACCACCCTCATGGGGAAGTTTTTTCCTACTTATCTAATCAGAATTTCTCCTGTTGCAATTTGTGTCTGTTGTCTTTCATCCTATAAGCATGTTCTATCTTCTCTACACCCTCCTATTAGTTGTAGGCAGCAATAAGATCTCCCCAAACCTTCTTTTCTTAAGGCTGAACAAACCCAGCTCTCTCAGTGTCTCCTTGTAGGTCATGTGCTCCAGCCCCCTAACTATCTTGATAGACTTCCACTGTACCCACTCTTGTATGTCAATATCTTTCTTGTACTGGGGAGCCCAAAACCAAACACAGTACTCCAGATGCAGTCTCACAAGTGGCTAATAGAGGTCACTTCCTTCAACTTGCTGGCTATACTCTTGCTAATACAACCCAGTATGGGGTTGGTCTTCTTCACCACAAGGGCACACTGCTGACACACATTCAACTTGTTTTCCACCAGGACCCACCAGGTCCTTTTCTGCAAAGCTGATTTCTATCCAGATTGCCCCCAGGCTGTAGTGCTGCATGGGGTTATTCCAACCCAGGTGCAGGACTTGGCATTTGCATATGTTGAAACACATGAGGTTCCTGCCAACCCATTTCTTCAGCCTGTCAAGGTCCCTCTGAATAGCAGGCCAGCCCTCCAGTGTGTCAACTTGCTGAGAGTGCATTCCATCTCGTCATCCATGTAATGAATAAAGATGCTAAACAGTATCAGTCTCAGTACTGGTCCCTTAGGGATATCACTAGTAACTGGCCACCAGTTGGACTTCATACTGTTGATTAGAACCCTTTAGCCTGGCAGTCCAGACAGTGTTTCACCCACCTTATAGTCCACTTATCCAGTCCATATCTCACCAGTTTGGCTATAAGGCTACTATGTGAGACCATGTCAAAAGCCTTGCTAAAGTCAAGTTATCCAACATCCACTGCTCTCTCCTTGTCCACAGAGCCAGTCATCTCATTGTAGAAGGCAATCAGGTTGATCAGGCACAATTTGCCTTTGGTAAATCCATGCTGGCTGTTCCCTATCACCTTCTAGTTCTTCATATGGTAGGAAAGGACCTCCAGGAGGATTTTCTCCATAACTTTCACAGGGTCTGAGGCAAGGCTGACAGGTCTGTATTTTCCCAGTCTGACTTGCCTTTCTTGAAAATGGGTGTGACATTCACCTTTTCATCAGGAACTTCCCTCAATCACCATGACTTTCAAAGATGTTAGAGAGTGGCCTTGCAATGACATTAGCTAGTTCCCTCAGCACCTTCAGATGCATCTCATCTGTTCCCATATGCTTGTATACTGCTTTAAGTGGTCCCTAAATCCATCTTCCTCTACCATGGGTAATACTTCACTCCCACAGAATGTGCCACTGTGTTCTTGCCCAGCAAACCAGCAAGTTCCCATCTAATCCTGGCAGCACTTCCCATCTACACAGTTACTGTTAGAGGCCCTTTGCTGACAAGAGAAACGGGGACAGGAGAAGCAGGGAACAGTTTCCTGGCTTGCCAGACCAGGATGAACACATTGTTCTTTGGCTTTGTTCCACATGTAGTTGTCCTGAGGGAGCTAAAGTTATTGGAACAAGGCAGGACGGGTGAGTCCCTGCTTCAGATGTCCTGGAATCCAAGTGTTTAGAAAGGGGGAATTCTTTTTCACTGCTCTGCAGGTTGTGTGGGATCTTCAGGATAGGCCTTTGACTCTTCTTGAATGCTATCATCCCTTTCTATCTAAGGACAGGAGCAAAAGAGCATGGGAACCCCTGACTCAGTCCTCAGCATGTAGGTTTATACCATCCAAGCCACGAGACCACAAAGTGCCACAGCTGCTTCTGCTTTACCAAGATGTCCCACATCTTGGACTGAGGAGAGGTCATGAGCAGTGTGACTGATTTAGTAAGCTCCACCAGTATGGAAAGCAAAGTAATAGGGAAAATGTCTTCTCACTATTCCTTTCCATCTCCTGTGGTCTGCAGCTCCTATAGCTTGGGGTGGGGGTTTCTCCAGACTTGGTAGAGCAGTGTCACAGGTTCTGCTTCCTGAATCAATATTGAGCTCTTCCTTGCTGGCTTTCCAGAAACAAAGTGCTTCTTTTCAGGAGATAGTTAATCAGACCATGACAGGAAAGGCAGATCAGTGCTGAAGGACAGAGGAGATGGTGCTTGGCCTTTCTAGTCTGCATAGGCCACAAAAACTTCTGTTACATGTCTGTGGATAGCCACAAGAGTAATTCCAGAATCATAAGGGCTGGGGCATGGGCCTGTGTCCCTTGTGGAAGCTTACAGGAAAATCACCTTAAGTTCCTCTGAACTTAGGCAGCCTGGCACATTCTGGGCCACAGTCACCCCTGGACTTCCTTTGGCGACTGAACATCACAGTATGACCCATGGAGATGGCATGGGTGAGCAGAACTTTAGCCTATTCACCAGAAGATTTACAAAACATGGACTGATCTTCACATGGGATAAACTAGCATCAGTCCTCTAAGTTCAGTGGGGCTGCCTGATTTATACCAGGTGAATCTAACTCAAAATGTCCTTGCTGGGGAATTTCAAAGTGGCATCAGGGAACTGTACAGTTCGGAAAAAAAAAAAACACTGCACTGGACACATCTGACTCAGCATTCATCTCTACACCATGCAGTCAGCCACTGACTTGCCTGTCAGATTTTTCTCTCTGACTGGCATAACATTTACAGAGCCAGTTAATGATATTCAGCAAAATAACACACACTGTTTAAAGTACTCATCAAACTAGCTTGGAAGAAATTAACAGCCTTGGGGAAAAGCCCTTAGAGAAATATATATGCAGTGAGAATTTAGAGATGATTTTTGCCTGTTAAATATAAAAAAATACTTTGACTATTTGTTTTTTCTAGAAAATGCTAGGAAAAGGCAAACCAGCGTGAGTCTTAATAAAACCCTCTAGGTGCAGTCTTTCAAACATGAATATTATGCAAATAAATTTGCATTGCCCTAATTTATACATAATTGATAATGTATGTGGACTTTAATTTGCTCTATTTTAAAGTTTTTCTTCTCATGGGTATCTCAGAAATTATTGAGGAATTGTATTTCAAGAGGGAGTTGAAAATGCTTTAAAAAGTTCCTTGCATATTTACTGATAGAGGTTTATATGTAAAACAACATTTGCAAGCCAATTTTCGTAAGATTTTAATTTAATTCCTCACATATTAATGTAGCCATATATTTTCTTCTATTACAGTCCAGTAGTCATTACTTAATATTAATATTATCCTGTAATAATAATAATATCTGGGTCATGAGAGATTTTTTAAATTCAAATTTGTAATGAGTGTTTCCAGAGTTCATAGCTTATGGTAATGCCAAATTCATGTAAGCATTTTTAATGAGAATCTAAACTTAATCTCTGTGTAAAGTGCCAATGGCTAGTTCTCCTCATTTGTTGAGACTTTCCAAACTAAAATCAAATTGAACTTCATCATAACAACTCAGCCAGTTCCATAGATGCTTTAACCTTTACCCTGATTACAAAATGATAATAACATAACTACAGTCTATTCATGTAAAGAGTTTATAAGATTTATTTCTATTATATTTAAGCTCCAGGGTAAAAACTACTACCTATTGTCACTGTGGGTTCATTATTAGAAATACTGAACATATTTGCCTACTTGACGATCTGGAATCTAGCTGTAAACCTCTACTGAAGTTCTTAAGTAGCTTGAAATTTGGTGCTAATTTACATACATATATATGTATGTATATGTGTATATAATTTACATATATGAATATGCATATAATTCACATATCTAGATATGGGTTTAGGCATAAAACTTTACTTGGAAAACAGGTCTCAAATGCACAAAATTTGCTGCAGAATTTTAAGCAGCTATAACAATTTATCAAATGTTTTTATAGAGTCTGTTAGTCACTTTGCTTAATGCATTCATTGTTTTCAAAATCCAGCAACCCTAAAAAAACTTATCTAAAGAAAACATCAAAACTACCCCAAAGAAAAATGAATATACAGTGTGTTATGAATACTTCAGTGATTCCTACAACTCTCTAGATCTGGATTATCCTGTCACTATTACCATTCTAGTGAGTTGATCTCTGCTAGCATTTTGTCAAAAGGTGATTGTTATAGCTGTATGATCCCTTCTAAAACACAAAGAAATTGGTTAGAAATCGAAAGGAGGAGATGAAGTAAAAAGTTTTTAATTTCTCAGGCTCTAAAATCAGCAGGCTAAAAGGAATGATTGGTCTATACCCATAAATTCAATCCCAAGATGCTCTGCCAATGCAGAAATTTGATGAAAAAAAAGGAAAAAAAAGTTTCAGAAAGAAAGACACTGTACTCAAAAAACAAGTCATACAGAAGTATTATGGCTAGTTTATGTCTGCACATTAAAGAGGACAAAGGGGCATGTGGTTGAAGGGGCAGTGCTCAAGTATGCCCCTGCAAACTATATGATCAGAACTTTCATCTTAAAAGGGTTACACACCAAAATATGCATGTGGTAACTTCACAGGCACAATGCGGTGAACACAGCAGGAACCATTAACCCATGCTGGATGGGCCTGATCCCTCGGTTGTCCCGCACTTGCTGCATAATGGCACTCAAGATGATCTGCTCCATGACCTTCCCCGGCACCGAGGTCAGGCTGACAGGCCTGTAGTTCCCCGGATCCTCCTTCCGACCCTTCTTGTAGAGGGGCGTCACATTTGCTAGCTTCCAGTCATCTAAGACCTCCCTGGTTGACCAGGACTGCTGATAAATAATGGAGAGTGGCCTGGCCAGCTCCTCCGCCAGCTCTCTCAGTATCCTCGGGTGGATCCCATTTGGCCCCATGGACTTGTGAGCATCCAGGTGGAGGAGCAGGTCAGTGACTGCCACCTCTTCAACAACTGGGACTTCACTCTGCATCCTATCTCCATCTCCCAGCTCAGGGTCCTGAAAAACCCAAGGATGACTAGCTTGACTATTAAAGACTGAGGCAAAGAAGGCATTAAGTACCTCAGCCTTCTCCTCATCCTTCGTGGCCAGGTTACCTTCTGCATCCAACAAAGGAGGGAGATTCTCCCTGGCCCTCCTTTTGTCACTGATATATTTGTAAAAACTTTTTTTGTTGTCTTTAACGGCGGTGGCCAGTTTAAGTTCCAGCTGCGCCTTCGCCTTTCTGATCTTCTCCCTGCATATCCTCACAACATCCTTGTAGTCCCCCTGAGTCGCCTGCCCCTTCTTCCAAAGGCGGTATGCTCTCCTTTTTTTCCTGAGTTCTAGCCAAAGCTCTCTGTCCCAGCCAGGCCAGTCTTCTCCCCCGCCTGCTCGACTTGCGGCACATGGGGATGGCCTGCTCCTGCGCCTTTGAGATTTCCTCCTTGAATAACATCCAGCCTTCCTGGACTCTTTTGCCCTTCAGGGCTGCTTCCCAAGGGACTCTGTTAACCAGACTCCCGAACAGCCCAAAGTCCGCCCTTCTGAAGTTCAGGGTAGCAGTCTTGCTGACCCCCTTCCTTACTTCTCCTAGAATTGAAAACTCTATCATTTCATGGTCGCTGAGCCCAAGACAGCCTCCAACCACCACATCGCCCACCAGGCCCTCTCTGTTCGTAAACAGCAGGTCCAGCGGGGCACCTCCCCTGGTTGGCTCGCTTACCAGCTGCGCCAGGAAGTTATCTCCCACACACTCCAGGAACCTCCGAGACTGCTTCCTCTCTGCTGTGTTGTATTTCCAGCAGACATCTGGAAAATTGAAGTCCCCCACGAGAACAAGGGCTAGAGATTGTGAGACTTCAGCCAACCGCTTGTAGAATACTTCATGTTTCCTCGTCCTGGTTGAGTGGTCTGTAACAGACTCCCACCAGGATGTCTGCCTTGTTAGCCTTCCCCCTGATCTTTACCCATAAGCAGTCAACCTTATCATTACTGTCGTTAAGCTCGAGACAATCAAAACACTCCCTAACATACAGGGCTACCCCACCGCCTCTCCTTCCTTGCCTATCCCTTCTGAAGAGTTCATAGCCATCCATTGCAGCACTCCAGTTGTGTGAGTCATCCCACCACGTTTCTGTGATGGTGACCACATCATAGTTTTCCTGCCGCACAGTGGCTTCCAGCTCCTCCTGTTTATTGCCCATGCTGCGTGCATTGGTGTAAATGCACTTCAGTTGGGCTGTAGATCTCTTCACCAACACAGGCATGCCACCCCTAGGCTCATCCCTAGCAAGCCAGGTTTTATCCCCTTCCCCCTTCACATCTAGTTTAAAGCTCTCTCAACATGGCCAGCTAACTCCTGGGCCAGGATCCTTTTCCCCCTTTGCGACAGGTGAACCCCATCTGTCTCCAGCAGGCCTGGTGCCATGTAAACTGCCCCAAGGAACACAATTTTCCCTTCTGCTGTGTGCTCTAGGAGAGCCCTTGAGCTTTCACAGGTGCAGGACATTGCTTTGGGCAGACCAGTTTCCTGACCTGCAGCGCTACTCTATTGGATAAAATCCTGACTGTGTTGAACTCAATGGCAAAACTCCCAGTGCTTTGAAATGTCCAGGTTCACACCCACCATGTGGACTAGCTAAAAGGGTTACCCCACAAAATCATATAGGACCCAAGTCCTGCCAAAATTTCATTTCTCCTCCCATAGGGCCAACACCATAACCGCAGTAGCTCTCACTTTCTTTGTTCTTGTTTGCTGTTTTCTTTAATCCAATCCTAATTTTCTAAGCAAGTAGATTTTTTATTAGTTTGTACACATTGGGAGTGCTAATTCTTTCCTACTGATCAGTAACACTTTAATGGTTAAATGAATTGGAATCCATCCAGATCTCTTACTAAAGAGCCAGTATGACATCACTACATGACCACTGCTAAGGATATACAATAGTTGCATAGACAACTTGGATAAGTCTTCAGTAAAATGAATGACATGCCCATGCATAAATATTACTTTATTTATTCTTGCTTATAGGTAAGACTGGTACCCTGGTTGTCATTTATACCATGCAATTACTATTTCAAATAATTCAATTGGAAATTGGTACTTAAAATGGAACTATATTCTGGCTGAAAGCCCTAACAAGAAAACTGAAGAAACATTCATTACTTATTCTTAATCTAGACTTCATGTAGCTCTAATTTATTTTTTATTTTTGTTATTCTCTGGAATGGGGTCCTTGGCACATCCAAGACAGGTTGAAAGGACAGAGTTTACCTGTGATTATGTTCTAGAGAAGTGTTCTTCAAACCTCTTTTAAAACCAAGATTCCTCCAGTCTTTCTGAATCCAAAGACCATCCTGAACAGTGATGCCACAATAGTTGTCATGGATAACTACAAAGAAATTAGGCTAAACTTTTAAAGTTACTTCATTACTCTCATCTTCCTCAATTTGCTTTGCTTCCTTGTTTGCACGTATGGGAATATGTGAAAGTTTAAATATAAATATACAGAAAAATATATATGTGGAATAGATGTATTTTTGCAGCTCTCTTGTGGACTACTTTCTTCTGTCTTATGGACCACCAGCAGACCATGAGCTCTAAGGTCAAAACCACTGCAGCAGAAAGCCAACTGGTAAGCATTTCTAGCCTGAATTCTACGGATGCAGCATGAACTCACAGCCAACATCCATACACTAGGTTTGCACATGTTCCCTATTGTGTCTGTCTCAAATCTTCCCTTCCTCATTTGGTAAGACTAGATAGTTCAAGGGAATGGGAGAACACACCCAGTAGCAGGTATGGCTGCTATGCTCAAGGAAAGGACCTTACAGGATCTGCTAGCTGGACCTCAGAGACCAGCAAGACTAACACCATTTGTTCTTTATTTCACCTTGGGCTGCAGTGGCAGGAAGCACTAGTTAAAGGGGAAGCATTGCTTAGTTGCAGTCCTGGAGATGATTATGGTAGTGGGGAAACTAAAAGCTGACAAATCTCAGCCATTTATATGGAGGAAGTTTCCTTAAAGAGATTCATGTAAATTTTGTCTCTTTTCAGTCTGCTTTCAGTGCGCCATGATAACCAAACAGTGTTTACATATTTCAGGGCCAACCAAATTGTTCCCTAGACAAACCAGCAAGCTTTGCACCCTGTTGGTGAGATTTTCAAAACACTCAGCATTGGTCTAGTTCTGATTCTGCCCTAGAACTGATTCGTGAAGCTAGCTTTTTCTTAACAGCCAAAAATACAGCCTTAGAATAGTAACAGGTCATCTCTAGGCATTCTTTACATGGAGCCCTATTTAGATACTCTTTTCAAATGAAGAAAGACCCTTCTGAAATCAATTCAAATTAGATGGCACTATATAGTTCACATGTACATTTGTGTTTAACATTCTAGTTTTCTCTATAATTTGCAAAATTATTTTGATAGATCTAAATTAAATCATTTACCTGCTATACTTGGTCCAAATTATGAGCTTGCCTTTCAGCCCCAGATTAAATGTTTTCCTGAAGAGAACTCTCATTCTGGGTTCTCTTTTTTAATTGTATGCCCTGATCAATATTGGACATAGTAATAAAAAGTCATATAAGTGTTTTGTAATTGATTTTTCTAATTAAATATAAATGTACTCTCATTGGACCCATTCCAAAAGTGTCATTTTAAGAATTGTAGCAATTTAAGAAACTGCACATTATGCTGAAGATGTAAGGTGCTAGAATCTAATAAACATTGCCTGGAATTCTCAGAATAGCCTAAGATAATTGTGTGCTCTCTTGACAGTGCATTTAAAGGAGATTTAATCTAGATTCTCTTAAGAGTATAACTGAGAATATCTCCTGCTGAAAGGCAAGGGCATCTCTACTTTTTCCAGGGAGGCAACTTCAGAAAAGCTCAGCTTGGCACCTACTACACAGAGAGTAATTTAGGAATCCAAATAAAAATTAGGAAACTGAAAAAATAACTTAGGATCAACAATTCTTCCATGGTTTTCAGTGTAAATTCAGTTGTAAAAAAGTCAATAAAAGTGGTGGCCAGCACCATTCCATGTTAATTTCACAGCATTCCTAAGTAAGTCCTCCATTTCCCCATAACCCCCATGTCAAACAATCCAGGAGAGTATTGCAATTATTTTTTGTTATCATTTTCATGCAACAGGCAGAACTGATGAATAATAGGCCTAAGGAAATATATCTAGTTACAGATTAAAATAAAAAAAAACAAACAATGGAGGAAAGATGCACCAATAAAGCAGAACCAGCTGAGCATGCTTCTACTGCAGTACAGACAGAAAGGTAGTGGACGTACCGTAGAAGCTGGCCATTACGTAGTTTTGGCAGCGATCACCAGTAAATTCATTTAGGCACCTGAGAGGAAAAACAAACAAAAAAATAGTAGAGAAAAACACAGAAAAGAGGTGAATATATAAGAAAGAAAAACTTTCAGTGTGAACTGATATGACTTGGTGAGTTCACTTTCAGAAATGGAATCTTTATTTAGTGTGTCAAAATGGCTCAACATGTTGAAAGCAACTCATTTGCTCTGCGGAAACAAAAAAGACCACCCCCCAAGAAAAAAAACCAAAAAACAATCAAAACCAAAACAATTCAGATAAAAGTGTGTTTCAAGATATGAGAGAGAAATTCACCATTCCAAATTCCCAAATTTCTTTTAGAATGTACTTTTAAGAAGGCAGCTAGGAAACAGAATCTGTACATTACCGATTTCAGTGAGATTATTCTTTTTGCGTAGCATTTTACATCAGTCTCCCAAACAAGAAAATTGCTAGTGTGTGCAATACAAATCGATGTGTGAATGGATGGAGGGATTAAACTGAGAAAACACTAAATGAGTAACATTTGGAAGTTTGATAATGCCATGGTGTACAGTATCAAGTTTAAAGAATCAAGTAATAGAGTGTAAAGATGCCAGTTCCAATTGAAATGTGAAAACACCAAGTGCTAGTGATTTTGTTGCTGTAATTTTGGGGAAAAAAAAAGTTCAGATTATTTTAACATACTTTCTTAGTTTAGGATTTTCATGGGCAGCATTTCAGTACATCTTGCTCCAGTGAATCCAGGTTGGCACCTAAAGGGCAAAAACGTGATAAGCAATTGAACAGCAAAACCACTGCAGTATCAGACTGATATCTGCTGGCCTAGCGAGAATGAGTGCTTTAAATGACCTACTGGTTAGGTGTGAAAAATGGACAGAAAAGGGGAAAGAAAGTCTAACCTTTGAGGAAGATAACACTTTGCAAAATTTACAACAAAAAACATAACAGAGAAAAATCTAGGAGGCCTTTCTGTTTGTCTGTTTTTAAAAAGAAAGATGAATCAGGACTAGCAAAAATGCGTTTCATCTCATAAGCAATGAGATGATTTGCATTTTTGCTAGTCCTGATTCATCTTTCTTTGCTTATTCCTCCTCATTAAGGGACCATGTTGAATAATTTCAATTTGAAATGCAGTTGCAACTCTTGAGCCTGGCCATCCAGGCAGTTTTTTTTACCCAGCAAAGTGTACGTACACCCAAGCCGTGAGCAGCCAGCTTCTCCAGGAGAATGCTGTGGGAGACAGTGTCAAAGGCCTTACTAAAGTCCAGGTAGACAACATCCACAGCCTTTCCCTCATCCACCAAGCGGGTCGCCTTGTCATAGAAGGAGATCAGGTTAGTCAAGCAGGACCTGCCTTTCATAAACCCATGCTGGCTGGGCCTGATCCCCTGGTTGTCCTAGATGTGCTGCGTGATGGCACTCAGGATGATCTGCTCCATAACCTTCCCCAGCACCGAGGTCAGGCTGACAGGCCTGCAGTTCCCCGGATCCTCCTTCTGGCCCTTCTTGTAGATGGGCGTCACATTAGCTAACCTCCAGTCATCTGGGACCTCCCCGGTTAGCCAGGACTGCTGATAGATGATGGAAAGTGGCTTGGTGAGCACTTCCGCCAGCTCCCTCATTATCCTCGGGTGGATCCCATCTGGCCCCATAGACTTGTGTGTGTCTACATGGTGTAGCAGGATCAGGATATAATTATACCCTGTGAACCATGCCACTGCCCGAAACACCATTTTGGGCCTTGAAAGGCAAATTTTGTGGCGACGTGGTACCCCAGAAAAAATTGAGTCAGGACACAGGATTCATTTCTGAAATAGCCTCATAGACTCCTGGGCCAAGAAACACGGCATTGACTGGGTGTATTACATAACCCATAAGCCTCTGGAAAGATTGAAAGATATAATGGACTGTAAAGACTATGCTGAGAGCATTGGGCAATGGGGCATGGAAGCACTGGGATACAAATTTAGCAGAAGCCACATGACTAGTTAACACTAGAGGATCTGTTAACCATTCTGGTTCTTCCCAAACAAAGCCTCTACATACTGTGGGAGGAGATAAAGTCGCAGTAGTGCACGTAGGGAAGTGGCTGGGGAAGGCGGCGTGGGTTGCTCCTCCCTTGGGAAAAGGCGAGTCCATTCGTGGGATTGTCTTTGCTCAAGGACCTGGGTGTACTTGGTGGGTAATGAGGAAGGATGGGGAGACCTGATGTGTACCTCAAGGATATTTAACTGTGGGGGGAAAAATAATCTGTGATGTGAGTTGTATGTTGTAGGAAGTACCTGAACCAACGAAGAGTGAGCTTCACAAGGAACTGGGCGAGTGCAGTTATGACCCAAACCAAGCTGGTGCCCAACAATCGAACAAGCTGCTTCTCCTGTCCTGAGCACCCATCTTGACAGACGGGGCCCAAGTCATAGCCTGTTCTTATGAACATTTGGGGGAGTGGCAGAAGCCCATGGAATGGGAGAGTAATATCTACCTATCTGTGAAGGAACATGGGACAGTAGTTAATGAGAATGTATAAATCTGTATGTTGCTTATAAAGATGGTTTAAGTATACAGTTAAGTTATAAGTGTTGGTAAGAAGGTATTACAGTATTGAGAATTAAATACAATGGGATGGTTAGAAGATATATAAATGTATTAAATTATGTGGGACCTGAGCATGACGCAAATGGTATGGAATAAGGGGTGGAGATTGTATTGGGTCTGGCTGGGATGGAGCAATAAAAGCTAAGAGAAAGGAATAGAGGGGGCATTCGTTATTAAGGTGTTTGTCTTCCGAAACAACTGGTTGTAGGAAGTGGTTGTACAATTAAGGTTTTATGCTGTGCCTGAAGGGGACTTGAGTTTTATCCCTGGCTCTACCACATACTTCCAATGCAAGCAAGCTGGTGAGTTCTCTAAGTCACTACTCCTGTTTCTCTCATTTTCTGACAGCTGGGACCTGATCTTTCCAAAGCGCAGTGTCTTCCGACATGCTGTCTGCAGGGACTGAATGTGGAACTGAGGAATCTAAAAGCTAAACTTCCAAGTATCGGGGTCCTGAGTGCACTAATAGGCCTTAATGGCCCTGACCAGCCTCAACTGGGGCCTCAACCTACTGCCCATGGTCCCAGGAGCCCCATTTAAGCTCAGCCCTGAGCCTTCAGTCCTTGCTTGAGCTATGTCATGGGTGTATCTGTACCCAGTCCTGTTCTCTAATTATTGTTTGGACTTCTTAGATTGACCTTGGACCTGACTTGTTGCCTTGCCTTTGTCTGATGATTTCTGGACTGTTCATGGAACCTTTTATTGTGACCATTCCCACTCACCCAGCTCAGGTGCTTTGGGACTGCACACTGGTTGGTGAGAGTACTGCCACTACCTGTGTTGTGGTCACCCTTGGCTCACCTTCACTTGTAGAACAGCCTGCTTTTGCTGCTCTCTGACACTAAGTGTATGAGACAGGACTGGAGTTCATACAGAGAAAATAGTAACACATTTACAAATTTACACATGGTCCAGCCTCTAGAGGGAAATGAAGAGAGCATTCCCTGAAGCTACACAAGAGGGCACACTTAAAGAGTTCAGTCAGTGGGATGGTGGATACTCTCTCAGCCTTACAGGCAAAACATCCCACTCTTCCAGGTATTAAGTGAAAAGCCCAACTGAGAACCCTGGTCTCAGCCATCAAATAATTTGGTCAAGGAACTCAGTTTCAAATCCCACAAATACAGGCAAGTAACACAAACTGTTTCGTGTGACTCATGGTCTGTGAAAAAGCATCCTCTAAGCAGTTTTTATGCTTAAAATTATTATGACAATTACAGTATAACATGCAATAGGCACAAGTGTTCTGCATTTTTGTCATTTGTTGCACATTGATATGACCTGTGTCACACACTGCCAGAACTGATTGAGAAATTTGGTCTGTGAGAGTGTCTAGTAGACAGTATCTTCATAAAGAGGGATTTTGATAAATTGGAAAAATGAACTGGGAAAAAACTAAGATGCTGTTCAGCAGGGACATGTAAGCAGGATGAGTGAACTATATGTATACAGACAGGGGGAGCAACTCTAGAAAAGGACATCAGAGGTATCATAGATCACACTGTGAATCAACAGTGTCAAACAAATGGCACATCCCATGCTGAATTGCATCAACAGCAGTGTCATCTGCAAGACGCACACTGTTCTTCAGGAAAGATGTGAAGAAGCTGGAGAGAGTACAGAGGATAGCAACAAGCACCCTGAACATGAGCTATTACAGAAGAGTGAATAAGTTGGGGTTGTTTAGCCTGCAAAAGAGAAGAGAGAATGGAGATAGAGATACAGTATTCAAATAAACTGCTGCAAGAAGTAAGGGACTATTGGACTGTTCTCTGTGGCCATGGTGGACAGAATAAGAAATAACAGGCTTAAATTGCAGTAAGAAAGATTTAAGGTAGACACTAGGAAAAAACTTTCTAGCAGGAAGACTAGTTATTCACTGGAGCAGACTGCCTAGGGAGGTGGGATGCCTCCATTGCTAGAGATCTTAAAGAACAGACTTCATAAGTATGTGTGTCAGGAAGGACACGGGTATATGTATGCTATTATTCTGGGGATGAGTAGGGACTAGATGACTTCCTGGGATTCCTTCCAGTCCTATAATTCTATGGGATATATGCTAGGAAGCACTGAAGAGCCCATGTTCCAGTCCATGGACTATTACAATTTAAAGACCGGACATGCTAAAACGTAGCAACAGAAATTATATGTGCTTAAATTTTAGATAATCACTTTAGCTTTTGGAGTATCACAATGTAATACCTATCACTGTAATAGTACCAAACTCTGGTTTTGTTGGGATATGGAGTTTCCCTACTGATGTTGGATGCATTTCTTCTGTATTTACCCCTTTATGCTTCAAATTCAAATGTGGCTCAAAACATGGGAAAAGTTACTGTTTCAGTAGGCCTTTCCTATTCATTTTTCAAAGAGGGTTATTCAGACAGGCAACCTGCTTCATGTTCCTGCTGATGGAAGGATATCGAGTCAAGACTCAATAGACCTCGTTAAACTTTCAACTCCTATACCAAGAGCAATAAAGACAAACAATAGATCAAAAGTTTAGTTTTAAGAGTATGTTTATAATGAGAGCATTGCTTAATTTTCAGCAAAAATCATCAGTCTACTTGGGGCAGCTGATAAAACCATTTGGTTGGGTACAATCTCTTTCAGTAGATGGAGGGTTATTATATTCAGCTAATATGACTTTCTGCATAATTTAGAACATGCAGCTCGTGAATAGTAAAGGAGACAAAAATATCCTTATGCTGTATTTGGAAAAATAGATTGTTTGGGACGTGTTGTGTTTGTGTGTGCATGCACATATGTGCATAAGCACACATTTTTGTGTGGGCACAATGGGCAAAAAATTCACAATTAAAGCAACTTTCTGTCACTTGGAGGGTGCAGGATGTTTATTGCTAGGGATATAATAGTCATTGTCTACTGAAAAAAAATACTAGTGTGATAATTCCAGAAAGTTTCAAAAATCACTCAACATTTCTAAAACAATCTAGAGGTTTTTAGACATTTACAAGATCATTCAGCTCTTCCATCGAAAACGTGTATGAGCCTGTTCATATTTTTATTCAGGCAAATTGGAGACTTCATGAAATAAGGAAAAATATTTAAAGAAAAAGCAAACAAACAAATAAAAAACTTGGCCTGAAGAGCTTGCCATAAAATGAAATGAATTAATATATGTTTCATCATAACTAAAAAAATCAAACTTGATGGACGACATGCGAGCTGCTGTATTGTTCTTCCAGCAAATGTCTGGGTAGTTGAAGTCACCCATGAGAACCAGGTTCTGTTGACCAGAAGCTTGCCTTAGTGTCCCAAATATTGCTTCATTGGCTTTATCATCGTGGTTTGGAGGTCGGTAGCAGATGCCCACTGTAAGGTCCTGCTTGGAGATGACCCCTCTGATTTTAACCCAGAGGCATTCAATAGAGCACTCACAATCACCGTAGTTGACTTCGATACATTCGAGGTTTTCCTTAATATAGAGTGCGACTCCTCCACCTCTTCTTTCCTGCCTGTCTTTGCGAAACAGCCTATAACCATCCATCACAATTCCCCAGTCGTGTGAGTTGTCCCACCATGTCTCAGTTACTCCTATGATATCATAACCTTCTGACTGGGCACGGAGCTCCAGTTCCTCCTGTTTGTTTCTCAGACTGTGTGCATTTGTATACATACACTTGAGGTGGTTGCTCTTCTGGTACACATCTTGGGAGACAGCTAAGGAACACCCGTCACCTCTCTGGTTGGCCTGACTTACTTACTCCCCAGTTGGATGTGGTGGCATGAGCATTTCTGTTTTGGACCCCACCCCCCAAGTCCTTCAGTTTAAAGCCCGCCTCACCAAGTTAGCCAGCCTGTTGCTGAAGATTCCCTTGCCCCTCCTAGACAGCTGGATTCCATCCCTCCCTAGCATGTTATAGTCATCGAAGAATGCCTCATTGTCGTAAAAGCCAAAACCCTCACGACAGCACCAGCCATGTAGCCAGGAGCTAATATGCATTATGTGCCTATTTCTGGCTACCCCCTTCCCTCGAACTGGCAAGATGGAGGAAAAGATAACCTGGGCACCAATGTTTTTCACTTGCACCCCCAGGGCTTGAAAGTCTTCCTTGATTTTACCCAGGTTTCGGCTTTCAGTGTCGTTCGTGCCTACATGAAATAGTAACAACGGATAGTAGTCTGTTTTCTTGATGAGTTGTGGCACCCTCTTGGCCATGTCTCAAACCTTAGCTCCCGGAAGGCAGCATACCTCTCGTGACTCCTTGTCAGGTCGGCAGATGGGTGCCTCAGTACCCTTCAACAGAGAGTCACCCACTATGAGTACTCGTCGTTTCTTTTTACGGTGTCCACTGTGTGTTGCTGGTACAGTTTCCCCTTGTAGGGGGCTTTGCAGACCTTGCTCATGGGTGTCCTCAGCTGTTAAGGCTTCATATCTGGTTTTGATTTTGATGGTGGAGGGTGCAGGTTGATGTGGAGTCCTGCTTTTGTGAGTCACCAGGGTCCAAAGTGTCTCATTCTCAGTGGTGTCCGCTACAGGAACATGGCTCTGAAGCCACCTATCTATCTCTGTCGCAGATCCTCTAATACTGCGCAGCCTTTTAACTGTTTTCTGCAGTTTGGCCACCTGATGCAACAGATCATTGACCTGTGCGCACCTTATGCAGGTACTTACCTCTTCATCAGGAGAAGGGTTTGGGCACTTGCTGCAACCTACTGCCTGTACTGATGTTTCCTTTCTTACCAGATCCGTCTGGGTGGATGCGTCAGGTGTCTCAGGGGCTTTCTCTGTAGGAACAGTGGTTTCGGCCCTGAGGCGAGTGCCCACCATTTTGCCAGAGGCCTAGAGCACTTCCCTGGGCTGTAGACCTACAAGCGGGTTGCAGAGCCCTGCCTGCGCGAACTGCCGCACAAACTGACGCGCCATGCCTTGTTTGCCCGTCCTGGTCGCCGCGCTCCTGGTCACTCGCACTCCCTAAGGGCCGTTTAAATCTCCTGCTGTTGGTCCTGGAAATGCCCACGCCGCATCAGCCACGCGTCAGCCTCACTCACGAGAGCTGCCGGCTCCTGATGGGTCCCTTTGTTCACCCTCGGGTTTCCCGGGCTCCGAGAACCCCCTCGCCTGCCCCAATCTAGCACTGAGCCACAGGACTTACCCTTGCCTCCGCTGTGCTCCTCGCCGACTGAGGACTGACTCTAAGGACAGATCACAGATCAGCAGTGCTCTCACCCTCCTGGTGCACCCCTTCAAACCACACTGTTCATTCCAGCTCCGAGCAAAACCCTGTCCTTGCTACAAGTAGCTACTTGCCAGCAACGGAGTTCATTAATTGAAGGTTACAGTGAACATACGGTCTCACTCAAAAATGCAACTATGAGACTCAACTCTTGGAGATATGAAGCATGGAAAAGCAACTTATTCATTCATCCCACCAGAGCTGAGAGTCACGGTCACATCTAGGCAGTCCATTGGTCAACCTGGCTAACTAAGGCTGGCATCCTTTCCATCACTTTTGACTCACCTGCTCAACTGACAGCTGGTGATGAGCATCACAATGCAAGTGCAAAGCAGAGCTAGAACTCTTGCTTCTAGAACCACAGCAAAATACCTTAACATCTCCACCATCACTGACACTGGGACAGTTGAGCAGAGGGCCTGGACATCCCATTGAGGACTGCTGTCTTTTGGAGGCTGTGCAAAAGTGCACAAAAGGTCCCAAAGAAGCTGCACAGAGGCACCCTGCCCCTTCAGTAGACATCACATGCTCTGCTTCCAGTCCTTTCCCTACAGTTTCAAACTAGAAATTTAATAGTAGGCTTGTTCCATCTTAAAATGGTTGGTGGTAGCGTTGTTATGATATCCTGCCTTCACCCTGAAACAGCAGAGCAATTTGGGCCAAGACTGAAAACATGTTTGAGTCCTCCATAAATTACATCATGTCAGAGCTAAACTAAAATCTAAAGAGAACACAGCTCCCTAGGGTGTCCCATTTGGTTATATGCAGCTTGGTATAGGAGATTTCATTGCAAGTAAGCCTTCATTTAACCTCCTTCCTCAGGTACAGACCTAGCTGTGACCCAATTCCATGCATCTGTGCTCTGTACAAAGTCATCTACCCAAGACAAACTCTATATTAACATTGGCATTTTCCACTCTGAGGCAATGGCACAGTCCAAGAGCTGATTTGGTTCAGGACCAGTGTACAGACTAATGTAATCAATCCTGCATTTCTAGTTGAGGAAGTGCTTGGGTTGCTTTTTGCTAACAGCAGCAGCTATATTGAACTGAGTACTTACAGTATCCTTAATGAAGAGAAAGAAGCAAACTGGCAGGAGAAAGGATCGTTCCTGGCTTCATTTATCTGCCTACACATCAAAAGGCAAGAGTTGTTTCAAGCCAAACACTTATCCTCAATTTATTAAAGTAACAAAAATAGCTAAGGATAAAGCTAGATCTTTCTGGTCAGAGCTGACAAGCAAGAAGGGCTCTGCACCCATTAATACCCAGAGAGCATTTATCTATCTCCCCCCCTCTCTTATCTCAAGGGTCTGCCTTTTCATCACTTGAGCCAGAGTCTTCCTCCTACTTCCATTCCTCCTAGATGCCTACACCCTCTCTGAGCAGCACTGCAGGGACTGTCCTCTCTCCTAGTCACTCTGTTGGCACCATGCCATTGTCACAGCAACAGAGGATTGCAGGCCCTTCACTGCTTCCTTCTTCTCTCCACCTCAACACTCCTCCATCTGGCACAATACAGGCTCCTTCCTCTTCTAGGCTCAAGCAAGAGGGAACCTCTGGCTCTAGAGAGCTGCATGCTCACAGCATGCAAGAGGTAAGAAGTCTTCTATGGGGATTTAAGTGTCAGTCCTGAAACCTTGTTTTGTGCAAGTCAAGGCCATTAAATCCAATGCTGCACAAACACGGGGTTACCAGCATCTGAAGGGTTGTAAGATTTACTTGTTATCTATATTCCTCTTCTTATTCTGTTATTAAAAATGCTATTTTATTAAAACATTTGTTGTTGTGCCTTTCTTATTGAGATCCAGAAAGAACCTTGTACCGTTTCTCTCTCTCTCAACTCACCCCACCCCCAGCCCCAGTGCAGAACAGCATGCTATACATAGGGCAGTGAAAAAACAGCCCTGGAAGTAGATGATATTTAAAATTATCAGCTGATTTTGCATATTCATGTGCAAAAACTGGGATCATCAAAGATTGGATAGAAACAAAAAGTCAACTTCTATTACAGAAACAAAAAACAAACAAAACCAACAACCAAACCCTGCAGCTGGTCGATGTTCAGCCAAAGGAGACACTACGTATTTATTAGTTAAAGTTCTCGACTTTGGGAAGTGGGATCCCAAAACTTTGGCTAAACTGTATTCAATGTGTTTTTACAAAACATGAATGGACTGATGTTATTTTTTTTTCCTAAAGGAAGCTGCTAGCAAGCAACCTGTTACATTTAATGAGGCAATGAGAAATGAACTAGCTTAACCTGAAATGTCACAACCTGATTTTGTTTACATTAATTTAATCCATTTTTAGCAATACAAAATGCAAGAAATGAATATATTTTAACATTTTCATGAAGACCTATTATGTAATAATTCTTTTCAGAACAACAAAAAAAACTGGAATTGAAGGGTTCTGAAATTATTTCCTCTTTGTTATACCTTTTCCCAACCATATCAAATATTTTGTGGGGGGGATTTTTCTTCCCTTTATTCTGGTATTTTCATTAATACATATCATCTTGCAAAGAGAGGACAGCAGCTTACAGTGTAGGTTAGGTTTTATTCCTAGTTCTAATGCAAGCATCTTCTGTGATACCACATAAATCAGTCACCACTTTTTGTAAAGCATGGAACTATGTAAGGAGACCTATTGTGGCAATTAAACATGGACTCCGCATATGAGTTTAGGCGAAGACAAGCAAAGACAAGCAAAGACAAGCGAAGACACTTTATTTTTACAATCTATCCCTTTTATAATATGATCTAGTGTTCACGAGCAAGCAAAACTTATTTCATTGGTTACTGCCTTACGTTCACGCGTCTCTTCAGCATTACTTATTGGTTCTTCAAGTTGGTGCACACGAATTCCTCTTTCAGGGATGTATCCAATCTCATCCTTATTTTTCTGCCTCTAAGTTTCACAAACTTGTTTGTAACAAGCCTCAAGGCCACAGCTGCATTCCTGCAAACCTGTTTGTAACAAGCCTCAAGGGCACAGCTGCATCTCATCAAAGTAAAACACAATCTCATTTATTCCCACAACCTATTGGTGCTCAGAGGCTCTGAATTCACCTGAACAAGGCAAAATATTTGTAAACTGTTACCCACAATGTTGTTATTAACTCATTCCCTGTAAATTGGGGCTGATGAACTTAATACTTCACCTTTCTTGCAGGCTTGTAATAGATCTGAGTGCAGGCTGGTGTGAAAAGGGGTGGTCTTGACATCTCAGCCCTTCTCCCCTGCCCTGTGATCCTTATTCAGCCTTACACTAGCTTTCATCCAGTCATAATCTAAATCCAGCTGAAGAGTACGTGCGCGTGTGTGCACACACACACATATACACACATACAAGGTTCATTTTCAGCCGGATCAGTTAGCTTCTAGCAGAGTGTGCTGCTGGAGAACAATGTTTTGTTTTCCAATTTAATTTGAAAATAATTTGGCACTAATAAGTTAGCTCACTGAAATGGTGGTGGCGGTGGAGGAACTGGTACTGCTTTATTGTTCTGTTTTCATACTGTACCATGCAAACTGGGGTACTAGTTGGTCCTGTAATGCAAGCTGGCAACACCAGCATCAACACTAAGACACTCCAAGCTAATAAGTTAGTGGTGAAAAAGAAAGCACCCTTAGGTCTCCAGTGGCATCTTTCTCTTCTGCAGTGCAAACACTTACTGCTCTGAATATCTCCCCCCTCCTCCACACACACACTTTCAAACAAGAAGAGAAAGCATTCATCTCATCAGCCATTTGATCTCCAAGATCTCAATACTTTTTAGCACAGCAGCCCAAAGGACTTGCACTACAATAACATTTCAATCAGTCACCATCCACCATCCTCCGCTCCCAGGCTGAAGCCCGTTGGCTTCTAAACTAGGCTACTTTGTGATGCTCAGCTGAAGGAAGCACTTTGCTGGGAGTTTGAAGCACAAAATTCTCAAATGATTAAGACTGAGGAATAAAATAACACAATTCAAGGGCTGCACATCCCCAGCACTTTCCCATATTGCTGGATTCATAGACATATGCTCCTGTTACATAGTCACAGAATTGTTGAGGTTGGAAGGGACCTCTGGAGGTCATCTGGTCCAAACTCCCTGCTCAAGCAGGGCCACCTAGAGCTGACTGCCCAGGACCATCTCCAGACAGCTTTTGAATATCTCCAAGGAGGGAGACTCCACAACCTCTCTGGGCAACCTGTTCTAGTGCTCAGTCACCTTTGCAGTGAAAAAGCGTTTCTTGATTGTCCTAGTTTTGGCTGGGATAGAGTCAATTTTCTTCCTAGTAGCTGGTATAGTACTGTGTTTTGCATTTAGGATGAGAATAATGTTTATATAACACACTGGTGTTGCTGAGCAGTGCTTACACTAAGTCAAGGACTTTTCAGCTTCTCATACTGCCCTGCCAGCGAGGAGGCTGGGGGTGCACAAGAAGCTGGGAAGGGGCACAACCAGGACAGCTGATCCAAACTGGCCAAAGGGATATTCCATACTATGTGATGTCATGCTGAACAAAAAACTGGGGGGAGTTGGCCAGGGCTGCTGCTCGGGAACTGGCTGGGCATCGGTCAGTGGGTGGTGAGCAATTGCATTATGCATCACTTGTTTTGTATATTCTTTTATCATTATTTTCCCTTCCTTTTCCGTCCTATTAAATTGTCTTTATCTCAACCCACAAGTTTTACCTTTTTTTTCTGATTCTTTCCCCCATCCCACTGGGTGGGGGGAGTGAGCGAACAGCTGTGTGGTGTTTAGCGGCCTGCTGGGTTAAACCATGACAGATGTGCATCATTTCCTTGCAGGACAGGCAGAAGAGAGCAAGAAGCAGGTAGAGAAGTGCCTTTCTTCCCCAAGCTGCCTGCTACCAACTGACAATAGGTACAGACATGTAGGTGGACATTTTACTTATTTATCCCCTTGTCCTTTTCATCTCACCTTCTTCAGTATAAAAATCAAAATCCACCTATGTACAAGCTCATCCCACTGCTGATGAACTATCTATGTGGGAACCCGACACTTTATGCAACTATTTGCATCATACAAAGGGAATGAAAAATCCCAGTAAACCTGTTTTTTCACTCACATGAACATCTTTGCAAGATTTGGAGCAAAAGGAACCAAGCAGCAATCAATAGAGTGTTCCAGTATAATAAACAGTCAAGTAAAACTTTAAAAATCTGATTTTGCTTTGCTTCAAGGCCCCTTTTTTACAAATACCCTAACTATACAAAAGGGACTTAATTACAACTGCTTTAAGGCTCCAATACATTGCCAAAAAAGTATAAATTGGTATTTGGGCCTGTTTTTCTTATAGAAAATGCACTGATTTAACAGCATCAGTTTCTGAATCAATTTAGTTAATGTGGTATAACTCTTTAAAGAGTACTTTTAAATCAGTCTGAGGGGGACCAATTTGCTTCCCCTCCCCTCTTGACAATTCCTTTAAAACCCATGCAGATGAGAGGAACTTTGGACCCAAATCCTCAGATACCTCAAAACCACTTATTGCCACTCCAGTAATATCAAGAAAAGGTAAAGAAGCATCAGCATAAGTGTAAATAAAATAAAGTAGTATCCTTACCATAACTTGGAATAAAGTAACTTCTCTTAAATTAGACTTGCAATTTGTGGGCAGCTAAATACTAAATCTTTGACACCTACTCAGCTGAGTCAGGACAACAGTAGCTTTTGTTTTACTGGCATGAAACCCATCATAATAAGTCATCAGGAGCAGCTCTCTGGATCACCTTTCTGACTAAGGGGGGTTGGTGCCTGGGATATGGGACACATTATAGGATGCAGGGGAAGAGCACTTCAGGATGGCCCCTGAGCTTTTGCTTCTCTAGACTGAACAGTCCCAGCTCTCTCAACCAACCAACCAACCAACCAACCTTCCTTCCTTCCTTCCCCCTCCCCCTGCAGTTGTTTCATAACTCCCTTGATAAATTAAATACTGAGTGGCTTCAGGATCACCTTGTTTCATGGCATGTTCTGTGATGAAGGGCTTTTTCTCTGATTAGTCACTATCAGTTTCATGGAAAAAGTCCATTTCTGATCAATCCCAAAGAAATTGGGTTAAAACAGGACCTATAAAATGCTTTTAAGTGTGAGATAAACAGCAAGTAGAGATACTAAGAATTAGAATTGGTTTGCTAGGCTGTTTCCATTCATAAAACCACAGTGACCGTCAGCTTTATAAACTAGGAGCAGATAAAATAAAAGCAATAAGCCAGATAAAGGATTATGCTAACAGCATATGAAGACTATCATCCCATCACACTGCAGGGGACTCATGGGTGAGGGTTCCATCTTCTCTGCTCCTACTTCAGCTATCTTGCACAAGGTATGAAATGATGCATTTCCCTCCCTCTTTCCCACTGGTCCAGGTCCCCCTTCCAATGAACCACCCATTCCTCCAGACCCTCCTTCAAGCCCAACTAAAAAAAGATAAGAGGCAGTTGTGCTGTAAAGCAGACAGACCAAATGTTCCTGAGGATCTAACCTAAACCATCAGTATCTACTTCTTACTCATCTGGAGGACCATAATATTGCCATTTCTATCACAGCTGACAACTTGCTTTTTTCACCTCTTTTCCCAGCCAGGCACCCATACTGGCCTGCTCTTTAATCCTTACCCATAAGGATTGTGTAAGGCTCCTCATTCATCCCCAGGCAGAGTTTCTTGCATTCCAGCTGCTCTCTCACATAAAGGGCAACTCCCCCTCCCTTGTCTCCCCAGCCTGTCCTTACTGAAGAACCTGTATCCCTCCATTGCAGCACTCCAGTCATGGGAGCCATCCCACCATGTCTCCATGATCCCAACAAGATCATAGCCCTGCAGCTGCACACAGATCTCTAACTCCTCTTGTTTATTCCACATACTGTGTGTATTAGTGTACAGACACTTCAGGGAGGCACCCCAGTATGCTGATTTCCCAGAAAGCATCTGGGGTTCCCCCTGCCAACCCCAACAGTGCCTTGTAGGCACTTTCTTGCTTACATGAAAAAGCTTGAGGTGACTCTGCTTAAGCCCCATTTTGTTGATTTTGTGATCCCATTCGGTCACATCACTCCAGGTCCTTTGCATGTCAACCCTGTTCATCACTCCCTCACAAAGCTACTGGTTACTCTCTCCCTCCCCCATCATTCCTAGTTTAAAGCCCTTCTTACCCAGTCAGCCATCCAGCTGGCAGAAATACCTTTTCCCCACTTAGAGAGGTGGATCCCATCTCTCCCAAACAGACCTTGGTCCTCAAACAGGGTCCCATGGTCATAGAAACCCAAAATGCTATTGCCAACACCAACTCCACATCTGATTTTTGACATGCAGCATCAGTTCCCTCTTCCTCACACCCTTTCCCATCACTTTCAGGATTGAGGGGAACACCACCAGGGCCCCCATGCCCTTGACTGCTGCCTCCAGAGCTCTGTAGTCACATTCGATACTCTCCAGGTTACCCCTGGCAGTATCATTCATGCCCACAGGGAAGAACAGCAAGGGGTAATTGTCAGAGGGTTGGACAAGCTTTAGCAATTCTCTCCGCAACATCCTGGATCCAGGCCCCTGGCAAGCAGCAAACTTCTAGATGACAGATCAGGTCAGCAGATAGGTGCCTCCATCCCCTATTACTATCACTTGCTGCTTCCTCCTGGTGCTCCTGCATGACTCAGGGTCAGTTGGCTTTGCTTGAAAACATACCCAGCTCTTCCTCAGCTTTGAGGGCAGTGAACCTGCTTCATAGCTGCAAGCTTTCAAGTAGAGCAGGAGACTTCCTCTTGGGGCTGAAAGGTCATCAGCTTCCAGCCTCCACCTTCCCCAGAGTTTGCACTTACCATTCTGTTAAGGACAGACTCTGCCTGTATCTCCACTGCAGTTAGGGTTTGGAGCTCTTGAAGATGCTGCATCTCTAAGATTAGCCTGTCTATCTTTCTTTCCTCCTCGCTCAGTCAGCTTGCTGACTTCCTCACCTAACTCCTCCACTTTGTGACACAGCTCTTCAACAATAGCATACCTCCTGCAGGAAAGAAAATCACCTCTCCTAGCCTCAAGGAAGAGGCCCCAGACACTCCCTGCATCCTGAGACTTGCAGAGCTGCTTCTACCATCTGAAGCTCTGTCCAGGTCAAAGCGTCTGTCCTGGCAGGGACAGCTATTCCAACACATACTGGGTAACATGCCCTGCAGCACACCACCACCATACCTAAGAACATTTAGGCTAGCTTAAACTCAGATGAGGCCCCCTTCTTTTCAACCTTCTGAATGAGCTGCTGCACAAACTGCTGCATCTGTTGACTACACTCTAGGAGCTGCACTCTAGACCTGGCTCTTATATAGGCCTCTCCCTAGCACCAGCTACTACCACTTGCTCAGGCCCACACTCCTGTGGCTCCCCTTACCTTGTCCTTACTTGGAAGCAGCAGGTACCCTCAAGTTTCTCAGAGGATTCCTAGGAGTCCCCCAATGATCCTGGACCCTGTCCTCAGAAGATCCAGAAGCTTCCAAAGCAGAACTCAGAGACTGCTGCACATACTGCTGTATCTGTTGGCTGCCTCTGTCAAGCTGTGCTCTGTTAGCTCCACAGCTCTCTTAGCTGATGCCTCCTCTGATGGATCTTGTTCCTCCTCACCTGTTTCCAGGGCACTCTGCAGGCAGAAAAGGAGCCTTCCTCCTATTACCACAAGTTTCCAGCCTTCCCCACTTCGGGAGTCTTCATCCACTTCTTCTTTGAGCATAGCCTTGAGCTCTTTCCTTCCTTGTAACACAGGGCTCACTCAGGTTCTTGTCTCTGCAAAGACCCTGTCAATATCCTGTTCATTCTTTCTGATGCTATGCAGCCTGCTTACCTCCCACAGCTTCCTCACCTGGCAACTCAGCACTTCAACCAGGGCACGCCTCCCACAGGTGAGGCCAGCATCACCCCCAGCAAGAGGCACCAGGCACATCCTGCAGCCTAAGACTTCAACAGCATCCTCCCCCTCCTTCTGAAGCTCCATCTGGGTCAAGTGGCAGAGACCATGCCCTGTGGTACATTAATACCATTGTTGCATGGTCTCAAGCAGTTCTGTACAACCTTGAGCAAAATTTCTGGAGCCTTCTGCATCCTTGATACAAAGCTTCTACATCTCTGCTAGCTGCCCCTGGGAGCTGTGCTCCTGCCTACCAGTTGTATAGCAGCTCCCCCAAGCACCAGTTGAATGGGTTGGTGCCTGACATTCCCTGATCAGCAGTCAGTTGAAGATAATAGCTGTAGGCTAATCAAGAAACAGCCAACAGAAGCTGGCTGTTAAAGCTGACAGAAGCAAAAGTTTCCAGAAATGAACCCTCACCAGCAGCAGCAAGCCACCACAAGCTCCCAAAAGATGTTTCCTCAGGAAGTATGGAAATCGCTGTGACAACTGCCCTTTGTTAGTCGTGCATATACAGGAAAAACAACAGTCTTAATACTAAGTTTTGCCTGATATTGATCAAGTGTGAAACTCTAGTACTGCCAACTCAGCGGAACCTAGATTTCATCCTGTATTTCTTGATGTTCCTTGGGAGCCTGGCTTTATGAGTTTGGCGTTGGATCAGTAGCTGTCTTTATTGGTATTGGAAGACAATGGAACCAATAATGGAGGAGATTATCAACTGGAGTTGGGCAGGAAATGTTTTTTGAAACCTCAGAACTGTTCCTTTTTAATAGTGGGATGAACCCAAGATCTTTCAAAGGTTTTGTGGGGAAAAAGAAAGGGTGCTGAACTAACTAATAGTCATTGATTAGAGCATTCATGTGGAATGTATGAAACTGTTTTCAGGTTTAGGTGCCAATAACTGTTTAAAAGTTTCATTAAGAAATATTTGCTGTGGAATAGCCAAAAAACTAAAAGTTGTGAGATTCTGTTTTGGAAAGTGATAAATATAAAGTTCAAGTTTTCCATTCTACTTGAGCAGAGTATAGACTTCAGCCTGGATTTCACACATCTGTTTACTTCCCCAAACTTAGGCATATTTTGTCTTCTCAAAATTTCTCTTTTTGTTTCCCCCCCCCATTTAGAACAGAAATTTCACTGTGGACTAGAGAAGCCCTTTCTATCAAAGATGTTAAAGTCACTAGAAGTAGACTAAAAAGAGAAAGACAGGGAATGTCTTTGCCCATAACTGAAGTATTTTGTTTACCTTTCTGCTTTGTATCTATGAGAACAAATCAGTGTCTTGCCATTTCTTCTTTTGCTGTTTCTGCATGCATTCAGCGCAAAGTACAAGTGATTAGCTTAAGGGGAAATAGATTTTATTTTAATAGAAAATTGTACGTATAGTTATGGGCTCAGGTGAAATTTGATTTGCAAGCACTTAAATTGTGTTCTTTTCTTGTGCATATGACAAGCACGTTCTAAAGCTAATGAAATGGAGAAAAAAGCAGTGTGGATGAATGCATAAAAGGGCTAAATTAGAGTACATACAGATTAGATTAAATAAAAAAACCCATAAATGTTGTGGGTTAACCCTGGTAGGCAGCTAAGTACCACACGGCCACTTGCTCACTCTCCCCACAGTGGGATGAGATAAAAACAGCTTAATAGGTAAAGCAAAAACCATGTGCACAAGAAAAGCAAAATAAGGAATTCATCCACTACTTCCCATTGGCAGGCAGATGTTTAGGCGTTTCCAGGAAAGCAGGGCTCCATTACCTATAACGGTTCCTCGGGAAGACAAACGCCATAACTCTGATCATCTCTCCTTCCTCCTTCTTCCCTGCAGCTTTTATTGCTAAGCAGGACGTCATAAGGTATGGAATATCCCTGTGGTCAGTTGGGGTCAGCTGTCCCAGCTGTGTCCCCTCCCAACTTCTTGTGCACCCCCAGCCTACTTGCCGGCAAGGGCAGAGTGAGAAACAGAAAAGGCCTTGATGCTGTGTAAACACTGCTCAGCAATAACAAAAACATCCCTGTGTTATCAACGCTGTTTTCATCAGACATCCAAAACATAGCACCTTGCAAGCTACTATAAAGAAAATAAGCTCCATCGCAGCCAAAACATTTACAATAAGAAATCTCCCATAGCAAAATAAATGAATATTGGTGATTAATATAATTTTGTTTTCTATGTTTTTTTCATTATATAAAACAGTACATTGGTAAATATTTGTCTTATTCCAATGCTGTTATATTATTATAACAGGGTGTTTCAGTGAGAACTTTTTATAAGTGTTATGTGTGGGAAACATGAACTAGGAAGGTTATAGTAATTGTTAAGCTGTTTAGATTGTGTCAAATTTAAAGGACAAATGATTGCTTAATAAGTAGACTCTATTCTGCTGCAGCTGAAATGAAGAACCATTATCAGTATGCAGGGTAGCACACTCATATTGACTTCTTCAATCCAGACAGCTCAGAACACATAGAGTAGAATAGGTTAGGTTAGGTTAGGTTAGGTTAGGTTAGGTTAGGTTAGGTTAGGTTAGAATAGAATAGAATAGAATAGAATAGAATAGAATAGAATAGAATAGAAAAGCTACAGTTGGAAGGGACCTACAACGACCATCTAGTCTGACTGCCTGACCACTTCAGGGCTGACCAAAAGTTAAAGCATGTTATTAAGGGCATTGACCAAATGCCTCTTAAACACTGACAGGCTTGGGGCATCAACCACCTCTCTAGGAAGCCTGTTCCAGTGTTTGACCACTCTCTCAGTAAAGAAATGCTTCCTAATGTCAAGTCTGAACCTCCCCTGATGCAGCTTTGAACCATTCCCACACGTCCTATCACTGGATACCAGGGAGAAGAGATCAGCACCTCCCTCTCCACTTCCCCTCCTCAGGAAGCTGTACAGAGCAACGAGGTCGCCCCTCAGCCTCCTTTTCTCCAAACTAGACAAGCCCAGAGCCCTTAGCTGCTCCTCATAGGACATGCCTTCCAGCCCTTTCACCAGCTTTGTTGCCCTCCTCTGGATGCATTCAAGGTCCTTAAGATCCTTTTTAAATTGTGGGGCCCAGAACTACACACAGTACTCAAGGTGAGGCTGCACCAATGCTAAATACAGTGGGATAATCACCTCTTTTGACCAGCTGGTTATACTGTGTTTGATGCACCCCAGAATGCGGTTTGCCCTCTTGGCTGCCAGGGCACACTGCTGACTCCTATTGAGCCGGCTGTCAGCCAGTATCCCCAGTTGCCTTTTTCTGCAGGGCTGCTCTCCAGCCCCTCCTCTCCCACTTTATACTTGTGCCTGGCATTATTCCATCCCAGGTGCAGAATCCGACATTTCGACTTGTTAAATTTCATCCCATTAATCATAGCCCAATGCTCCAATCTATCTAGATCCCTCTGCAAGGCCTCTTGTCCCTCGAGAGTCAACAGCACCTCCCAGTTTAGTATCATCAGCAAACTTGCTAATGGTGCATTCAACTCCTGCATCCAGATCGTTGATAAAAATATTGAACAGAACTGGCCCTAGCATTGAGTCCTGAGGAACGTCACTGGTGACTGGTCGCCAGCCAGATGTAGCCCCATTCACTACAACCCTTTGAGCCCTGCCGTTCAGCCAGTTCTTCACCCAGCACACTGTGAACCCGCTCATCCCACAGTTGGGCAACTTGTCCAGAAGCATGCTGTTGAGGGACTGTATCAAAAGCCTTACTTTACATCCAGAAAAACTACATCCACCGCCTTCCCTTCATCCACTAGGTGGGTGACCTTATCATAGAAGGATATTAAATTAGTTAGACAGGACTTTCCCTTCATGAACCCATGCTGACTGTGCCTGATGATTGCATTGTCCTTTAAATGCCTTTCAGTAGTACCCAGGATGATCTTCTCCATAATTTTTCCAGGTACTGGGGTTAGATTAACAGGTCTGTAGTTTCCTGGGTGAACAGAACAGAATATGAACAGAAACTTCTGTATTATTTAGGGCATTTCTTTGCTAATTCACCTAGATGATAGTATTAGAAATGAAACTGCACTACGAAACTTTGCATGACTGCCTAGCACTTTGTGCTCTCTTCCTAGCTTAGCCTGAATATTTGCTCACAGATAGCAATTCTGGATGACAGATGGAGCCTGGAAACAAAGTGAATTCAGGTCGTCAGTTAAACTGGGCTTGGACTGCATTCAGGTGGATTTTTTTTTTCCTTTCATGCATGAATGCAAGCTCAGTAATGATAGTGGTATCATTGTGGTGAGCGAAGAATCTAGGAGAAGCAAGCTTTACGTAAACCGATATACTTGGAAAAATGAACAAGCATTTTGACACTTTTTGACATACAGTTGGAGTACAGTATTGTTAGGGAGTTGCTTTGCTTAAAGCTGTTAGAAAGTCATCTGCTCTTACTGGTTTGAATTCTGTTCTGTTAAATGTCAGTAATATCAGTCAGGCTATAAATATTCATGTTCTTTCTCCTCCATTTTGCAAACTTTTTCTGATGAGTTTTGTTTTTTTTACTTGGGTAAGAAATATGGTTATGTTTTATCTGTTTTGCCTGTTTAAAAATACTCTTAAAATTACAAATGGAGACTGTGCTTTCTCCCCCTTCTCCGAGGGATTCAGCCAGGACAGCTGACCCAAATTATAGAATCATAGAATCATTTAGGTTGGAAATGACCTTTAAGATCATCAAGTCCAGCCGTTAACCCAGCACTGCCAAGTCTACCACTAAACCATGTCCCTAAGCACCACATCTACCCGTCTTTTAAATACCTCCAGGGATGGAGACTCAACCACTTCCCTGGGCAGCCTGTTCTAATGCTTAATAACCCTTTTGGTGAAGAAGTTTTTTCCTAATATCCAACCTAAACCTCCCCTGGTGCAACTTGAGGCCATTTCCTCTTGTCCTATCACTTGTTACTTGAGAGAAGAAACCGACCCCCACCTCACTACCTCACTACAACCTCCTTTTATTGAGGAGGAGATATTCCAATTTATCATAGAGATATTCCATACCATATAATATCATGCTTAGTAATAAAAGGGGGGGGGGAGTTTTTCAAGGTAGCCATTGCTAGGAGACTGATTGGGCATCAGTTTACTGGTGGTCAGTGACTGCTTTTACATCACTCGTTTATTTTTCTTTTTTTTTTTCCCTTCACTTATTATACTCTTTATTTCGACCCACAAAGTTTTTTACTTGCTTTTGCTCTTCTGATTCTCTTCTCCATCCCCCTGGGGAGGGGAGTGAGCGAGTGTCTGCGTGAGGTCTTACCTGCCAGCTGGGGTCAACCCACCACACATAGCCAAAAGGGAGACTCTTGTGATATGGATCTCCTTAACAGGGCCGGGGAAGGGGGGAACGAACATATGGTACATCACTCTCAACATTTGAGATTGAGATTCCTCAGCAATAGTACCTTCACATAGAAATAGGTTGAGCTGCTGTGACAGGTACACTCCCCCCCCCCCCTCCCGAAGATCGGGGCTTTTAACATGCTGATCACTGGCTTTTCGCGCCTCATTCTCGCACCTTCTGTGCTCTCCCGTGCCCCCATGCCCGTACACCCTTTGGCAGGCGGAGCAGGCGGAGCAGGCGGAGCAGGGCCTCTCGGTCGCCAGGCAGGGTCTGCAGCCAATGAGGCACCTTGGCTCGGAGAAGCTTCTGGATCATGACCAATTATGACCACAGCTCAGATCCGACCCAGGGTATAAATGGGACGCCGCCGGAGACCCCCTTTGAGTGGTCTTCTCAGAGCAGCGGGTCTGTATTTGAAACCTCTCCTCTCGGGTTGGGACACTGCCTGAGTTCATCTTGTTGAACTGAGGAAACTTCCCGGGATTGAGTGCCCTCAACTCCTTTGGGTGAGTGATTTTCTTCTGAATATCCTTGAGTGAGCCCTCACACACACCCCAACCCCTCGGGGGTGAGCAATTACATCCTCTGGGTACCCACGGGAGGGAGAGAGAGTTTTCCCCCCTATGTGAGTGAGTATGTGTGCGCTTTGGATCATCATTGTCATGTGTATTGCCGTGCAGTAACAATACCCTGCCTGCCTGACACCTCGAACCTGTTATGTGTTAAATGTTATCGGAGTGTTGATTGATTTTGGTTTACCCCTGTTTCTCATTGGTTTCTGTTGTGCGGTTTTGGTTGTTTTGTGCAATAAAGTTGTTTGAGTTTGTCCTTTTTGTTTTGGTTAGTCTTAGTGTACCTCCGTGACAGCTGCCTACCAACTGATGTTAGATATGGGATAGATATCTAGACTGAAGGGAGGAATAGAGCACAAGGAAGGGTTAAATAGTGTTACTAGATGTTCCAGAAGTCCTCCAGCTCCTAGACTGCTAACTCCAGTCTGAATCTAGCCCAGCTTAGTATTTTCTGGAAGTGGTAACTGCTTGTGACTTCTGTGCAGAGAGTTAAGACTTGGTCCTGCAATGGCCCCACAGGTGATCACAGATATGTAAAACCAAAACAACTCTCTAAACATTACTTGTTTCAACATTTGTTGCTAGTCATGCTGACTACTGAGAGATTTTAGACTGAAGAACCTTCATATCCTTGGGGACAATACTTCGTGCTAGAGTAGCGTCATGGATGAGTGGTTAGGTCGCTTAAAGAATCACTGTCAAAGATATTTGCAAATAGTGATTTTAATAGAAATCTATAAAAGTGTGATTTAACAGAGTTCGATGGCAAGGTTCAGTCTATTACTTACTAAATGAATGGAATATATATATATATATAAAGAGAAAGAAAAAGGAAATTGAGTTAGAAGAAAATACAAGGAGGAAATGGGGGCCCTCCCATTGAGTCACAAGGTTTGGAATGGACTGCCTTGCTTTCTAAACTCCTCAGAGAGGAGCCTAGGTGTGGCTGCATCCAATCCTAGTCTCAGACTTGGTCAATGGTTTATGTCTAAGAATTATACATGTCTAGCAGCAGTTTAAGGTTTGTTCACAGTTAAGAGAGAATCACAAGAATTTAGCAATAACTAATCATTGGTTAATTTAGCATCTACAAGGTGATTAAATGAGGTTTACTACAGTATTTGTATCAATGCACACATACACAATAGGCCTAGTAATTTGTTGCAACTTTAGTGAAATACTCACAATATGCATATATAAAGGTACCCGTCAAAAATTCCTCTTGAGTTCAGTGAAATACATCAAATGATTATCTCAACAGGTGAAGGTTGAGTCTCAAGGAGTGAAAGGTGCCAAAGATCAGCCCAGGCCCTGTTGTCAGGCCTCTATATGCAAAGGTACCCAGTAAAAATTCCCCTTGAGTTCAGTGAAATACTCACTTCAAATGATGATTGTCTCAACGGGTGAAGGGTTGAACCTCAACGAGTGAAGGGCACTGGAGATCAGCCCAGGTCCTGTTGCCAGGCCTCCATATGCAAACTTAAGAGTTTGCAGCTCCGAGAGGTGTCCCACTCAGAGGGAGATACTGGCGCAGCCCGCTGCAGTCCAGGAGAGCTCAAAGGGTCTTCCGTGGTACCGCTGTTTAGAGGGTTGTGAGATGATTGACTTTAGGCATCAGTAAATTTCCATTCTGGCCACAGCTCCGGTCAGTAATTGCCGAGTTCTCATTAATCTCAGCAAGACAGGTACGATCCTCCCGTACCAATCCGCCCGAGTTATGATCCACAATGATATGTCCCCAAGCTGTCAAGGGGTGACTGATTATGCCAGGTGGGATCAAGGCATTCTTGTTCCCCAGCTCAGCCATGCAAGAGTGCCTGGTACGACCAAGGGACGCCTAATCACCAGACTTATTGCTCAGAGGCCAAGCCTTGACAGGAGTCCCTGTGATTGTAAGATGGTCCAGAGGAAGGGGAGGGGATTCACCACCACACGGGGGCAGCTGATTATTCCTGATACAGATGTAAAATATGTTCCAAGGTTGCCAGGGGACAACTGGCTCCCTGGTACAGACAGTGCTACTCCCACCTTAGCCATGTAAGAGTTTCTGATACAGTCAAAGGATGCTTAACCGCCAAATTCATTACACAAAGGCCACGTCTTGATGGGAGTTACTGAGATTGTAAAACAGTTCAGGAAGGGTGGGGGGAATGCACCACCACAATGCACCCCATGACTAAAGTCAATCCATCTCTTTCTCACAGAGTGGCGGTGTGGTCGCCTCTTGCCTCTGTGCCTATAAAAAGAGTAATGTTACATTCCAATTGTAATTTTGAGGGGAATTATTGGTTGGTTTCCTTGATTATTAGGATTTAGTTAAGTGTAGCTAAGCAATTTTATATGCATGAGGAGGTTACTGTAATAATGCTATTTGTCTAGCTATTCCCCACACCCTAAAATATAGGAAAATGTTCAATAACAAACATAGGATAATGAGAGTTAACAAAATCACGGTAGGGTGTAACATCTTGATAAGTATCCTGATTGCTGTTGGGGACCATCTGAATAAGGTATCCCATCAGTGATGCTCTCCATCTTTCTTCACTCCTTCCAAGACAAGGTGTATCTCCTCTGCATCATGACTAACAATAATTAGAGTTTTGTGTCCATTGTTTCGGATGCGTTCTTGCAGTTGATGCAGATCATCATGTTGTAGTAGTTTCTTCACCAGTGTAAGATTCATTCCGATGGGGGTAGGCAATAGATCTTGATAAGATGTATAGTTAGATTGAAGTTAGCAAATGTGACGCCCCTCTATAAGAAGGGTTGGAAGGAGGATCCAGGGAACTACAGGCCTGTCAGCCTGACCTCGGTGCCAGGGAAGGTCATGGAACAAATCATCTTGAGTGCCATTACACGCCACGTGCAGGACAACCAGGGGATCAGGCTCAGCCAGCATGGGTTTATGAAAGGGAGGTCCTGCTTCACTAACCTGGTCTCCTTCTATGACAAGGTGACCCGCTTGGTGGATGAGGGAAAGGCTGTGGATGTTGTCTACCTGGACTTTAGTAAGGCCTTTGACACTGTCTCCCACAGCATTCTCCTGGAGAAGCTGGCTGCTCACGGCTTGGATAAGTGCACTCTGCGCTGGGTTAAAAACTGGCTGCAAGGCCGAGCCCAGAGAGTGGTGGTGAATGGAGTCAAATCCAGTTGGCGGCCGGTCACAAGTGGTGTTCCCCAGGGCTCAGTATTGGGGCCGGTTCTGTTCAATATCTTCACCGATGATCTGGATGAGGGGATCGAGTGCACCCTCAGTAAGTTTGCAGATGACACCAAGTTGGGAGGAAGTGTCGATCTGCTGGAGGGTAGGAAGGCGCTACAGAGGGACCTGGACAGGCTGGATCGATGGGCCGGGGCCAACTGCATGAGGTTCAACAAGGCTGAGTGCCGGGTCCTGCACTTGGGTCACAACAACCCCATGCAACGCTACAGGCTGGGGGAAGAGTGGCTGGAGAGCTGTCTGGCAGAAAAGGACCTGGGGGTGTTGGTTGACAGCCGCCTGAACATGAGCCAGCAGTGTGCCCAGGTGGCCAAGAGGGCCAATGGCATCCTGGCCTGTATCAGGAATAGTGTGGCCAGCAGGACCAGGGAGGTGATAGTGCCCCTGTACTCGGCACTGGTGAGGCCACACCTCGAGTACTGTGTTCAGTGTTGGGCCCCTCACTACAAGAAGGACAGTGAGGTGCTGGAGCGTGTCCAGAGGAGGGCAACGAAGTGGGTGAAGGGTCTAAAGAACAAGTCTTTTGAGGAGCAGCTGAGGGAGCTGGGGTTGTTTAGTCTGGAGAAGAGGAGGCTGAGGGGAGACCTTATTGCTCTCTACAGCTATGTGACAGGAGGCTGTAGTGAGGTGGGGGTCGGTCTCTTCTCCCTAGTAACAAGTGATAGGACGAGAGGTAATGGCCTCAAGCTGCAGCAGGGGAAGTTTAGGTTGGATGTTAGGAAAATCTTCTTCACCAAAAGGGTAGTCAGGCACTGGAACAGGCTGCCCAGGGAAGTGGTTGAGTCCCCATCCCTGGAGGTATTTAAAAGATGGGTAGACGTGGTGCTTGAGGACATGGTTTAGTGGTGGACTTGGCAGTGATAGGTTAACGGTTGGACTCGATCTTAAGGGTCTATGAGTCTATGATTGTAGCAGTTGCTAAGGTGTGACAGGAGCTGAATAGTTAAAGTCGCATCCTATGATTTTGGTGAAATTGCAAACACGGGTATTTGAGTGATTATATGTATTTACGATGGTGTTGTCTATAGATAGAGAATCACAGAGGGTTCTCATGCAAACGCATCTGTTTCCAACATATATGAGTATAGTTTCAGGAGTTTTGTTAGGATGTATCTCAAAATGACAAATGTTTTGTTCAGTGTCAAGACAAATGTCTCGGGCCTTAATGGTATTACTTTCACAAATAAATTTATTTTCGCAGATAAATTTACTTTCATTTACTTTCACAAATAAATCCCTACACCACCACAAGTAGGCCAACATAAGGAACTTTGTGCTTATACACTCTAGTAAGTGCCAACTCTATGTATAAAGAGCTTTGTTACAGGCAAAACTTCTCATGGACACTTCTAAAGAGCGATTGGGAATAGCATAAGCTTTGTTACTTTCTCTGGGTTTGTCACTCTCCCCAGTAATGGGATTATTGACATCACATGAGTTGGGGCCTCCTCGAATGACACTAAAACATGTTCATACCAAATTAATGGACAGACAGGAATTCTGCATTTTAAAATCTAGTATCAATAACTTGGAGACTGATTAAATTACATCTCTGAGTCAGGAATAAAATTTAGCCTCATGCGACTTGTGCTCCTGCCCATAACTTTTTGTTAGTGCTGATGAATGACTAACTATTGGTGTTTTGGAGGTTCTTAGACTGCTGTGTCTCAATTACATGATTACTTAGATGTCAGAAACTACAGTACTTATTCAGAACTCTGTTACTGGCAAAATAAACCTATATGAAAGAGCCATCTATTTTAATATTAAACCCATTTCCATGGCATCTGAGCAGACAACAGTTCAGCTGAAGGAGGAAGGCTGTTTTTCAGACATGTCCTTTAAGAAAAAAAAAGGGTCCTTTTAAGCAGAAAGGCATAAAGAGGTGTCTTTATTTGAGATAATTAATATGTCTGTTTTCCAGTGGCCTGTAGGAAAGATTTAGAATCATAGAGTCATAGAATGGTCTGAGTTGGAAGGGACCTTCAAAGATCATCTAGTCTAACCTCCCTGCTGTGGTCAGGGATATCTTTTGGTAGATAAGATTACTCAAAGCCCCATCCAACCTGGCCTTGAACACTTCTAGGGATGGGGCATCCACAACTTCTCTGGGCAATCTTTTTCAGTGTCTCACCACCCTAACAGTAAGAAATTTCTTCCTTATGTCCAGTCTAAATCTATCCTCTTTCAGTTTAAAACCCTTGTCCTGTCACTACAGGCCTTGGTAAAAACTCTTTTTCCATCTTTCTTATAAGCCCCCTTTATATACTGAAAGGCTGCAATAAGGTCTCCCCAGAGCAATCTCTTCTCCAGGCTGGAACAACCCCAACTCTCTCAGCCTTTCTTCATAGGAGAGGTGTTCCAGCCCTCTGACCCACTCTAACAGGTCCATGCCTTTATTGTGCTGAGGACCCCAGTGCTGGATGCAATACTGCAGGTGGGGTCTCACCAGAGCAAAGGGGGAGTGATTCTCCTTCCTTGACGTGCTAGCCAAGCTTCTTTTGATGCAGCCCAGGATACAACCTGGTATCCTGTACCAACCCAGGTACAGGACCTTGCACTTGGCCTTGTGTACTGGGTTTGCGTGGCAAGGTTTTGGTAGTGGGGGGGATAGAGGGGTGGCTTCTGTGAGAAGATGTCAAAAGCTCCCCCATGTCTGATAGAGCCAGTGTCATCTGGCTCCAAGACAGACCTGCTGCTGGCCAAAGCTGAGCTAATCAGCGACGTTGGTAGCACCTCTGTGATAACATATTGTCATGGTTTAATCCCAGCTAGCAACTAAACACCATGCAGCCGCTCGCTCACTCCCCCCTTGGTGGGATGGGGGAGAGAATCAGAAGGGTAAAAAGGGAGAAAAACTCGTGGGTTGAGATAAAGACAGTTTAATAACTGAAGTAAAATAAATTAGAACAGTTAAATAGGCAAAGCAAAAAAAAACCGTGCACGCAAACAAAGCAAAACAAGGAATTCATTCACTACTTCCCATCGGCAGGCAGATGTTCAGCCATCTCCAGGAAAGCAGGGCTCCATCACATGTAATGGTTACTTGGGAAGACAAACGCCATCATGCCCAATGTCCCCCCCTTCCTTCCTTCTTCCCCCAGCTTATGTACTGAGCATGATGTCATATGGTATGGAATAGCCCTTTGGCCAGTCTGGGTCAGCTGTCCTGGCTGTGCCCCCTCCCAGCTTCTTGTGCACCTGGCAGAGCATGGGAAGCTGAAAAGTCCTTGACCAGTGTGAGTGCCACTTAGCAACTATTTAGCAACAGCTTAGCACTACTTAGCAAGAACCAAAACATCAGTGTGTTATCAACATTGTTCTCATCCTAAACTCAAAACACAAACCCATACTGGCTACCAAGAAGGAAATTAACTCTATCCCAGCTGAAACCAGGACACATTTAAGAAAGGGGAAAAAACTGCTGTGCAACAGCACCTGGAAGAGAGAGGAGTGAGAATATGTGAGAGAAACAACTATGCAGACACCAAGGTCAATGAAGAAGGAGGGGGAGGAGGTGTTCCAGGTGTCAGAGAAGAGATTCCCTTCAGCCCGTGGTAATGACCATGGTGACGCAGGTTGACCCCCTGCAGCCCATGGAGGTTAACGGTGAAGCAGATGTCCACCCTGTGGCCCATGGAGGACCCCACGCTGGAGCAGGTGGATGTGCCCGAAGGAGGCTGTGACCCTGTGGGAAGCCCATGATGGAACAAGCTCCTGGCAGAACCTGTGGACCCATGGAGAGAGGAGCCCACGCTGGAGCAGGTTTTCTGGCAGGACTTGTGAGCCCATGGGAGACCCACGCTGGAGCAGTTCATGAAGAACTGCAGCCTGTGGGAAGCACCCACGTTGGAGAAGTTCGTGGAGTACTGTCTCCTGTGGGTGGGACCCCATGCTGAAGTAGGGGAAGAGTGTGAGTAAGAAGGAGTGGCAGAGATAACGTGTGATGAACTGAACTCCAACCCCCACTCCCCGTCCCCCTGCGCCACTCGGGGGGGGGAGGAGGCAGAGAAATTGGGAGTGAAGTCGAGCCCGGGAAGAAGGGAGGGGTTGGGGGAAGGTGTTTTTAGATATGGTTTTATTTCTCATTACCCTACTCTGATTTGATTGGTAATAAATTAAATTAATTTCCCTGAGTCGAGTCTATTTTGCCTGTGATATTAACTGGTGAGTGATCTCCCTGTCCTTACCTTGACACACAAGCCTTTCGTCATATTTTTCTTCCTCTGTCCTGTTGAGGAGGGAAGTGATAGAGTGTCTTGGTGGACACCTGGCATCCAGCCAAGGTCAACCCACCACACCTTGTTGAACTTCATGAGATTCACATGGGCCTTTGTCATTCACAAACTTGCTGAGGGTGCACTCAATCCCACTGTCTGTGTTGTTGATGAAGATATTAAATAGTACTGGTCCCAGTACGGACAGTTGAGGGACACCACTCATTACTGGTTTCCACTTGGACATTGAGCCATTGACTGTAACTCTTTGGATGTGGCCATCCAGCCAGTTCCTTATCCACCTAACAGTCCATCTATCAAACCCATATCTCTCCAATTTTGAGGCAAGAATGTTGTAGGGGATCGTATCAAAGGCCTTACAGAAGTCCAGATAGATGGTGTCCGTAGCTCTTCCCTTGTCCACTGATGCAGTCATTCCATCATAGAAGACCACCAGATTAGTCAGGCATGATCTGCCCTTGGTGAAGCCATGTTGGCTGTCTCTAATCACCTCCCTGCCTTCCATATAGTTCGACATGTCTTCCAGGAGGATCTGTTCTATGATCTTACCGGGCACAGAGGTGAGGCTGACTGGTTGGTAGTTCCCAGGGTCCTCCTTTTTACCCTTTTTAAAAATGTTTATGATGTTTTTCTTTTTCCAGTCACAGGGGACCTCACCTGACTGTCATGACTTTTCAAATATCATTGAGAGTGGCTTAGTGACTACATCAACCAATTCCCTCAGGACCCTGGCATGCATGTCATCGGGTCCCATGGACTAGTGTACGTTCAGGTTCCTCAGGTGGTCTTGAACCTGCTCTTCTCCTACAATGGGAGGGACTGCTTTCCCCCAGTCCCTGCCTTGAGATTCAGGGACTCAAGACGTGGGAAGAGAGATTACCATTGAAAACTGAGGCAAAAAAGTTGTTGATTACCTCAGCCTTTTCCATATCAGTTGTGACCAGATCCCCTGTCTCATTTATCAGGGAGGGTACAATTTCTTTTGTCTTCCTTTTCTAATGTACCTGTAGAAGCCCTTCTTATTATTCTTTGCATCCCTTGCCAAGTTCAGATCCAACTGTGCTTTAGCTTTCTTGATTCCATCCCTATACTTCTGGGCCGTATCCCTATATTCTTCCCAGAATGCATGTCCCTGGTTCCGCTGCCTACACATTTCCCTCTTGTGTTTTAGTTTGACCAGGAGGTCCTTACTCATCCATGCTGGTCTCCTGCCTTCCTTGCCTGATTTCTTGCACATGGGAAGCAATAGTTCTTGTGCTCTAAGAAAAATGTCCTTAAAGAGCTGCCAGCTCTGTTCAGCTCCTTTGTCCCTGAGGGCAGTTTCTCAGGGAGTCCCATCTACTAATTCCTTAAAGAACTGAAAGTTCACTTTCCTAAGGTTTAGGGTCTTGACTATACTTTTTGCCTGCCTGTATCCCTTGAGATCATGAATTCCACCAGGGCGTGATCACTGCAGACTGGGCTGCCACCAATCTTGACCTCTCCAATAAGTTCCTCTGCATTAGTGAGCAACAGGTCCAGTAATGCATCTTGGGCTTTCTATCACCTGGATTAGGAAGTATTCCTCAATGCACTCCAAGAGTCTCCTAGACTGCTTGCAGCTTGCTGTGCCACTTTTCCAGCAAGGTGGTCTAAGTCCCCTAGCAGAGTCCTGCGAGTGTGATGCTTCCTGTAGTTGAAATAAGAACGCTTCATCAACATGCTCCCCTTGATCAGGCGGCCTGTAGTAAACACCAACCACAAGCTTTCCTTTGTTGGGAAGGTTATGGACAGACCAGGGAGTCTGAGGGTTGGCTACTGGAGAGACTATAGGTCTAAACCAGCTACCAGCTAGACCTCTGTGTGTGTGTGTGTCATACACACAGAGCAGACTGCCTGCTCCAGGGTTGGTTGGCTTATGCCAGGGTTCTCAGTTCAGATTTGTCCACTGCACAGATGTGGTTGAGGCATATTGTCTACAGATTGCATCTTCCTGACTACTGCCTATCAGGTTGACATGATGCCTGGCAAGGAGGCAGGTGTACAGATAAAGAACAGGGGGAGGCAGAGCTTGTCTTGTTTATGGCTGTTCTTTTAGAATACTACAGAGAGCGCTTATTCAACTTTTAACTGGAGGGAAATATCTGGTGTTGATTGTCTGTCCCATAGAATAAGTTCATCCTTTCTTATTTTCCCTGAAAATTTCACTCTGGCCTCATGTGTGGCATGCACAATTTTAAAAGGAAAGATCAGCTAGAGAAGTGAGGTGTCAGGGCTACTCGTGTCTTCTCTCTGGAGATAATAACTTACAAGCTCCAGACCTGGCACCACAAGGCACCTTCCTAACACCATGTTTTCAGTGCAAAACTACAGATTTCAATTTCCATGTTAAATGGAGAGAAGATATAGCACACAGCAAGGAGGTATGCAGAGGCATTCTGCCTGTCGCATTTTCTGAGGTACTGATCTGCTTTTTAAAAAATGTTCCACAATAAAACCTTCACTGACATAGTTTTAGGGCCCCTTTATTTATAGAGTATTTAACCAGGAGAAGCAGACTGGCCAGTAAATTGTCTACATCCTAAAACATTAACTTTGTGTACTGGTTTTGGCTGGGATGGAGTTAATTTTCTTCATAGTAGCTTGTAGGTGCTGTGTTTTGGATTTCTGATGAAAACAGTGTTGATAACCCACTGATCTTTTGCTGAACAGTACTTACACAGCATCAAGGCCTTTGTTTCTCACACTGCCCTGCCAGCCAGTAGGCTGGGGGTGCACAAGAAGTTAGGAGGGGACACAGCTCCCTTCAGGCTTTAGCACTGGTCTCAACTGTCCCCTGTATTTACAGTAGATACTACATCAATGAGTCCTTTTTCCACTATGACTTAGAGCTGGAAGACCAACAGCTGAAGTTTCCTATTCAGATGACAGAGTACCTGCTCTTTCTGTTACTGCTGTTAGGAACTGAGTCTAAGGGTTTTAGGAGGGATTTCTTCTCTCATCCAGGATGACTTATGAAATGGATGTAACTTTAAAAATGATGTTCTGACTTTCCATTCACAGAACCTTTTGGTTCAAATTCACAGTGGGTACAAACAAAATAGTACTGACAGATGGAGGGGGAGAAGGTTTTACCTAACCGGATACCCTCACCAACTGGAAATAAAACACGTTCTTTCCTTCCTCTGTCATTGCCTGCAGTAAAGCTTCTGGAGCCTAATATACTCTCTAGCCCCAGAGACACTTTCAAGGCAATTGCACAGCTAAAATGGAGGGTTTAACTAAAGACAGTAGAATTATACCAGTGAGGAACACTAGTTAGTCTGCAGAATGTTATTTAAGGGAGAAGGGGAGGAAGAGAGAACATAAGAAAAGAATGATCAGTGCTTGTTCTTGAATTCCTGTGATGAATGAAACCACACCAAAAAATAGCTCCTGTTCCAAAGCACTGACTGGTAAGGCAGACCCAAGAGGAGAGGGGATGAGAGATGCAGAGAAGTGAAGGGAGTCACCTGAAGTCATATAGCAGGCCAGCAGAGTTAGGAATCTGGTAGCTTGATAGAGGTAATGCTCCTGCAGCTCCATGACCCCAGGTCCAGCCAGTACTGAGGCTGAGCATTTATCCCCAATAGGCACGCATGCATGCATGCACACAATACCTGTATATATGTGCACAGCCAGCCACACAAATCAACGCAGACAGAAAACACAGCACTTGCACAAACAGCACCAATGGCTTCATCCTGTTCCCCTCTCTGGCTGATCAGGATGAAGGTCCATTAGTGAAATAGATATATATACACACATATATACAGTATGGATCCCTCCAGTAGCTGGGCTCAGACACACAGTCTATCCCAGTCTCCCCAGTTGCTGGCACCTGGACATGCGAACTTCCAAGGCCCACAGTCCGCTCCAGTTGCTGTTGGTACTCAGACCCCCTCACTCAGATATATACACACACAGAGGATCCTTCCAGTAGCTCACACACACACACAAAGGTCTAGCTGGTAGCTAGTCTAGACCTATGGTCTCTCCAGTAGCCAACCCTCAGACCCCCTAGTCTCTCCAGTATCTGGTTTGGACCCCCTGATCCCTCCAGTAGCCAACTCTCGGACCCTCTGGTCTCTCCAGTACAAACTTATGGCCTCTCTGATACCTGGCTCCCTCACTTATCCTACTCACTGGCTAGTCTGGGTTCTGATGTTCACTAGCAATTGCACACACCTACATATGCACCCACATACAATATGCGTGCACTTTGGTCTCTCCAGTTGCTGGCACCCTAGATGCATAGGACCCTATGACCCACAGCCCCCTATCCAGTTGCTGCCACTCAGACCCTCATACACACACATGCACACAGAATAGAGTCCCTCACCCAGGAAAAAGTTAGAAATTGAGTTTAATGAAAACACCGGACAGACTATGGTGATCAGGCACAGGGCATGGCCAGACACGTATACTGACCAGCATCCTGTTTATGTATGACCAACCCCTTTCAGCCCCTTATCTCCCTCTATTTTCCCCATGCTTGTTCCTCCCCAAACCTTGATCCTTCCCTTTCCCTGCCTTCGGGCCTTCCTCTAAACATCTCATAATAAAAGTCTTGTACAATTCCAATGCTCTTCCCAGCATTCCATAATGAGTCCCATACCCCTGGTAGGCAGTAAACGCCCCCCCCCCCCCGGGGGTCACAAGTCCTGCCAGAAAACCTGCTCCAGCATGGGCTCCTCTCCACAGGGTCACAGGTCCTGCCAGGAGCCTACTCCAGCGCAGGCTCTCCACAGGGTCACAACCTTCTTCGGGCGCATCCACCTGCTCCAGCGTGGGGTCCTTCATGGGCCACAGGGTGGATATCTGCTCCACCGTGGACCTCCATGGGCTACAGGGGGACAACCTACGTCACCATGGTCATTACCACAGGCTGCAAGGGAATCTCTGCTCCGTCGCCTGGAACACCTCCTCCCCCTACTTCTTCACTGACCTTGGTATCTGCATAGTTGTTTCTCTCACATATTCTCATTCCTCTCTTCTGGCTGCTGTTGCACGGCAGTGTTTCCCCTTCCTTAAATATGTTATCACAGAGGCACTACCACTATTGCTTGGCCAGCTTTGGCCAGCAGCAGGTCCACCTTGGAGCTGGCTGGAACTGGCTCTGTCAGACATGGGGGGAAGCTTCTGGTGTCTTCTCACAGAAGCCACCCCTGCAGCCCCCCCTGCTACCAAAACCTTGCCACACAAACCCACACACTTGGATTCTTTTTAGTTATTTGCTGGAAATTGTCAAAGTTTTCCAGACAATGCCAAAGGAGTGATTAATGTCTTCTTTGACTTTCTGAATGCATTTAGAATATTAAATATTAAATGTCCTTGATGATGCTAAGATTCTGAGACATGATGAGAGATGTTGGTTTTGTTGTTGATTAGAGGGAAATTATGCAGTGTGCAAGTACTATGTTGTCTATATATTTTAAGCAGATAATATTTAAATTTCACTACCTTAACTAGAACATTATATGGTTATGTTATATAGATGTGACTAGAGCTGAACCGACCAGTGTAATTGAATGAGTATCTTGATTAAAGATATTGTAAGCTATATTCAATATTTGGAGGTATTTGCAGAAGGCTGCTAATCAAACCAGCACTTGAGCTGAAAGCATAACACTCCCTGCAAGTAAAGTTTTGAAACTTGCAAATCCTGAATGTATAATTATATTTTAAGACATACTTTAAAAATCTAAGACAGCACTACATTAATGTCCTATAATTCAATTAAATATTATAAAAGTGTCTCAGTGCAATATGCTGGCTGTATGACTTCTTTTATTTTTGTCATCCCAGTGGAATAATCATATACTGAAACTGTTAAACATATGCTAGAGAGTTACTGTATACAAAAGACTAGGTGTAGTTTGAATTTTGATAGTGGCATTTAAAAATAATGATTCAATACCTTAAAGCTTTAAAGAGCAAAAGTTTAGGAATATGTGCAAGTACAAAAATAATTCTGTTATTAGGGCTGTAAGGGTGAAGATTTTTCTAAATAAAAGGCATCTAGTTAGAGTCCTAAAATTCTGCCTAAGTTAGGCTCTGACTCAGAAAGGGCCTTGGGTCATGGCTTTACTATACAAAGTCTTCAGTGAGACTACCAGGTCAAGGAATTCCTGTCCTCTGGTCCTGGGTCCTGCAACAGTTCTTGCACCCTCCAGATGTGTTTGTGGGGTCATGCTGGGAAGTAGATGGGAAGCTGATCCAATTTGAAAAGGAAAAAAAAAATATTTTAAAATTGTTTTCTAAGCTAAAAAAGCAATTTCCTGATCCATTTCTCAACCTGGCCACACAAGCAGTGGTGCTGGAACAGCTCAGATGGTAGAACAGAGGTAGTAACAAGCAGGGAGAGACAGGGAAAAGAATGATATTATTGCCAAACAATGTGTATCACGAAACCACGGCACTAGGCTCTAAAATCCCTGCTCAGTTCCTGGCTCAAAAAGGCATTTAGGCATATGCTCTATCCCATTTCTAATCAGGAAAGCACTTCACCATGCACATTCAAGTACTATATTAACCAGGGATCAATATGGGAAGGAGAAGTCCTTGAATCAAGGTTTGCAGGACCTTTGCTCGTATTTTCAGCACCCAGTGACTCTCACAGCAGCAGTGGGATTATGCATGTGACGACATTTACTGCCATGAGTAGAGGGAAATAGGCTGTAGCCTGGCTTGTACTCAAATCTTAGATAGCAATGTCTGTGCGGAGTAGCAATATTTCCCCATCATACGAACAGCTGCACCTATGAGGAATTTATTCCATCTCATTGGGAACACTTACCTGGGGAAAGTGAGTTAGCATGGAGAATGCCAGCCCCAAAAATATAGGCCAATTCTTGGCTTTGGTTTGGCTGCTTTGTGTCATGCTGTCTTACAAACTGGAGCTTCCTTTGAGGACAAAATGACTCATAGCTAGAGACTGGCAGAGGGGCTGACTGTGAAGTCACTGTTGCCCTTCCCTGAGATTCTGTCCTGTCCTGGTTTCAGCTGGGATGGAGTTAATTTACTTCTTGGTAGCCAGTATGGGGCTGTGTTTTGGGTTTAGGATGAGAACAATGTCGATGATACACTGATGTTTTGGTTCTTGCTAAGTAGTGCTAAGCTGTTGCTAAGTGGCGCTCACTGGTCAAGGACTTTTCAGCTTCCCATGCTCTGCCAGGTGCACAAGAAGCTGGGAGGGGGCACAGGCAGGACAGCTGGCCCAGACTGGCCAAGGGGCTATTCCATACCACATGACGTCATGCTCAGTATATGAGTGGGGGGAGTTGGCCGGGGGAGGGGCAACGATCGCTGCTCGGGGACGTGCTGGGCATCGGTCAGCGGGTGGTGAGCAATTGTAGAGTGTATCGCTTGCTTTGTATTACTATTGTACTATTATTACTTGGTTTTATTATTATTATTGTTACTATTACTACTGTTCTATTTTTATTTTACTTTAGTTATTAAACTGTTCTTATCTCAACCCACAAGTTTTCCCCTTTTGCCCTTCCAATTCTCTCCTCCATCCCACCGGTGCGGGAGAGAGGGAACGGCTGCGTGGTGCTTAGTTGCTAGCTGGGGTTAAACCACGACATGTCCCCAGAAGGCCCTTGGCAGCAGAACCCCTGGTCTCACAATACCAACCCTATAGAGCTAGTAGCACTTGCTACTGTTGTCATATTTTAGGTAACTTTTACAGGCTTGTGAAATGGAAGGATTGTACATTTGCAGCAGTTAAGAGAAATGGGTTCAGTCTTCTGGTTAGACTGAAATGAAGTCCACAAGTTCACAAATGCATTTGATGACTAATGCAGCTGGGAATGAACTTGTTTAACTGGAGATAGTGAGTGAACCTAGACCCTATGACTACAAAATGGGGGCAACAGTGGTGTTCAAACACACAAGTGTTCTATGAAGATAAAAACACTGGCCGCTGTAAACTAGTTGGAGATTTGAGTAACAGGGATCAAGTTGGTGCCTTGGCTACAACTCAAATAAAAAATAGAAAACACTGACTGTTCTTTCTTCTGCTACTTATGCAGGCAGAAGAGGATAGATGAATGACTGGAAAAAGGCAAACCTTTTCACCTATCTTCAAGAATAGCCAGAAGGAGAATCCAAGGAAATGCAGGCCAGTCAGCCTCACCTTGATCCCTGAGCAGGTTATAGAGCAAATCCTCCTCAAAGTCATTTCCCATCACATGAAGCATGAAAGGTAATCGGGAACAGCCAGCATGGATTTACCAAGGACAAATCATGCCTGATCAAACTGATTGCCTTCTATGACTGACTCTGTGGAAAAGGAGAGAGAAGTGATGTTGTTTATCTTGATTTGAGCCTTTGATGTGGCTTCCCATAGTAGCCTTATAGCCAAACTGGTGAGACATGGATTGTATTATACCTTTATATCCATTATACTCCTACTCAGACAATTCAGAAGTGAAAGTGATTTAAGCTTAAGTGAATAAATGTCAATTTAATCCTGAGTAGTTGTCCACACAGGGACACTTCAAATTCACTTATCAACTTATATTGAGATATAATATGGATTTTTTTTTTCTGAATGCCTCTATCTCAAAAAACTCAGAGCTATTGTACAAAAGGAGACATTTAGCTTATAATTACTCTTTCTTATTGCAGAATAGCTTAAATACTCAAGTCAGAAAGATTATAAATAGATGAAGTGCTAGCAGTTGGAATTTTTATCACATTGAATGACCTCTAGAGAACAATAGAGTTTGTTGCTCATTAACTGCAGAGAGAGGTTTATGCTTTCAGGGCTCACATGATTATTGCCAAAGCTGCTTGTGTGAGACACTAGGAATTCCATGGGCAAGCTAAATTGCTTCTGCTCCTGTGTGTGTGGTGGTTTAAGCACTGTGCTTAGGCAACAAGAGGGGGTTTGCTCTGTTCCACCCCACAGTTCTGTTTAGATTTTCCATGATGTACAATTGAGTCTAGTTTAAAGGAATCATTTTAAGCTACCACAGAAGTAATGGAAATAAAAAATAAAAGGACAAAGAAATTATATTTCTATGCAAAAAAGAGAAAATCTGAACTACTACAAGTATAATATACATAAAATGATACAAAACATTAAATTGAAAAACAATTTTTACAACAGGATATTTTGCAAAGGCCACATTCATAATAAACATTGATAGTGTTGTCTTTAACCACTCATGAAATGACATGCAAGCCATTCCTACTGCAAACCTAAAGAGCTTCCTCTGGACATGACAGAGGATATGGAAAAGGCTGAGGTACTGAATACCTTCTTCACCTTGGTCTTTACTAGTAAGATTTGCCCTCAGGAATCCCAGGCCCCTGAGACCAGTGGGAAAGTCTGGATCAAGGAAGACTTACCTTTGGTGGAGGAGGATCAAGTTAGGGAACATTGAAACAGACTGGACATACCCAAGTCCATGGGACCTGATGGGATGCATCCACAAGTGCTGAGGGAACCAGCCAATGTCATTGCAAGGCTACTCTCTATTATCTTTGAAAGGTCTTGGCAATCAGAGAAGGTTCCTGAACACTGGAAGAAAATAAATGTCACTCCTGTCTTCAAGAAGGGAAAGACAGGATCTGGGGATCTACAGGCTGGTCAGCCTCACCTCAGTCCCTGGGAAGCCAATGGAGCAACTAATCCTGGAAATCACAGCCAAACATTAAGGACAAGAAGGTTACTGGGAGTAGTCAACATGGATTTAGGAAGGGAAAATCATGCTTAACCAACCTGACAGATTTCTACAGTGAGATGATTGGCTAAGGTGGATGAGGAGTGAGCAGTAGATGTTTGTTTACCTTGACTTTAGCAAGGCTTCTAACATTGTCTCCTACAACATCCTCATAGAGAAGCTGATGAAGTACAGGCTAGATAAGTAGACAGTGAGATGGACTGAAAACTGTCTCAACTGACAGACTCAAAGGGTTGTGACCAGTGGCATGAAGTCCATCTGGAAGCCAGTCACTAGTGGTGTACCCCAGGGGTACAATCCTGTTGTAGGGCCAATCCTGTTTAACCTCTTATTAATGGTCTGGACAATGGGACTGAGTTCACCCTCAGCTAGTTTGCAGATGATACAAAACCAGAAAGAGTGGTTGATAGACCAGATGGTTGTGCTGCCATTCAGAGGGACTTGGACAAGCTGCAGAAATGGGGCAACAGAAACTTCATGAAGTTCAACAAAGGGAAGTGCCAAGCCCTGCACTTGGGGAGGAACAATCCCATGCACCAGTTTATCCTTTGCTCAGCACTGGTGAGACCACATCTGTTGTGCTGTGTCCGATCCTGAAGCTCCCCAGTACAAGGACATGGGCATACTGGAGCAAGTCCAGCAAAGGACCACAAAACTGATTAAGGAATTGGAACATCTGACATATGAGGAGAGGCTGAGAGAACTAGGACTGTTCAGCCTGGAGAAGACAAGGCTTGGGGAGGGATCTTATCAATGTGTGTTAATACCTGATGGGAGGCAGTAAAGAAGATGGAGCCAGACTCTTCTAGTAGTGCTCAGTGACAGGACAAGAGGCAATGGGCACAAATTTAAATACAAGAAATTCCACCTAAACATAAGAAAAACCTTTTTTACCATGAGGGTGATTGAACACTGCAACAGGTTGCCCAGGGAGGTTGTGGAGTTTCCATCCTCAGAGATATTCAAAACCTGACTAGACATGGTTCTGAGCAACCTCCTCTAGGTGACTGTGCTTTGAGAAGAGGGGAATTGGAATAGATGATCTCCAGCTGTCTCTTCCAACCTCAACCATTCTGTGAAGCATATGTCTTATGCTTATACACTGTATATCATTATATACTTCCTTCCAAACATGTTGGGTCACAGATAGCAGTTGTTTTAGTCTCACTATTCCAGCATGATACAGGAGTTGGAAAAAATAAAATCTATAATTATACTACTATGAAATAGAACATTTCTAGCACTATTTTTTTCTCAATTCCTGAAATTCACTAAAAACAGCACAGTGGGAAAAAGCAAGTTGAACCAGATGTGTCACCAACTAGTTCACAGACAGATGAACAGCAGTAGAAAGGACAGGGGAAGTGTCAGAACCACTAATAATGAGAACATGTAGGAGTTATAATTTGCAGTGTTTGCTCTGGCAGTAGAATTAGTGCTAATGCTTATCCACTTTTAAATGACTATTTATAAATAAAGTGACCTTCCTCTGTTATCCCAAAAGCGGGGTCGTTCGCCCCGTGTGCAGACACCAATTAACACACAGAGCAGAGGTATTTTATTTCATGTCTGCGCAGAGATGGGTGCTAGGTGGCAGTTCCACAAAGCTAGCACACCTTCGTACAAAACTACAGCATATTTATTTTACTACATGATTAGTATAATCCCGCCTAATTTTACACTTATTGGTTAGTGATTAACATTTCGTACACTATTGGTTTACTATATTAAAATTAGCCACGCTTGCTATGCAAATTAGCACGCATGCTCCTTTCAGGTGGGGGAGGGCAAGTCTTTTCGGTCCTGAATTGAGTCAGTGGTCGCAATCTCCCCTCACCACATTTACCTTTCACCCAGTTTCTGCAGTTTTATCAGACTTCATGTTTTTCTGGCCATCATCCAGTCTTTGGTGCCAAGATGTTCCCTTTTATCAGTCCGGTAGCTCTTCTTCAAGGGTATAGCCGTTAGTTTTCCACAGTTTGTTAATTAAACAAATACTCTTATATCTTTTAGCTCCTTCCCAGATTCCTTTCCCAAAGCACAGGTGGTTTGTAGTTTTGCTCAGTGGAAAATTCCACTTTCTGCAGGATATCACCTCTGTTAGATCTCTTGTCAGTATTTCAATGAACCAATTGGTGGCAATATCTGTGGCATTTATAATTGATTATACATGGTTACTATTGGTGTGAGAATTGTGTGCAAGACTTAGAACCAATCCAAAGTTCTTGACAATTCCTAACTTATTAGCAGGAAAAGAACCCTTCTACATTCCTCAATACAAAGAGCAATATAATAGTCTGTAAATTGACAATACTGTAGGAAGATGCTGCAAGAACACCCTCTCCCAAGCCCACTGGGGACAGCTATACCCTCCTCCTCCCCATTCAAAAAAGAGAAAAGTCAGAATTTGGGTTGGTATGCTTTTCAATTTGACATGTGTCCAAAAGAGTGTCACGGTCCAATCTATCCCTCTGCATCGGCATCATGAGAGAAGAGCAAAACTTAAAGTAACATGTATAGGAAGGGCAAGTAATTTTTCTGGATGTAAAGTAAGGCTTTTGATACAGTCCCTCAACAGCATGCTTCTGGACAAGTTGCCCAACTGTGGGATGAGCGGGTTCACAGTGTGCTGGGTGAAGAACTGGCTGAACGGCAGGGCTCAAAGGGTTGTAGTGAATGGGGCTACATCTGGCTGGCGACCAGTCACCAGTGACGTTCCTCAGGACTCAATGCTAGGGCCAGTTCTGTTCAATATTTTTATCAACGATCTGGATGCAGGAGTTGAATGCACCATTAGCAAGTTTGCTGATGATACTAAACTGGGAGGTGCTGTTGACTCTCGAGGGACAAGAGGCCTTGCAGAGGGATCTAGATAGATTGGAGCATTGGGCTATGATTAATGGGATGAAATTTAACAAGTCGAAATGTCGGATTCTGCACCTGGGATGGAATAATGCCAGGCACAAGTATAAAGTGGGAGAGGAGGGGCTGGAGAGCAGCCCTGCAGAAAAAGGCAACTGGGGATACTGGCTGACAGCCGGCTCAATAGGAGTCAGCAGTGTGCCCTGGCAGCCAAGAGGGCAAACCGCATTCTGGGGTGCATCAAACACAGTATAACCAGCTGGTCAAAAGAGGTGATTATCCCACTGTATTTAGCATTGGTGCAGCCTCACCTTGAGTACTGTGTGTAGTTCTGGGCCCCACAATTTAAAAAGGATCTTAAGGACCTTGAATGCATCCAGAGGAGGGCAACAAAGCTGGTGAAAGGGCTGGAAGGCATGTCCTATGAGGAGCAGCTAAGGGCTCTGGGCTTGTCTAGTTTGGAGAAAAGGAGGCTGAGGGGCGACCTCGTTGCTCTGTACAGCTTCCTGAGGAGGGGAAGTGGAGAGGGAGGTGCTGATCTCTTCTCCCTGGTATCCAGTGATAGGACGTGTGGGAATGGTTCAAAGCTGCATCAGGGGAGGTTCAGACTTGACATTAGGAAGCATTTCTTTACTGAGAGAGTGGTCAAACACTGGAACAGGCTTCCTAGAGAGGTGGTTGATGCCCCAAGCCTGTCAGTGTTTAAGAGGCATTTGGTCAATGCCCTTAATAACATGCTTTAACTTTTGGTCAGCCCTGAAGTGGTCAGGCAGTCGGACTAGATGGTCGTTGTAGGTCCCTTCCAACTGAAATAGTCTATTGTATTCTATTCTAAGTATATTTATACTCACAAATACATGAAAATGGTAAAGTACCTATTTCCTGTCCCCCCAACAGAAGATGTTAATTAACTGATATGCAATTATGGCCACACATTTGGCAAAGACGTTTCAGTATCATATGTCACAAAGTACTCCTTTGGGCCATGCCAACATCTCAACTGAGTAAGATGGGAATAAAGATTGATTACAAAACCATGTATGTCATTCTTGTTCCAGTCACACCGTGTTTGTTTAAGCACATAAAGAACTAGCTTGCAAAATATAGTACAGGGCGGGGGGGAAGAGGGGAATGGAACGGAACAACTACCACCAGCCTGGCAGGATTTCAGTTAGCTTTTTTACTTTTATTAACAAGCATATAATATTATTTGGCAAAACACTGGATACAAGCATCACTATCGTAAAATCAAAACATTAAGCAATAATCCCAAAAGGCTTCTTCAGACCAAAACTAGCCACCAATAGTACAAAAATCACACAGGAAACAGAAATAAAAAAGTAATCTCTCAAGTGAAACCAAATCAAAAATATGATCTTACACTGTGACAGTTTCAGTATCTTTATTATGCCACATATTGAGGACAAAGGCTTAGTGATTGTACTGGTTTATTGTCCTTTAACCTTAATTTAATGTTGTTGCAGAAAAAGAACAAACTCTTTTTGTGCAATTAAATTACTTGGATAAAAGAACTTTATTAAACCAATGCTTTTTAAGTTAAAAGATACAGAAACATCAGTCCATCCTTCAAAAATTAGGACTCCATCTTGCAGACACACATTTAAGCAATTTTGTCCACATGAATGATTCCACTGCTCTCAGTGGAACCATCTAGGTTAGTAATAAAGTTACCACTGTAAGAGTTTGCAGAATTGGCCTTTTAGCCCCTATCTTGCAATCTGACCTCAGCAGATCATGGTGGCTTCAAAAGGTTTCCAAGAAGCCTTGAGGATCCACTCAAGTGGCTCAAACAAGAACAGAGTTTTAAATTTGTGTATAGGCATATCAAACTCCATTGTAAAAATATGACTGTTGGCTTCCCACAAAAGGCAGGTACCTAGAGAGTGTCTATACATGATTACAGATTTTGATGAAAGCAGACATTAAAGTATTTTTCCATGCTGATGTTAGGCACCTTAATGCTCTCTCTGCACCTTTAAAAGAGACAGAAGTCAATACCTCTCAATTACAGTTAAGTGAATCTTATGCAAAGATTCTAGTATGTATGACATTTTTTCATTTACTTCAGGCAGAAAAACTGAAGCATAGATTGTATTAATATCTCTGGTGAAATGTCCAAACTGAATCAATTACCTGAGGAAATACAGAAACTAGATTTTTCTGTAAAATTCAGCCTTATGTACTAAATACATTTCTTAAGTACTGCTGAGAAAACGCATTATATTATTAATGTGTTATTGTACAGACTAGTTGGCTCTTTCCGATTATACTTAATTCAATAGTAAAATTCATATAATTGAAAAATAGGCTAGCTGTATAGTTCCATTTACCATCTAGTAGGAAAAAAAGTGAATCTCCTAAGACTAATTAATGCTGTTATAACAACAATAGAGCCAGATAAGCTTTCAAAGGCTCACAGTCTACTGAAAAAAACCAGTACTGTCATAAATGTAGTCTCATTTTTGCAGTCCCACAGTCTCAGAGGTGACAGTGTTGTGTATATTATTGCACAACCAATAAAAATAAATATCCTTGGGTTAGATGACACGCAAAGAAACCAGACATAACAATGGCACAAACCAATTTTGGATAGGCTGCATCTTTTGCATATTACTTCCACAATTCATACTGAAGTTTCTTGCTAGATCATCCATTTTAAAATATTGCTGATGGGTAGTTCTTGCACTTAAAGATTTTACAAGCCCATAAAATTCCAAACTTCATTCTTAAAAAAACCCAAAAAAACCACAAATGAAAATCCCAAGCAAAAACCCACTGAATGTATATATGAAAATCCTCATCTATGTTGCTTTTCAATTTAGTAGATGCTACATTTACAGTTTAAACATATGCCTTATAAATGCATGTTTCTGACCCATTGCACAAAAGAATAAGCAAAGCTCTTTAGCTATACATAGCAAAGACATACAAATAAAAGCCATTCATACCTAATATAACAGGAAGAAGCTGTTAAAACTTTTTACAGTTTTATATGCCTGCAAATAAAGCTGGACCTTTGAAACAAAAAGTACTCTAATGATAAAATAAAACAGAATGCTTAATATAATAAATAATTTTTGTAAAGTTAATTTTTCCAAACTCCCAAATCTTATTTAAATTCAATATTATATATTTTCTGTGAATTACCTATTTTTAATGAAAACTATATCTAGTGAGACTCTGAGCCTGGGATAATTTAGTCTCATTGTTGCTGAGGATAATGCTACAAGATACCTTTTTACGGCAATTATTTACCAGTGTAAGTGGCTGTAAAAATTACTTCACAGTAATGCTATCTTCATTAAGATCAAAATAAATTAATCATGACCTCATCAGGATTCAAGAAATATCTATACTGAGCCCAACTTTCAGATTTAAAAGTTAAAAAGAAAAAAGGAGAGAGAGAAGTCAGTATTGTTTTAGCCAATATAATCTTGACATTAAATCAACTGTTTCTTAAGCTTCAAAGAAGTAAACCAGAACTTTGACCCCAAGACTTGCCTCTGACTTGAATTCCGTTGTAGTCTAGTCTTCCTATAAAGCTAGAAAGCAAACAAATGGTGCAGACACCATCCCATCCCTCCCCATGGGAAATAGTTTTTGTAATGAAGATATCTGTTGTGACATGATGTGAACAATAGGGCTGTGGTTGGGGTTTTTTGTTTGTTTTGCTTTTAAAAGCACTGCTGAGGCTTTATCAGGTTAAACACATTACAAAAGCAGTTATAATTATGAGCAATCACCAGCTATAGGTGTTAACACTGGCTACAGATGTGTACCTATATAAACAGATTTAAATATATTGATATAGCACCATAACAAATTTGAGTGATTCCAAATGTAGTTACAAACATATATTCTATACCATACACTGTTAGAGCAAGATTTAGAACTGAATGGCAGAGAGCTTTCTGAATTTACGTTTGTAACTAACTGCTAACCTCTCTCAGTTGTAGTGCTACACAGGGAAACACTAAAATCCCAATAAACTTCAACAGCACTGCATCAACATCTGATCTTGCAATAACGTTCCACAGTGTACATATACTGAGGTAGACCAATCACAAATATATTTATTAAACCCTTAGACTGTAGCTGAACAATGAATTAGGCATTTACATGGTCTATGGGTTTGAGCTCCATGTCTGTGTCAGGTACATTAGGGGTGCATGGAAGATGGGTGTTTATAGCCATATTTGCACTCTCTGGAGGCCTCACCAACTGGAACCAGCCCCTGATTTACACTGGGAAGTATACAATGATAGCCACATGAAGAGCTCCAGAAAGGCCTATTATGTTAACTTACATATACACCCATATCACCTGCATTCACTATTCTGTGAAAAACTACAAAAAATAGAGACTAATTAGATCTCATCTGTCCTCTTCTGTCACTTCTATTAATGCTAAAAACAGATAAAAGCTAAATTGTAGGTAAGCAAGTCCAGAAACAGTACAGCAAAAACAGAGCAAACTTCTAATTCCATCACACACATTCTCTAAGCCTTGACATAAAGAAGTCCTGTCTAACCCAGGTGTTCAAATGTAGTGGTCTCACATCATCATTTGCAGAGATGGCAGTACTCCAGTGGCCTTACTGTGGCTCTCTTGACCATCCCCATAGTTCAGTAGACTTTTTCTTTCTCTTTGCATTTCTTTCAATTTCTTCACCATTCACCATCTATGGCCAAAAATGAAAACAAGGGGCCCATTTCCAAAGACAAACAAGTGAACTTAGAGCTTCCCTCTGGCAACAGCAGAACTAGGAAAAGAAGAACTGAAAAGTTCAATTAAGAAAAGCATGGGAGATGCACAGAACAATGTGGTGCTTGGAAAACTCAAGAAGAGGCAGTAGGATTTAGAACACTTGAATAAGCCTCTTAATGGGATCAACCTCCTATTATCAAGTAATGTTAAGCAATTCTTTCTATCAAAGTAGGGGAGCACAGCTGGAAGAAGCAGGACAGTGCTAACAGGCATACTGATTTTCCTAGCCATTGACATTTTATGAAAGAATAAAGTGTTTTATATAACTGCCATTTTCAGCTGACAGGAAAACTCAAAGAGTTAAAAATTATTTGCAGCCTCCAGCTGCCAATAATACTGCTTATCTTCTTTTCAGTTACTTAAGACTCCATGTCAGACACACTCACATCCATGCTATATGTAATGCTATGCAGCATACAGCTTGCAGAAGTCACTTTCAACTACTACCACATTTTTATGAAGCTGACTATTTTAAAAAGCCTTCCAATCAGTGTAGTCAACACTGCTAAGCACTACTGAAGGTGGATTCTTTAAGGTGTGAGCATGTCTGTACACAGACACACATACACATATGGTAGTTTGCATCTCTCAGGGCTTGACACAAGCAAAATTATCAGTTAAGGCCAGACGGTGCCCCTGTAATCTAATCTGACCTCAAAGATAAATAGTAATTGAGCTATAAACAGCTATGGTTTCATATAGAAAACAGTAAAAGAAACACAGGATTGGTTTGCAGTTAACTGAAGAATTTTTAGCTAGTGAAATGGAAACTTATGCAACATCAACAAAAGGTGCCCAACAGCCATAGTTTTAACAGCTAATGAAATAGCAAATACTCCCTAAAGTAAAATTTGATTTTTGCAAGCCCCAATTATATGACATATTTGCTTTAAAACAATTTCTCAAGTTCAGCACTTATGAGTATTTGTTATGATCGGATGTAATTTATGCCATGGCAAAATATTAAGGCATATTTTAAAAAATCAAGTGAACTAATTTCAAATCAACATGCAAAGGGGGGATATTAAAACATTACTGAAATACAAAATAAAGAACAAACATTGTGCAAAACTAATGAAGTAATTGGATCTCCAGGCTTTTAGGAAGTTTTTAATGCAGCATAATAAATATCACCAGTCACTGTATCATTAGGTATGTTCAATTCTCTGTAGAATGGCTTGATTAAAGCTGACATAATTGGGCATACTACATAAAACTAGAACACCTCGGAAAAACATACTGAAACAAGTTATAAAGTTTAAAGACAAAAAAATAAGTAAATGTAGTAATTTGGTGTTAAAAGCAACATTTTAAATCTCTCCCACACCATTTTAACTTATTTTTGTGTAACTACAAATAGATGAATCAGGCTGAGCTCCATGGAACTGTGAAGTGTTTTCATTACCTGTAAACTCAGTGCTGGTAGAATCCTGTTGAGCTGTGATTTATTTCATTTGTACAAAAATAAATATATATATATATATTTTTTTTTGTCCAAAAATCCATGCAGCACATCCCTAGAAATATTCAGGGCAGTCTGCTATAGAAGCACTACAGTCTTCCAAAATGATTCTGCTGGTTTGTGTCACATGAGAGTTAAGTGCTGCACTAAGGTGCCAGATGATAGTCTCTGCAAAAAAAACTGTCCAGAAGGACAATAAAGTTCTCCTACAGCAAGTCCATTTTGGGTCTGTAATGTAGCAGTAGAGGTGCTTTCTGCAAGACAGAATCATCAGACAGGTTAAAGGGCAAAACCAAAATTAATTAATATACTTTATAAATAAAATTTATCTATTTCATAAATTAAAGCTTAGAGAGACTATCAGAGTAGCTATATTCCAAAATTTCACCAAGATACCCCACCTACAGAGCCCCCCCCCCAAAGAATCCTTCTACTTTTGTCTCAGTAATTGATCATCCTAAGAGTAGCTAACTAACACTGGCCATCTAGAATAGAACCTGTTCCCAGCAGGAGCCAATTGCAGACCCTTGGGGAAGGGCATAAGAACAGGGCAAGTAAATAGCAATAGTCTCCAGAATGCTCCCCAATCTCAAACAATACAGGAATTTCCTAAGCCAGATGTAGAGCCTTGTATTAATAATCCTCTCCCAATAATTCTTCTGTGAATTTACCCATTGCTTTAAAAAAAAAAAACAAAACACCACGTAAACTTTTAACATCTACAACATTCTGCAGTACAGAGTTCTATAGTTCAAGCTTACACAACATAAAGAACGGTCATAAAAGCCTCTTCCGCATGAGTTTGCGTGAATTGGCTCTTTAGGTACTTATGTGCATGGATGGAGCAATAGTTACCTGAAAAGAGCAGGCCAAAGAGAGGAAAAGTACATGCTGAGAATCACAGGTTGGAAGGTCATTTGGTCCAACCCCCTGCTCAAGCACAGTCACCTAGAGCCAGTTGCCCAGGACCATGTCCAGATGGCTTTTGAATATCTCTGAGGAGGGAGACTCCACAACCCCACTGGGCAACCCCTTCCAGTGCTCGGTCACCCTCACAGTGAAAAAGTGTTTCTGGATTCTCAGACAGAACCTCCTGTGTTTCAGCTTGTGCCCATTGCCTCTTGTCCTGTCACTGGGCACCAATGAAAAGAGCCTGGCTCCATCTTCTTTGCACCCTCCCTTCAGGTATTTATATACATTGATAAAACACACCACCACCCCCACACCACCCCCCGAGCCTTCTCTAAGTCCCAGCTCTCTCAGCCTTTCCTCATAGGAGAGATGCTCCAGTCCCTTAATCATCTTCGTGGCCTTTTGTTGGACTCTCTCCATTATGTCCATGTCTCTCTTGTACTGGGGAGCCCGGAACTGGACACAGGACTCCAGGTGTGGCCTCACCAGTGCTGAGTAGAGGGGAAGGATCACCTCCCTCCAGCTGCTGGCAATACTTTGCCTGATGCATCCCAGGATACCGTTTGCCCTCTTTGTGGCAAGGGTACATTGCTGGATCTTGTTCAACCTGGTATCCACCAGGACCCCAGGTCCTTTTCTGCCAAGCTGCTTTCCAGCTGGGTGACCCCAAGCATGTACTGGTGCATGGGGTTGTTCTTCCCCAGGAGCAGGATTTTGCCTTTCCCCTTGTTGAACTTCATGAGGCTCTTCATGAACTTCTTGAACTTCATGAAGATAGTGTGTGAAAGTCTCCCAAGGACCAATAAGCTCCTGAAACTAGCAGTCCTGTTGAACCCACAAGACCTGATAAACACAGAACACTAAGGGTCTGTTTAATGCCAAGGCCGTGAGCAAACACTGGCATTAATAATGGGTTGCACAACTCAGACCACATCCAGGAAAGTGGTGGCTGCTATATGTAGATGAAAACTATAGGATTATATATACCCCTGAATAGACAAGGGACCACTGAGGGACTTTCTGAACAGCTACCTGAAAGCCACTAGCATGTCAGTATGACACTCTTACTTCTTAGTAAATAGATGAGGTTGGCCTCCTTACTGTTGCTCCAATCCAATAATTACAAGCACATGTATGCAAGTGAATTATGTTATCTATTCACACAGTACAATTACTTATCTACTGGATGGAGTTAGTTTTCTTCATAGCAGCTCTTATGGTGCTATGTTTTGGATTTGTGACCAAAACAGCATTGATAACATACCCATGTTTTAGTTATTGCTGAACAGTGATTGGATAGCATCGAGGCCTTCTGTTTCTCACACTGCCCCATCAGTGAGTAGGCTGGGGGTGCACAAGAAGTTGGGAGGGGACTCAATAAAAGCTGTGGGAAAGAAGGAGGAAGGAGGGGATGTTTGGACCATTATGCATAAGGATGCCCTGCTTTCCTGGAAATGGCTAAACAGCTGCCTGCCTACAGGAAGTAGTGAATGAATTCTTTATTTTGCTCTGCTTGCACACACAGCTTTGCTTTACCCATTAAACTGCCTTTATCTCAACCCACAAGTTTTCTTACTTTTACCCCTCTGATTCTCTCTCCCATCCTGCTGGGAGGGAGCAAGCAAGTGGCTGAGTGATGCCTAGCTGCCTACTGGGGTTAAACCACAACACACAGAATTCTTCCAAGCAGGTTCCTGAACAGACCAAAGCCTGCTCTCCTGAAGTCCAGGGATGTGATCCTGCCATTTACCTTGTTCCTTTCTTTCAACACAGACCCTGGCTGCCCCCTCCCTCATTGTAGCTGCAGATTCAGGCTCTTGTATCTCTAGGGTCTTTGACAAAATCCTATTGATCTCCTTTTCATCACCTTTGATGCCATGCAGTCTGCTGACCTCCTCCCTGCAGCCCCTTTACTTCACAACAGAGATTCTCCACCAACATACATCTGCAGACAAGGACACCATCTCCCCCTACTCCAGCCTTAGCAAGAAGCCCCAGGCACTCCTTGCAGCTGAAGGCCTGAAGAAATGCATCTTCCTCTGGAGCTCACTCTGAGTCAAAACCTCTGATATTCCAGGGGTAGTTGCTCTAGTTAGTGCTGGGGACCATGCCCCAAAGCACATCATTACTGTTGCTGAGCACACATAAACTACACTCAGCAGAGTTTCTAGCCAATTTCTGCATACCTTACCATAACAAATGTTATGTCTGCTCACTACTTCTATTAGTGCTAGGCCCAGCAGTTATATAGACCTCTCCCTAGCACCTTCTGAAAGTGTGATTGACCATTCCTAATCAGGAGTCAGCTGGAACAAAAGCTTAAAGCACCCTTTGATCAAGAACAACTGACAGAGCTCATTAGCTGCCGCTAGACCTTGCTAGAATCAGTCTCATGTAGCTATCCTTTCCCAGCAACATCAGGCACCCTGAAGTTCCTCGAGGGGTTCCTAGGAGTCCCCTGATGATCTCAGAAGTTGTTCCCATTCCCAGAAAATCTAGATGATCTAAAAGCAGAGCCCAGAAACCACTGTGCAAACTGCTGCATCTGTTGGATGCTTCTGTTAGCTGCACTAAGCCAGGAGAAGATGGAGAATGTTTTATGAACAAATGTGGGGTTTCTCAAACATTGGCAGAACATGATATCTATCGTGTACTGACCACCCTTTCCTGACGGGGTACAAGTAGTTCCAGCTCCCCTGGCAGAAATAAGGATGAATCAGGTTCCTTGAACAGTGGATCATAGAATCATAGAATGCTTTGGGATGGAAGGGACCTTTAAAGGTCATCTAGTCCAACCCCCCTGCAATGGGCAGGGACATCTACAACTAGATCAGGTTGCTCAGAGCCCCATCTAGCCTGGCCTTGAATGTTTCCAAGGATGGGGCATCTACCACCTCTCTGGGCAACCTGTTCCAGTGTTTCACTACCCTCATTGTAAAAGTTCTTCCTTATATCTAGTCTGAATCTACCCTCTTTTAGTTTAAAACCCTTGCCCCTTGTCCTATCGCTATTGGCCCTGCTAAAAAGTCTGTCCCCATCTTTCTTATAAGCCCCCTTTAAGTACTGAAAGGCCGCAATAAGGTCTCCCTGCAGCCTTCTCTTCTCCAGGCTGAACAACCCCAACTCTCTCAGCCTTTCTTCATAGGAGAGGCATTCCATCCCTCTGACCATTTTTGTGGCCCTCCTCTGGACCCGCTCCAACAGGTCCATGTCCTTCCTGTACTGAGGACCTCAGAGCTGGATGCAGTACTCCAGGTGAGGTCTCACGAGAGCAGAGTAGAGGGGCAGAATCACCTCCCTCGACCTGCTGGCCACGCTTCTTTTGATGCAGCCCAGGATATGGTTGGCCTTCTGGGCTGCCAGCGCACATTCTCGGCTCATGTCCAGCTTCTCATCTATCAGTATCCTCAAGTCCTTCTCCTCAGGGCTGCTCTCAATCCCTTCATTCCCCCAGCCTGTACTGATACTGGGGATTGCCCCGACCCAGGTACAGGACCTTGCACTTGTCCTTGTTGAACCTCATGAAGTTCACACAGGCCCATTTCTCCAGCTTGTCCAGGTCCCTCTGGATGGCATCCTGTCCCTCAGGTATGTCGACTGCACCACTCAGCTTGGTGTCATCTGTAAACTTGCTGAGGGTGCACTCAATCCTGCTATGTCATTGATGAAGTTAGTTATTGAACAGCACTGGCACCAGTACAGCCCCCTGAGGGACACCACTTGTCACTGATCTCCATCTGCCAAATACAGGGGCACTATCACCTCCCTGGTCCTGCTGGCCACGCTATTCCTGATACAAGACAGGATGCCATTGGCCCTCTTGGTCACCTGGGCACACTGCTGGCTCGTATTCAGCCAGCTGTCAACCAGCACCCCTAGGTCCTTTTCTGCCAGGCAGCTCTGTAGCCACTCTTCCCCAAGCCTGTAGCATTGCCTGGGGTTGTTGTGACCCAAGTGCAGGACCCGGCACTTAGCCTTGTTGAATCTCATACAGTTGGCCTTGGTCCATCGATCCAGCCTGTCCAGATCCCTCTGCACAGCCTTCCTACCTTCAGGCAGATCAATGCTCCTGCCCAACTTGGTGTCATCTGCAAACTTCCTGAGGGTGTACTCAATCCCTTCGTCCAGATCACTGATAAAGATATTAAACAGGATTGGCCCCAATACTGAGCCCTGGGGAACAACACTTGTGACCAGCCACCAACTGGATTTAACTCCATTTACCACACCTCTTTGGGCCCGGCCATCCAGCCAGGTTTTTACCCAGTAAAGAATACACCCATCCATGCCATGAGCAGCCAGCTTCTCCAGGAGAATGCTGTGGGAAACAGTGTCAAAGGCCTTACTAAAGTCCAGGTAGACAACATCCACAGCCTTTCCCTCATCCACTAAGCAGGTCACCTTGTCATAGAAGGAGATCAGGTTAGTGAAGCAGGACCTGCCTTTCATAAACCCATGCTGACTGGGCCTGATCATCTGGTTGTCCCTTACATGCCACGTGATGGCACTCAGGATGATCTGCTCTATAACCTTCCCTGGCACCAAGGTCAGGCTGACAGGCCTCTAAGTTCCCCGGATCCTCCTTGTAGACGGACATCACATTTGCTAACCTCTAGTCAACTGGGACCTCCCTGGTTAGCCAGGACTGATGACAGATGATGGAAAGTGGCTTGGTGAGTGCTTCCACCAGCTCCCTCAGCACCCTTGGGTGGATCTGATCTGGCCCCATAGACTTATGCCACGTCTAAGTAGCGTAGCAGGTCGCTAATCATTTACCCTTGGATTATGGGGGCTTCATTCTGCTTCCCATCTCTGTCTTCCAGCTCAGGGCACTGGGTACCCCAAGAACAACTGGTCTGACTATTAAAGACTGAGGCAAAGAAGGCATTAAGTACCTCAGCCTTTTCCTCATCCTTTGTCACTATGTTTCCCCCCACATCCAATAATGGATGGAGATTCTCCTTAGCCCTCCTTTTGTTGCTAATGTATTTGTAGAAACATTTTTTATTGTCTTTTACAGCGGTAGCCAGATTTAGTTCTAGTTGGGCTTTGGCCCTTCTAACTTTCTCCCTGCATAACCTCACGACATCCTTGTAGTCCTCCTGAGTTGCCTGCCCCTCCTTCCAAAGGTCATAAACTCCCCTTTTATTTCCTGAGTTCCATCCAAAGCTCTCTGTTCAGCCAGGCCAGTCTTCTCCCCCGCCTGCTTTTCTTTCTGCACATAGGGACATCCTGCTCCTGTGCCTTTAAGATTTCCTTCTTGAAGAATGTCCAGCCTTCCTGGACTCCTTTTCCCTTCAGGGCTGCCTCCCAAGGGACTCCCTCAGCCAGGCTCCTAAACAGGCCAAAGTCTGCCCTCCGAAAATCCAAGGTAGCAGCTCTGCTGACCCCCCTCCTTACTTCTCCAAGAATCGAAAACTCTATCATGTCACGGTCGCTGTGCCCAAGACAGCCTCCGACCACCACATCACCCACCAGGCCTTCTCTGTTCACAAACAACAGGTTCAGCAGGGCGCCTTCCCAAGTTGGCTCCCTCACCAGCTGTGTCAGGAAGTTATCATCTTCCACACACTCCAGGAACCTCGTAGTCTGTTTCCGCTGTATTGTATTTCCAGCAGACATCTGGCAAGTTGAAGTCCCCCACGAGAACAAGGGCTAGCGATCCTGAGACTTCTCCCAGCTGCTTATAGAATACTTCATCTGCCTCTTCGTCCTGGTTGGGTGGTCTATAACAGACTCCCACCATGATATCTGCCTTGTTGGCCTTCCCCCTGATTGTTACCCATAAAAACACTCGACCGTTCCATCACCATCATCAAGCTCTAGACAGTCAAAACACTCCCTAACATAAAGGGCTACCCCACCGCCTCTCCTTCCTTGCCTATCCCTTCTGAAGAGTTCATAGCCATCCATTGCAGCACTCCAGTGGTGCGAGTCATCCCACCATGTTTCCGTGATGGCAACTATGTCATAGTTTTCGTGCTGCACAATGGCTCCCAGCTCCTCCTGTTTGTAGGAGTGTATCCTGTGTCCACCCGCCGCAACTGCAAGGCAAAGGCTGAAACCCAAACAGAAGCACTATAGCTTACCTATGCTAACGTCTCCACCCAAACAGACCTCCCAAGGACTGAAATAGCTGTCCAGACCTCAGGTTGCATGGAGCTGCAGTGCTTGGAAGTCCCCTAGCACCTGAAGGCAGCGGTGGATGTCATAGCTGTAAGTGTGCCCAGCTAGAACTCCTCAAACAAGTAGCTATGTTACAAGAGGAGCTCAACAGGCAGCGCAGGATCCAGGAATCTGAGCGGGAGATTGATACATGGTACTGTGTGCTGTCCCAGGCTGAGCGACAGCCCAGCCTTAAGGCTGCGCAAGGGGAAGGTAAGCCTGAATTCAACCTCAAGCTGACTGACACAAGTAACTCATGATATGAAGGAGACTGGACTCTTGTCTCTGCTCGGGGCAGAACCACCTTCCCCCTTCCCCTAAAGTGCCCCTACGTAACAGAGACGATGCTCTGGGGTTGGAGAATGAAGAGCACATGAGTAATGGACAAGATCCAGGAAAAGCCGACCGTTGATCCAACCATCCACCTGCATTAGAACCAGTGCCACCAGAAAAGCACATAAAGTATTAGTAAACGGAGACTCCTTACTGAGAGGCATGGAAGCACCCATTAGCCATCCAGACAATTTCTCTAGAGAAGTTTGCTGCCTACCAGGAGCTCGCATTTGTGACATCACTGAGAGGCTGCTGAGCCTGGTGAACCCTACGGATTATCATCCACTCCTACTATTCCACATAGGGTCCAGTGATACTGCGACGAGGCAACTTAGAACCATCAAAAGAGACTATATGTCCCTCGGAGCAATGTTAAAAGGATCTGGAGCACAAGTGGTGTTCTCCTCTATCCTCCCAGTCAGAGGAAGGGGTTCAGGAAGGAGAAGATTAATTGAACAGGTGAATGCCTGGCTGCGTGGCTGGTGCCATACTCAAGGTTTTGGCTTCTGTGATCATGGATCTGCCTTTGAGAAGCTGGGTCTGTTGGGAGCTGATGGGATTCACCTGACCAAGTGGTGCAAGAGGGCCTTCACCAACAAGCTGGCCAGACTTACAAGGAGGGCTTTAAACTAGATTTAGTGTGGGGGAAGGGGATGGAGTTCTGAGCAATAGAGAAGAGCCAGGGGCTGCTAATGTATTAGGAACCAACAGGGAAACACCTGTGAAATGCCTCAAAGGTATTAGGGCATGTTCCTCTAAAAGGTGACAGGGTGGATAGCCCAGCTGAAGTGCCTCTATACCAATGCACACAGCAGGGGTAACAAAGAGGAGGAGCTGGAAGCCACTGTGCAGCTAGAAAGCTATGATCTAATCGCTATTGCTGAAACGTGGTGGGACAAATCGCACGACTGGAGCGCTGCAATCGATGGCTATAAACTGTGCAGAAGGGACAGGCAAGGAAGGAGGAGCGGGGGGGTTGACCTCTATGTAAAAGAATGGACTGACTGCACAGAGCTGTCTTTGAAAACCAGCAACGAACAGGTTGAGAGCTTATGGGTAAAAATTAGGGGCCAACCCAACAAAGGAAACCTCATGGCTGGTGTTTACTACAGGCTGCCCAACCAAGGGGGGCTTGTTGACGAAGCATTCTTACTTCAACTACACGAAGCATCACAATCACAGGCTCTGATCCTGCTGGGGGACTTCAATCACCCTGACATCTGCTGGAAAACCAGCACAGCAAGCTGTAAGCGGTCCAGGAGACTCTTGGAGTGTGTCGAGGATAATCTCTTAATCCAGCTGATAGACAGCCCAGCCAGAGGAGAAGGGTTACTGGACCTCTTGCTCACCAACACAGATGAATTAATTAGAGAGGTCAAGATGATTGGTGGCAGCCTGGGCTGCAGTGATCATGCCCTGGTGGGATTCACAATCTTGAGAGCTATGGGCCAAGTGAAGAACAGACTTAGGACCCTTAATTTTAGGAGAGCAAGCTTTCAGTTGTTTAAGAAACTAGTGGATGGGACCTCCTGGGAAACTGCCCTCAGGGACAAAGGAGCTGAACAGAGCTGACAGGTCTTCAAGGACATTTTTCTTAGAGCACAAGAACTATCAATTCCCACGTGTAAGAAATCAAGCAAGGAAGGCAGGAGACCGGCATGGCTGAGTAAGGACCGCCTGGTCAAACTAAAACACAAGAGGGAAATGCGTAGGCAGCGGAACCAGGGACATGCATCCTGGGAAGAATATAGGGACGCTGCCCGGATGCATAGGCGTGGGACCATGAAAGCTAAGGCACAGTTGGATCTGATTTTGGCAAGGGATGTGAAGAATAATAAAAAGGTCTTCTACAGGTACATTGGCCAGAAAAGGAAGATTAAAGAAAATGTACTCCCGCCAATAAATAAGACAGGAAAACTGGTGACAACCAACATGGAGAAGGCTGAGGTAATCAACAACTTTTTTGCCTCAGTTTTCAATGGTAATCTCTCTTCCCACATCTCTCGAGCCCCTGAACCTCAAGGCAGGGACTAGGGGAATGAAGTTCCTCCCTTCATAGGAGAAGATCAGGTTCGAGACCACCTGAGGAACCTGAACATACATAAGTCTATGGGACCTGACGAGATGCATCCCAGAGTCCTGAGGGAACTTGCTGATGTAGTTGCCAAGGCACTCTCCGTGATATTTGAGAAGTCATGGCAGTCAGGTGAAGTCCCCAGTGACTGGAAAAAGTGACTGGAAAAAGAGCCTGACTAATCTGGTGGTCTTCTACGATGGAGTGACTGCATCAGTGGACAAGGGAAGAGCTATGGACGTCATCTATCTGGACTTCTGTAAGGCCTTTGATATGGTCCCCCACAACATTCTTGCGTCGAAATTGGAGAGATATGGGTTTGATGGATGGACGGACTGTTAGGTGGATAAGGAACTGGCTGGATGGCCGCGTCCAAAGAGTTACAGTCAACAGCTCAGTGTCCAAGTGGAAACCAGTCATGAGTGGTGTCCCTCAAGGGTCCGTACTGGGACCAATACTATTTAATATCTTCATCAACGACATAGACAGTGGGACTGAGTGCACCCTCATCAAGTTTGCAGATGACGCCAAGCTGAGTGGTGCAGTTGATTCACTAGAGGAAGGGCTGCCATCCAGAGGGACCTTGAGAGGCTTGAGGAGTGGGCCCATGTGAACCTCATGAAGTTCAACAAGGCCAAGTGTAAATTCATGCACCTGGGTCAGGGCAATTCCCAGTATCAATACAGACTGGGGGATGAAGGGATTGAGAGCAGCCCTGAGGAGAAAGACTTGGGGATATACTGGTGGATGAAAAACTTGACATAAGCCAGCAATGCATGCTTGCACCCAGAAAGCTAATCGTATCCTGGGCTGCATCAAAAGAAGTGTGGCCAGCAGGGCGAGGGAGGTCCCTCTACTCCGCTCTCATGAGACCTCAGCTGGAGTTCTGTGTCCAACTCTGGAGTCCTCAGCACAGGAAAGACATGGACCTGTTAGAGTGGGTCCAGAGGAGGGCCACAAAAATGGTCAGAGGGCTGGAACACCTCTCCTATGAGGAAAGGCTGAGAGAGTTGGGGGTTGTTCAGCCTGGAGAAGAGAAGGCTGCAGGGAGACCTTATTGCGGCCTTTCAATATATAAAGGGGGCTTCTAAGAAAGATGGCAAGAGACTTTTTATCAGGGCCTGTAGTGACAGGACAAGGGACAACAGTTTTAAACTGAAAGAGGCTAGATTTTGATTGGATATAAGGAAGAAATTCTTTACGATGAGGGTGGTGAGACACTGAAACAGGTTGCCCAGAGTAGTTGTGGATGCCCCATCATTGGAAGTGTTCAAGGCCAGGTTGGATGGGGCTTTGAGCAACCTGATCTAGTGAAAGATGTCCCTGCCCATGGCAGGGGGGTTGGACTAGATGATCTTTGAACAGGCTGGGGGCTGACTGACTGGAAAGCAGCTTTGCAGAAAAGGACCTGGGAGTCCCGTTGGACATCAAGTTGAACATGAGCCAGCAATGCACCCTTGCAGCAAACAAGGCAAACAGTATCCTGAGATGAATTAGGAAAAGTGTTGCCAATAGGTTGAGGGAGATTGTTATTGCCCTCTGCTCAGCACTGGTGAGAGATCACATCTGGAGTCCTGTGTCCCCAGCACAAGAAAGACATGGACATACTGGGGAGAGTCCAGTAAAGCGTTCATTGAGGTATTGGAGTGTCTGGCATTGGAGAAGAGGCTGAGCGAGCTGAGATTCTTTAACCTGGAGAAGGATCAGGGGGGTATCTTACCAATGTGTAGAAATATCCGACGGGGGGCAGTAAAGAATCATAGAATCGTTTAGGTTGGAAAAGACCTTTGGACTTCATCAAGTCCAACCGTTAACCTAACACTGCCAAGTCCACCACTAAACCATGTCCCTAAGCACCACATCTATCCGTTCTTTAAATACCTCTAGGGATGGGGACTCAACCACTTCCCTGGGCAGCCTGTTCCAATGATTGACAACCCTTTCGGTGAAGAAATTTTTCCTAATATCCAATCTAAACCTCTTCTGGTGCAACTTGAGGCCATTTCCTCTTGTCCTATCGCTTGTTACTTGGGAGAAGAGACCGACCCCCACCTCACTACAACCTCCTTTCAGGTAGTTGTAGAGAGCAATAAGGTCTCCCCTCAGCCTCCTCTACTTGAGACTAAACAACCCCAGCTCCCTCAGCTGCTCCTCATAAGACTTGTTCTCTAGACCCTTCACCAACTTCATTGCCCTTCTTTGGACACACTCCAGCACCTCAGTGTCTTTCTTGGAGTGAGGGGCCCAAAAGTGAACACAATACTCGAGGTGTGGCCTCACCAGTGCCGAGTACAGGGGCACTATCACCCAGGGGCACTATCACCTCCCTGGTCCTGCTGGCGACACTATTCCTGATACAAGCCAGGATGCCATTGGCCACCTGGGCACACTGCTGGCTCATATTCATCCAGCTGTCAACCAGCACCCCTAGGTCCTTTTCTGCCAGGCAGCTCTCCAGCCACTCCTCCCCCAGCCTGTAGCATTGCCTGGGGTTGTTGTGACCCAAGTGCAGGACCCGGCACTTAGCCTTGTTGAACCTCATACAGTTGGCCCCGGCCCAGCCTGTCCAGATCCCTCTGCACAGCCTTCCTACCCTCCAGCAGATCATCACTCCTGCCCAACTTGGTGTCATCTGCAGTCTTGCTGAGGGTGCACTCAGTCCCCTCATCCAGATTATTGCTAAAGATATTGAACAGGACCGGCCCCAATACTGAGCCCTGGGGAACACCAATTGTGACCGGCTGCCAACTAGATTTAACTCCATTCACCACACTTCTTTGGGCCCGGCCATCCAGCCAGTTTTTTACCCAGCGAAGAGTATGCCCGTCCAAGCCATGAGCAATCAGTTTCTCCAGGAGAGTGCTGTGGGAGACAGTGTCAAAGGCCTTACTAAAGTCCAGGTAGACAACATCCACAGCCTTCCCCTCATCCACCAAGCGGGTCACCTTGTCATAGAAGGAGATCAGGTTAGTGAAGGAGGACCTGCCTTTCATAAACCCATGCTGACTGGGCCTGATCCCCCGGTTGTCCCGTACGTGCCGCGTGATGGCACTCAAGATGATCTGCTCCATAACCTTCCCCAGCACCGAGGTCAGGCTGACAGGCATGTGGTTCCCTGGATCCTCCTTCCGGCCCTTTTTGTAGATGTGCTAACCTCCAGTCATAGAATCATAGAAAAGGTTGGAAAAGACCCTTAAGATCATTGAGTCCAACCGTTAACCTCTCACTGCCAAGTCCACCACTAAACCATGTCCTCGAGCACCAGTCAACTGGGACCTCCCCGGTTAGCCAGGACTGCTGATAGATGATTGAAAGTGGCTTGGTGAGCACTTCCACCAGCTGCCTCAGTACCCTTGGGTGGATCCCCTCCGGCCCCATAGACTTGTGCCTGTCTAAAAGTGGTGTAGCAGGTTGCTAACCATTTCCCCTTGGATTATGGGGGCTTCATTCTGCTCCCCGTCCCCATCTTCCAGCTCAGGGGGCTGGGTACCCCAAGAACAACTGGACTGACTATTAAAGAAGATGGAGCCAGACTCTTTTCAGTGATATCCAGTGAAGGGATCAATTGGCACAATTTGAAATACAAGAAATTCCATTTAAACATAAAAAAACTTGTTTACTGGGTGACTGTACACTGGATCAGGTTGCCTAGAGAGGTTGTGGAGCCTCCATCTGTAAAGATATTCAAAACTCAACTGGACACGGTCCTGGGCAATCTCGTCTAGTTGACCCTGCTTTGAGCAGGGCAGTTGGACTAGCTGATCTCTGGAGTTCTTTTCCAACCTCAACTATTCCTTTATTGCATGGATTTGCCAAGAATGGGGACACAGAATTTTCCTGAAAGATCTACCTCCAGAGGCTATTTATTTAGTCTAGTTCCCCTTCCTTCCTGCTCACAGCAAGACCAAATGTAATCACATCCATAAAAAGTAAGGGAGGTGGTATGGCTTACATGTTATTTTACCTTCTGTTTATTAGCCCTGCTTTCCTGAGGATGGCTGAACACCTGCCTGCCGACGGGAAGTAGTGAATGAATTCCTTGCTTTGCTTTGCTTGCATGTGCGTCTTTTGCTTTACCTATTAAACTTTCTTTAACTCAACCCATGAGTTTTCTCACTTTTACCCTTCCGATTCTCTCCCCCCTCCCACTGGGGTGGGGGGAGTGAGCGAGCAGCTGTGTGGTGCTTAGTTGCTGGCTGGGGTTAAACCACGACAGTCCTTTTTGGCACCCAACGTGGGGCACGAAGGGTTCAAGATAATGACAGATTTGATTGGAATGTGCTAGATCAAATTTATAGCTGTCATTGCTGTTTAGCTATTAATCGGCAGGCTTCTGTACTTGCCACAGGGCTTCCTTGCCTCACTGTATATTAGAGTCTAGTGCTCGTTAGTGGCTGCTGTTTGCTTTTGCTGCTTGCTGTACTGCTGAACTGCTTATCATGTTACTCTGCTGTGCCTGGGAACATTTTGATAACAGCAATGGCCATGCGCCTGGGCTGGCAGATGGCCAGGGCATCGCTGCTGTTTCTGTGCTGCTGTACTGGACAGGCTGGAACTGCTGTGTGAACTCGAGCCGAAGGGACTGTGACCTGTGGATGAGTCCACGCGGGAGCAGGACACCCCAAAGCATCTGTGGCCATGGATAAGCCCATGCCAGAGCAGGTACATCTCGAAGCATCTGCGGCCATGCTTATGTCTGTGCCGCAGCAGGTATACCTGTGAAGGGATTGTGGCCCAAGGATAAGTCCGTGCTGCAGCAGGTACACCTTGAAGCATCAGTGGCTGTGCATGAGGTCATGCTGGAGCACCTCAAAGCATGTGGCCATGGATAAGCCCACGACAGAGCCGGTACTCCCCTGGAGGGACTGCAGCCATGGGTAAGGCCACACCGGAGCAGGTATATCTCTGAAGGCATTGTGGCCCATGGAGAAGGCCATGGTGGAACAGGTGCACCTCTAAGCGACTGTGGCTGTGGATAAGTCCATGCTGCAGCAGATACACCCCTGGAGAGACTGTGGCTCATAGATAAGGCTCCACTTGGAGCAGGTACTCCCCTAAGTGACTGCAGTCTGTGGATAAGTCCAAGCCGGAGCAGGGGCAAGGGGAGGAGTCCATTGCAGTGTTAAACCCTATGGTCTGGTCCAAAGGGGCCAGGGGTGGAGACTGTAATGGAAATACCTTTAAATTGTTGTAACCTGGGATTTGAGTTGCGTGTTATGGGAATGACTATAGCAGGAACCCCTTGTTGCTAGCCAGGCTAGGAGCAAGGGGAGGAATTCATTGCAATGTTAAGCCCTATAACCTGGCCCAAAGGGACCAGGGGTGGAGATTGTAATGGAAATACCTTTCAGTTGTTGTAACCCATGATCTGCATGTTATAGGAATTACTGTAGCAGGAACCACCTGAACCAATGGAGGACAAGCCTTACAAGAAGCAGTGCAAGTGCAGCAGTGACCCGACCTGAGCTAGCTTTGGTGCCCAATAACTCCACACAACACACCACCTCTCCTGTTCTGAGCAACCACCATCACAGATGGAGCCCAAAGTCATGGACTAAATGAACTCAATGGACATTTGGTGGACATTTGTGGATGTTTATGGACATTTTACAGACATTTCACAGACATTTCACAGGGGTAGTCCATAGAATAAGGGAATGATAGCAGTGTATTGTATCAAAGGATGGGAAAGGGGGTGGTGGTTAATGAGGATGTATTGGATAGTGTGGGACCTGAGCATGATGTATATGGTATGGAATAAGGGGTGGATAATGTCCTGGTTTCAGCTGGGATAGAGTTAATTTTCTTCCTAGTAGCTGGTATAGTGCTGTGTTTGGGATTTAGGATGAGAATAATGTTGATAACACACTGATGGTTTAGTTGTTGCTAAGTAGTGTTTATACTAGTCAAGGACTTTTTAGCTTCCCCTGCTCTTCCAGGTGCACAAGAAGCTGGGAGGGGGCACAGCCAGGACAGCTGACCCAGACTGGCCAAAGGGCTATTCCATACCATATGACATCATGCTCAGTATATAAGCTGGGGGAAGGGGGGGACATTTGGCGTGATGGCGTTTGTCTTCCCAAGTAACCATTACGCGTGATGGAGCCCTGCTTTCCTGGGGATGGCTGAACACCTGCCTGCCAATGGGAAGTAATGAATGAATTCCTTGTTTTGCTTTGCTTGCATGTGCATCTTTTGCTTTACCTATTAAACTGTATTTATTTTAATACAAATTTTAAATACAAATTTTTAATACAAATTTTAATACTTTTACACTTTTACTCTTCCGATTCTCTACCCCACCTCACCAGGGAGAGGGAAGTGAGCAAGCAGCTGTGTGGTGCTTAGTTGCCAGCTGGGGTTAAACCACCACATAGATCTACTTATATGCTTACACTAACATTATTGTTTTATGCTTTGATTTTTGCAGGTCAACAGACTTAACTACAACTCCATCAACAAGCGAGGGCTGACAAAGTTATAATATAACATGGTAAACTCTGAGGCAAGACCAAGGAGTAAGATATGCAGCCTGCCAGAAGAACCTAATTCAGTAGTAGTTAGTAGACTTGAGCTACAGTGAGTGGTACGCACCAGTGCCTATCAGACTGAGAGAGGTTTCCTGAAATTGCAGGAATTCTTAACTTGGCTCTACACCCTATAGTTTGCTTATTTTTATAAATTTTCATAAATTTTTATAAATTGTGTTAATCATAGACATTTAGCAAATCAGGTACTGACTATACACTGCCATGAAGAACTGTCAGACCTTTATGGATTATCATGAGGCAAGACCTGATAGGAGAAAGTGAATGCCTCCAAGAAGAGTCTCTGTTCAGTCCTGATTAGGAGCCTTGAGCCATAGGAGGGTTTGCAGCATCCTTGTTGGACTCATTGAGCAATAACCTGTGATTCATGGACTACCAAAGGACAGGGATAGAAGTGACCTTGTAGCCCAGGAAACATGGTATTGCTGTTGCTAACAAGACCACAAATTTGATATAGGCCTCACTTATATTTTGCTTGTTTAGAACTTTATTTTTGTCTGTTTAACTGGAGTAGCCAGTAATTCTTACAATAAAAAGTTTTGCATGGCTGGATAGCTAATCTGTGACCTAACCCATCTTAGCTCAGTCTAACTACTTAATGTAATAACAACAGTTTAATGCACTTGAATTAAGACTCCTTTTAGAGCTCTATCAGATTTAAGTGTTACAACTCAGGATTTGGGTCCACCCAGGCTGGGGGATCACAGTTGAAGCTTTGGAAAAATGCTCTAAAGTTAGAATAACCTTAGAACCTTGGTAGTTTTATTTGTTTACATGATAGTACTTAAAGAAACAATTTGAATAGAGCAGCCAGACCTAATGACAGAATTGTTGATTTCAGTAATGTTCTTTTAAGCAAATGTGTAAATATAAAAGGAATTTGGGAGAGGTATCAAAGAAGAAAGGAAAGAGGAAGAAAGGAAAGAGAAAGAAAGGTTTGAAACAGGGGAAACGGAATACTAACAGTACTTAAAGGTTGAGAGAATTGTGGGTTATATGTGTATATATCAAGGTCTGAAAAAGGATAATATATAATGAATAGTGAAATATTATGGTTGAACCAGAATAGAAGTAACACTGAAGTGAGATACTTATCTATGCCAGGTATTGGAGGTTACTTATATCTAATAATCAGAACTTAATCACTAAACCCAGCATTTCTGTAAGAGCAAAAAAAGAAAGAGAATAGTAGAAGTCTATACATGAATGTGATGACTGATTATGTGAACAACTCTGTGTAATTTCTCCTCTGCTATTTCTCCTTCTCCCCTCCCCTAACTGTTTAGTTGCCTGTGTTCCGAGGATCCAAAGCCCAGCTCTGATGCTACACAGCTGCATAACCTTGGGACACATATCTGAGAAAATCACTGTTATGAGAGAACCTACAAGAAGACAAGAAGGGCAAAAGTGGGGCGAGGCTAGCTGAGAACTTTGGGTCAGATCAAGCCACTAATATCAACAGTGAAAGCTAGATGAAACTGGTTTGATCGTTACAATCGTGTTAACTTTTTCAGTAGTGACCAGGAATATCACTATTCATGTACTGGGGCTACATTAGGTGACAATTATATTAGGATACTTAACAAGATATTGTAAAATGTACATGTTTAATAGAATTGGGAAAGATCTACTGTAAATGTAATCTTACTTATGACAAAAGAGAACATATTGGTTAACTAAACAATTATATGAGGAATGAGAAACATTTCATCATTGTCACATGTTATGGGGAGATATTAGGTAAAAAGTTTTAAGGGATAAGGCTTAAGGAAATATCAGTATATCTCTTAAGACACCCTGTTGTATGGTTAATCACATTTGAATGGATAGTTTTATTAATTGTGATAATCATAAAATAGTATAGAATCAAAATGTTTATGCTTATAATGATTATACAGCTAATGAAACATTCTGTGATTATGTAAACTGAATGAAAATTGACAATACCATAAGTTTAACTTAGGTATCAACAGGGAGAGAAGTGTCATAAAGGACTGTTTGAACACCTACCTAGAAGCCACTGGCGTGTCAGTATGACACTGCTTCTGAGTACACAGCTGGGGTTGGTCTCCCTGCTGTTTCTCCAACTGGGTAACTATGACTGAGTATGTGAGGGAATAAATGAATATACTGTATAAAGTTATCTGCTATTAATAATAGCTTGATTCTATTAATAAGAGCTTTATAAAAGCTGTTATTAATGAATATTGGTTGTGATCTGTGTCTCCCCCAACTCAATCCCCTATCAGGGTAAATGGAATTTACAACAAAATCACTTCCTTTTGCTCATTCTAAACCTCATACCTACAAGTTTCACTTGATATCCTTCATCTCTTTCACCGAATAAGACAGTTTACAGTTGCTGCCTTTTCCATGCCACTCATGACTGTACAAATCTTCATGATACAGGTAAATAGTGGATTTATACAGAGGCACAGCAGTGCTCTTGTTTAGCTCTCTATTCTTTTCCTAATAATTTCTAGCATTTAATTTGGGTTTTTCTTGGACCATTACTGAGCCGATATCTTTATGTCTAACCCCAAAACCTGATTTCTGTTTGATGGCAGTCAACTCAGAGCCCACCATTTTTATATATAATGTTCAGATACATGTTTTCCCCAGCATGCATCTCTACATTTACCCATATTGAACTTTAGGTACCATTTTATCACCTGGTCATCCAGTACTGTAAAGGCCTCCTGCAACCTTTCATCACCAACCTTTATCTTTACTGTCTTGAATAACTTTATTGGTGCCAGTGTCACCTCACTATTTAACCTCCTTTCCAGGTCATTCATGAATATGTCATAACTGACCACAATCTCCTACCTTCTATTTTCCAATCTGAAATTAATTATTTCATCACAGACAGATAAAAATTGCCTACCTATTCTCATTCATCCCTTCTATTTATGCATCCAAAGGTATCACATCTTTCTACCACATTATTATCCTGGGAGCTTCTATTGTATGTCCATTATGAACACTAACCCCTCTTCAAAGTTATCACTCCCAAACTGCACACACCCTGATTCTCTGGATGTCACTTGTATCCTAGATGTTCAACTTGACATTTCATGATACTTACAGCCATTTTATTTGGGTAGCCATAAATCATCAGTGATAATTTATGCTCAATATGAATCCCCCATCTTTTACTATTCAGCTCTAAGTTTTGTTGTGTGGGGTTTTGGTTTTGTTTTGTTTAAAGAAACTAACATCAGTAACCCAGAGACCCACTCAGCTGCTTTCCCCAGCTTTGTTTATGCCTACTAAATATTACTACAAGTCTCTTGAACTGAAGTGGGGAGCAAAGTTAATTCATTCGCCTCCTTTAATGAGTATATTCAGCCTCTCTCTTCCAAACTACAGAATACAAATGTATTGAATATTTCTCTCTTCTGCATTGTAACCATTTTCACAATCTACACAGAGTAATATTAATTAGTTGTATCTGACTGACATGGCTGAGAAAAATGTCCCTCCCAATGGCTTCAGCCTCCTTTACCTTATATATTTTTAATTACTATCAAATTGACATCTGCCATCAACTTCCCCTTTTCCTTAGTGGCATATATTAAATTTCCCCCCATTTTTCTCTTTTGAATTAAGAAAAATATATATTTTTAAAGATATTTATTAGACATTTTAAAATATATATTTTAACCATTTTGAAGTTATTGCAGTATAGGCCTGCATGATGTATGCTTTATGAACTTTGTTCTTTAGTCAGCTAATGATTTACATGGAACATGAAAATTTTGATGAAAAGCAGTTGTGTCATACCTTAAATCTCCATCTAGTAACAACTACAAACTTGAGTGTGTGGTCCTTGCCAAGAATCTCTTCATTGCATAATATATCCAGCTGATGTAAAAAGAAGAAATAATTAATTCACTGAGACACAGAATATGGCTTTGAAACAATACACTTCAGATAAGACCCAATAAAAAGATCAAAGAAACAGAAATCAATTCTCATGTAAAGACAGCTTTGTCCTTTGACATGCTATGAAAATTGTTTACACAGTACCCAGCAAGTAACTTTCTACTCTGAAAATACATTTTTAAAAGGCTATCACCCACTTATATATCAGTGTTAGGGCTTTTTTTTTTTGCAGATACTTTATAGTTGTTTTTACTTTTCTATGTCAGCTTTGGAAGATCTTGATATTGGAAACAGCAACGGTATGGACTCATAAGCAAATGTGAGATCAAGTAACATATGCTAATGGTGCTTTACCGCAACCTGAGAAAGCTAAGAATGTGCATGCAGTCCACTAACATGTCTTAACTGACAGAAAATAATTCAAACGAGGATTTGTCTATAGCATTCAACCAAGTGTTCACATCCTTAGGGCCTTCCTCCTCAAAACATATTTTTCACTGGACATACCAATACACTGTTTCCACAAAAATGCCATGTGCCCTTAAATGGGGAGGGAGGACTCCTGAAACACAAGTACTGTTGAATGAACATTCTAACATTTCAATAAGAGTCAAGTAAGTTGTAAAACCAGAGATTGCTGCAGTGGAATAGTGAGTTTAAACACAAAAGCAAAAGGTGTAATTAGTAAGAAAGCAATCCAGGTTTCTGAAAGGTGTTAGGAATTTTAACACAGATGCTAGATGGGCCAACCATAGATGACATACAGCTGGATCTACTACTCACCAAAAAAGAAGAACTTTCTGGGGACATGATAATCAATGGCAGCCTTGGTTGTAGCAACCATGAAATAGTGAAGTTCAAGATCCTGAACGGAGCGAGGAAACCAAGTAGTACAGATCCTGGCCTTCAGTAGAGCAGAAATTTGCTTTTTCAGGAAGCTGGTAAGTGGGATCCCATGAGAGGCAGCTCTGAAGGGCAAAGGAGCTCAAGAGACGACAAGTCTTTAAGAACAACTTCCTCCAAGCACAAGAACAGTCCATCCCAATACTCAGAAAAATTAGTAGATGTATCAGGAGACCAGCTTGGCTAAACAGGGAGCTCATGAGAAAAAGGACATAATACAGGAGGTGGAAGTGAGGACAGGCTACAAAGGAGGAATATAGAAACATTGCCCGGGTATACAGAGATGGTTTGGGGAAAGCCAAAGCTCAGCTGGAGCTGAAACTGGCAAGGGACATCAAGAGCAACAAGAAGAACTTCTACTGCTACATTATCAATAAAAGAATAAACAAGGAAAATGTGAGCCCACTGCTGCATGAGGTGGACAATTTAGCGACAGTGTCTGCAGATAAGGTTGAGGTACTCAATGCCTTCTTTGCCTTGGTTTTCACCAACAAGGTCTCCCAGGCCTTTTTGTGCCTAGACACAGGGTTCAAGGAGGAGACAAACAGCCAGGGACAAAGGAGCTGAACAGAGCTGACAGGTCTTCAAGGACATTTTTCTTAGAGCACAAGAACTATCAATTCCCACGTGTAAGAAATCAAGCAAGGAAGGCAGGAGACCGGCATGGCTGAGTAAGGACCGCCTGGTCAAACTAAAACACAAGAGGGAAATGCGTAGGCAGCGGAACCAGGGACATGCATCCTGGGAAGAATATAGGGACGCTGCCCGGATGCATAGGCGTGGGACCATGAAAGCTAAGGCACAGTTGGATCTGATTTTGGCAAGGGATGTGAAGAATAATAAAAAGGTCTTCTACAGGTACATTGGCCAGAAAAGGAAGATTAAAGAAAATGTACTCCCGCCAATAAATAAGACAGGAAAACTGGTGACAACCAACATGGAGAAGGCTGAGGTAATCAACAACTTTTTTGCCTCAGTTTTCAATGGTAATCTCTCTTCCCACATCTCTCGAGCCCCTGAACCTCAAGGCAGGGACTAGGGGAATGAAGTTCCTCCCTTCATAGGAGAAGATCAGGTTCGAGACCACCTGAGGAACCTGAACATACATAAGTCTATGGGACCTGACGAGATGCATCCCAGAGTCCTGAGGGAACTTGCTGATGTAGTTGCCAAGGCACTCTCCGTGATATTTGAGAAGTCATGGCAGTCAGGTGAAGTCCCCAGTGACTGGAAAAAGTGACTGGAAAAAGAGCCTGACTAATCTGGTGGTCTTCTACGATGGAGTGACTGCATCAGTGGACAAGGGAAGAGCTATGGACGTCATCTATCTGGACTTCTGTAAGGCCTTTGATATGGTCCCCCACAACATTCTTGCGTCGAAATTGGAGAGATATGGGTTTGATGGATGGACGGACTGTTAGGTGGATAAGGAACTGGCTGGATGGCCGCGTCCAAAGAGTTACAGTCAACAGCTCAGCGTCCAAGTGGAAACCAGTCATGAGTGGTGTCCCTCAAGGGTCCGTACTGGGACCAATACTATTTAATATCTTCATCAACGACATAGACAGTGGGACTGAGTGCACCCTCATCAAGTTTGCAGATGACGCCAAGCTGAGTGGTGCAGTTGATTCACTAGAGGGAAGGGCTGCCATCCAGAGGGACCTTGAGAGGCTTGAGGAGTGGGCCCATGTGAACCTCATGAAGTTCAACAAGGCCAAGTGTAAATTCATGCACCTGGGTCAGGGCAATTCCCAGTATCAATACAGACTGGGGGATGAAGGGATTGAGAGCAGCCCTGAGGAGAAAGACTTGGGGATATACTGGTGGATGAAAAACTTGACATAAGCCAGCAATGCATGCTTGCACCCAGAAAGCTAATCGTATCCTGGGCTGCATCAAAAGAAGTGTGGCCAGCAGGGCGAGGGAGGTCCCTCTACTCCGCTCTCATGAGACCTCAGCTGGAGTTCTGTGTCCAACTCTGGAGTCCTCAGCACAGGAAAGACATGGACCTGTTAGAGTGGGTCCAGAGGAGGGCCACAAAAATGGTCAGAGGGCTGGAACACCTCTCCTATGAGGAAAGGCTGAGAGAGTTGGGGGTTGTTCAGCCTGGAGAAGAGAAGGCTGCAGGGAGACCTTATTGCGGCCTTTCAATATATAAAGGGGGCTTCTAAGAAAGATGGCAAGAGACTTTTTATCAGGGCCTGTAGTGACAGGACAAGGGACAACAGTTTTAAACTGAAAGAGGCTAGATTTTGATTGGATATAAGGAAGAAATTCTTTACGATGAGGGTGGTGAGACACTGAAACAGGTTGCCCAGAGTAGTTGTGGATGCCCCATCATTGGAAGTGTTCAAGGCCAGGTTGGATGGGGCTTTGAGCAACCTGATCTAGTGAAAGATGTCCCTGCCCATGGCAGGGGGGTTGGACTAGATGATCTTTGAAGGTCCCTTCCAACCCTTCCAACCTTCCATTTTATGATTCTGTGATTCCAAGTGATTATTCCCATTTACTAAGCACTCATTCGACCACATCTGGAATGCTGTATCCAGTTTTGGCCCCTCCAGGTCAAGAAAAATGTTGATAAACTTGAGCAAGTTCAGCGGAGGGTCACCAATATAGTCAGGGTGCTTGAACACAGGCCCTATAAGGAGAGGTTGAGGCAACTGGGCCTATTTATCTTGGAGAAGAGAAGGCTTAAAGGGGACCTAGTTACATCCTTCCAATACCTAAGAGAAGCCTATAGAGAAGATAGAGCTAGGCTCTTTACTGAGGTGCATGGTGGGAGAATGAGAGACAATGATCATAAATGTAAACAGATGAAGTTCTGACTGGATATAAGGAGAAAAAAAATCTCTACAAGGATAATTAAGAACCTGAAGAAGTTGCCCAAAGAGGTCATGACATCACTGTCCTTGGAAGTTTTCAAGATTGAGAGATGGCAGTTTGAGAGTCAGACTGGATGGAGGGGGACTGTGACTAATACCAACAAAGAGGGAACAGAGGCTGCGTTTTCACATGCCTGCCATTATGTGTTCTAGTTTTAGAATCTGAAATGACAGAACTTGCAGAGGATACAAAAGCCTCTTTCTTCCCTTACCCTCCACCATGATTTCTTCCCACGAACAGTCCAATTATGTATTCCCTGCAGGGAAGGTGGCACCAGCTGATACTACACAAGGCTGAGTTTCACTCAGAGAAGCAGAAGAAAGTATATGTGCTGCTTTCCATTAAATCAGTCTTTCAGAAGTATCCAAGTGTTATAATCCATTCTCTGCATTGAGTGAAAAATCTCTGCTAGGGTAGTGTATCCCTTCATTTAAGGCCACCAAACAAAGCAT